>NW_026067893.1:12998788-13020174 GCF_014885135.2 Alexandromys fortis | reverse complement strand
TATATATATATAAAAGGAAGCCCCAGACGATAGTCAGGCCCCTTGAGTGAGCCCTCACATGAGCTGCTGTCTTTGACGGCATGCTTGTTTCTGATCTGCACCATTGCTTCAACTCTCAGTGAAGTTTTCTTGCAACTTTGCCCATTTGGATACGCTCATTTCTTGTGTAAGACACAAGAACCTTGAGACACATAGCAAGTAGCATGGTGGCATACACCTGTAATCCCAGGGCTTGGGAGGTACAGACAGGGAGGATCAGGAGTTCTGGATCATCCTTGGCAACATAGTAAGTTTGGCGGTTGGGAGAGCTAGTTGTGATTCTGTCTCGAAATGACCTCCCCCCCCCCCCCAAAATGTCCAAGAGATTTCAGTAACTTTGTAGTTTGTAGAGTTACCTGCACACTAAGTATTTGCACGCAGGTGTGTGTACCATGCAGTATGTGAGATTCTGGTGCACTTCAAGACTGTGCTATAGAAACACTGACATCCTTATGGGAGCAGCTCCTCCCCGGATCCCTGCTGATAGGACTGTAAACTGTGCTAGCCCGGTATTAGTTTTTCTCAGCACACAATGCTAATGGTCTTATGTTGTAGAACCCGTCAGAGAGAAGCGAAACGCAACTGCACATCTGGAAAGCATTTTTAGAAGTCTACAACCAACTCTTTCAAACGTTGTCTTACATCTCAGGCCTGGGGTGGAGTTTCATGGCAGAATGCTCTCGGCATGAGTGAAGCTGGGTCAGTCTCCAGCACCACACATATACAGAAAAGATACTTGGGATGGGATGGCATTTTCCATTTCCCTAGTAATTTTAGGGCTGTAAGATTCTAGGCTGAAGAACAGGGAGGAGGGGCCCATGCTGTGCTCCAAAGTTAGGAAATGGTGCTTAGGAAAAGTGGATGGAACTTTGAGACCATTTGAGAGGCTGCAGTGTGTGTGTGTGTGTGTGTGTGTGTGTGTGTGTGTGTGTCTGAGGGCAGGTACTGGCTACGATGCCAGGGCACTCAAAGTTGCCCACGGTGTGCCGTGTGCTGCACCTAAGACTACTCAGCCATTGGGGGAGAAGACTACTCTGTTTCTCTTTGATTTTTTTTTTGTCTGTTTTCCCACAAGGTGCTAAGAATTCAATCAGAGGATGTGCACTGCTGATGGGGCCTAGCCCCTGCTTCTAACCATGTCCATAGATGCATACATGAATGTGTGTCCCATAGGGCATGCTTACCTAGTCAGTAGCCACTGCCCTGACCTGCCCTCAGAGTTGCTCCAGTAACTAAAGGGTAGGAAGAAGCCAACCCCTTGAGAAACGTGCCGCTCCCCTATCAGCCCACACCTATCTGCATTAGCAGATAATTCAGATTTCTAACAACTGCGTGGTCTTATCAAGAAGTCATGTCTGTGTCACGTAAGCCGATGTCCTCAGGCTCAGGCCTCTCTGGGGTAGGTCACTGGAGCTTGTGTGGAGGCGTGGCCCCACGAAGAGGTTCCGATGGCCACTTACTCATCAGCCTTGGGATTTTTGGAACTAGTAATGCTTTTGGTAAAGGTCAGGACTCTTGTGTCCTAGAATAGTGGCAGCTCTCATCCTTTAGACCCAGTGACTTCTATATACAGCAAGTGCTTCTATATATACACGCACACATTGTTTATGGAGCACTATTTTAAGATCTGGGTCACATTTTTCTGGTTACTTTATGGTGGGAAAATTCAATTGGAAAAAATGTACTTAGTTCTAGTGGGGACAGTAAGGTAGAATAAGCACTTAAGGAAAGAACCATGAAGTTTGCCGTTTTAGTTTTACTTCAGCGTTGAGGAGTACAGAAATAGCTAGGTGCTAACTCCCTAAATGAAATTCAATCACGTTACTTCTCTTTGATAAGTTGAGTCCCTGTAGCTCTTACTGTGATAGCAGATCAATCACCACAGCAGACAGTAGATCTATAAGGCACGTGTAAGCTTACCTGTGCGTTTGCTAGAAAATTCATGAAAAAGTTGCTTCTCATATGAGTTGTATGACTTGTGATGGAGCGTTTTTCTCTGGGTTTCTGCATCTGTCGGCTGAGGGGGGGAATGAGTGAGAAAAGGGCCCATTTCTTTCTTCTGTCAAGAGCGACACCGCTCGAGAGCCAAGGCATCCCAGAGTCCAGGTGCTGCGTGGTAGGGCAAGCTTGCATCAAGGCAGTGAGCTTGCTGGCCTCGGCTTTCCTGTTCAGTGTAGAGAATGTACCACAGACGAGATGAGTGGTTCTCAACCTGTGAGTCACAACCCCTTTGGGGGTCCTTTCACAGGGTTCGTCTAAGATCACTGGAAAACACAAATAGTTACATTATGATTCATAACAGCAGCAAAATTACAGTTATGAGATAGCAATGAAAATAATTTCATGGTTGCGTCACCACAGCATGAGGAACTGTATGTATTAAAGGGTCACAGCATTAGGAAGCCAGGTAGGTACTGATGCGGTCAAGTCTCTGGCTCTTCTGTGAGCAGTCAAGAAGAGTACACTCAAGCCTACAACACCATTACTACCGTCCCGTCCACGCCCCCATCTCTGTCTTACTTGGAGCATGAAGCAACCTCCTCTCTGGCCTCGCTGTTCCCACCCTGCCCTATTGCTCTTTTTCCCTAGCTGCTCAGGACTGTCAACACAGTAGCCGGGACGACCCTTAAAACGCCACATAGATCACAGCCCTGTTCTGCTCAGAACCATCCAGTGACACGCTATCCCAGAGTAAAAGCTGGAGTCTGTATCATGGTGTGGAGTGATATTTTGTTTGTATTTTAACAAATAAAGCTTGCTTGGAAGATCAGAGCGCAGAGCTAAAGCCACTAGAGGCCAGGTGATTGTGGCTCACATATTTAATCCCAGCACTCTGGAGACAGAGGCAGACACAGGCATCTCTGTGAGTTCAAGGCCACCATGGACTACATGAAATTGATTCAGTCAATAAGAGGAACAGACCTCACACAAAGGTGATTCCAGTACTTGGGATCCACGCCTTTAATCCCAGCACTAGGGAGGTGGAGACAGGAGCACTTTGGCTGGGTGGAGAGAGGAATATAAGGGTCATTGCAGTCTGAAGCAATCTGAGGACAGTGTTGCCCTCTTGGTCTGAGGATTCAGTAGAGGTAACCGGTCTCTCTAGTGGCGGATTGCTCTGCTTCTCTGACCTCTCAGCTTTCGCCTCTAATATCTGACTCCAGGTTTTGATTAAGAACAACTAGAACTTGTGCTACAGCGGTGTGCTAGCTTCTCTCACTGCTGGGATCAGATACTGGCAAAGCACAGCTTAAGAAGGGTTGGTTCTAGTTTGTGGTTTGAGGGTGCCTCCTGGCAGGGAAGACATGGCAGTGGAGTGTGAGGTGGCGGGTCACACTGTGTTTACATTCCAGATGCAGAGAGCAATGAAGCTGGTGCTCAGCCTGCGCATACACATGCACACACACGCACACGCGCACACACACACACACACACACACACGCACACACACAAACACATGCATACATGCACGCACACACACATGTGCGCTCATACACACACACGCATGTGCACACATACACACACAGACTCTATATACAGCATAAAACCCTAGCCAGTGGAATGGGCTTCCCTCCCTCAGTGAAACCTCCCTGGAAACTGTCACAGACCAGCTTAGAGCGTATCTCCAAGTGATTTGTGGGTTTTCCCCCCTTTTGTGTGTGTGTGGGGGGGGGGGTTTAAGACAGGACTTCTCAGTGTAGCCCTGGCTGTCTTGGAACTTGCTCTTTAGACCAGGCTGGCCCTAAACTCAGAGAGATTCACCTGCCTCTGCCTCCTGAGGGTTGGGACTGAAGGAGTGCATCACCTCCCAGCTGATGGTACTAAGTCAGTCAAGTGGACTGTGAAGGCAGCCATCTGATTTGTGCACAGACTGTGTTGCCCTATCTGCCCATTAACTCCTTCCTGTGCTGGTTCCGTTCCACACTGGCCTTGTCTCTTCCCGCCTGGGCCTCTGCTGTTCCTCTACCCACATACTACCGAGCACGTCTACTTGCTTGGCTCCTTCGTGTCCCTCAGTTTTGCTTGGCAGGAAGGCCTTCCTCATGCATGCCATATTAAATGTGACCCCCACACACACCTTTTCCCTCCTCACAACACATCAAGCCCAATCCCTTGTGCCTCTCTATGTTTCTCTTAGTGTCTGCCTTTCTGCTAGAACGTTCCTTGAGAGCCAAAGCTTTGTTCTGTTTCCTGTGAAGTGAGCCTGGACATTTATTGAGTTCAATCTGTTGAATGAATAAGTGAGCTGGTGTGGCTGTTGAGCCCTTGGTACTTAGAGTGTTTTACGACCCATATGTGATGTTCTAGGAAGCTCTCAGCTGCTCACTCTGCTCATTTGTTCTAAGTCAGATTAAACCCACTTCTCAGGATATTTAAAGTGTGTTGATTTCTTAACTAACATGGTCTAGTTTCCTTGGAGATCGTAACTCCAGCCATTAAGTTCTATTTCCCATCTCAGAATATTAGTTATTTGGAACCAGAGCTCGGGCTTGGAGAACACTCATTTCTTTCTTCATTAGTCCCATAGAGCTGCCTCTTGGGAACTTTATTGATTCCTGTTTGTTGAGTTCCTACTGTAGCTTTGTTAGGAGGCCTGCCAAGCATTTCATTTGCTCTGTCCTTGGTGAGCCAGGGAGTGATGACGTCCCACGCTGATGGTGCCCCCTGGAGCTGTGCGGAGCAGCAGTAATGGCGAATCTGAAATTCCGACTCCTCTCTCTTTACAGAATTGCCTGTTTATTTACTTCCGCCCTGAGTCATGTCTGAAGACTCCACAGGCTCCCCTTGCCTCGTGCTCAGATCATTAGGGCTTTTTGACTACTGGATGTCATTTTTTTATTAGTACAGCTGTGTGTGCTTGTTCCTAACTTCATCTACTTCATCCACCCCCTTGGCTCCCTTCCCCAACCGTTTCAGTTTGTCTACTGCTGAATTTCACGTCACTGCCAGCAAGGAGAGCAAAGGCGTTTGTCTTTTCATCAGGCAGCGGGTGACACATACTCCTGTCAGCCTAATCCTGCTGGGTATTGACATCCACTGATGATCAAAATACAGATGGTATCTGACACCAAATATTTGGCCCAACTGTTGTGGGGTATTTGCACACTGTGAAAATGCAGTGCTGTGATTGGTTTAATAAAGAACTGAATGACCAATAGCTAGGCAGGAGGTATAGGCAGGACTTCTGGGCAGAGAGAGGAAGTAGGAGGAGTTATTGAGGTGCAAGAGAGATAGATACCAGCCAGACAGGGAGTAGGACATGCAGAATGAAAGGGAGGTGAAAAGCCACATAGTGAACATAGGTTAATTTAAATAAATAGGTTTATTTAAGCTATAAGAGCTAGTGGGACAAGCCTAAACTAAGGCCAAACTTTCATAAATAATAATAATTCTCATGTTATTACTTGGGAGCTGGCTGGCAGAACAGAGAAAGACTCAACCCCAGCATGTTGGTGTGGTGACCCCATGGCATTCTGGGCCGACTTACCAGCCACAGAGAAAAACATAAATAAGACATTTTGATATGGAGGAGAAATCTGATCCTTGCTCTACTTTGTATGAACTACCTGGTCCTACCTCACGTGAAGACTTGGTTCTTAAGTTCCACCTGTACAAGGCTCTGTCTTAAGTACATGTAGTTGGGGAACCATCCAGCTGGTGACTTCGTAATCATGTCACAATTCTGAATCCAGCATGGCTGCAACCAGAAAGCCTTGCACTCTGAACTTAGATTTTTCTCTTTCACCCCACTTTGTGGTCCCATTTAAGCACCCAGCTAGGAAGCCAGGGGTTAGGGATTTAAATACAGAACAGTTGAAAGTAACCACAATACTGAAACACGTTGTAGCTGCGCTGAAGAAGGCCCTGCCCAAGCCTCATGCCAGCAATTCATGCATTTTTGTGTGTGCCTGTGTAGCCCAGGCTAACCTGCAGCTCTGTATGTAACAGAAGGTGATTGTGCACGTGTGATCTCCTGCTTGCACCTCCTCAGTGTTAGGGCTTCAGTGTGCACCACCCCATCCTGCTCTGGGCTGTGCCAGAGTCTGAAGCCAGTCGAGCATTCTACCAAGTGAGCCTTATACCTGGCCCTGTGCTTTATTTTATAAATGATTCATTTAGTTTTTAAACCTCTGTGCATATTTAAAAGTCTTAGCATTGTCTGAGACTGAAAACTGCACATTTTGTTGATTTCTGTATATTTTATTTTATTTTTTGCTTATTGTGGAGGGGACACTGAGTAGTGTCAGGCTTGGTGCCAAGTACTTTCTCCACTGAGCCTACTCACCTGTATTTCTACTTTTTATAAGTTAGATTTATTCATTTTTAATCTTTCCCTCATGTTTAGGTTATTGACTCTTTGAGACACGGGCTCATGTGCTTGAAGCTGGTAAAGAACTTGTCGTGTAGCTAAGGAAGGCTAACCTCTGACCCTGCGCCTCTTGCCTCCTCTTCCAGGTGCTGGTGTCATAGGTCCACACCACCGCACACCCCGTTTGCAGACCTTTATGTTGCTTTTCTGCTTTCCATTTCCACTTAACTCCTCCAACCCTGCAGCCGAGGCAGGAGGATTGCCGTAAGTTTGAAGTCAGTCCAAGCTATGGAAGGAGACCTCTCAAATGAAAAGAAAAGTTGACTTTTCCAGTTTTCTTTCTTAGAAAGTTATTTGCCTTTGTCTTTTATCTCCAGGTGAAGCCTAAAGACTCAAACTCCTACAGTGAGGGGTGGGTGAGGCAGGTCCTCCAATGACAGTCCCCAGAGAACCCCAAATGCCCCCTTTGAGCTGCACACCGGGAAGTGGGCTCAGGAAACAGGACTTCTCCCCAGGAGTTCCAGAGCTAAGAGAGCCTGACTATGGGGCAGGGCCAAAGCTTACAAGTTAGAGGTGAGGGTGCAAGTGGTTGTGAGGGGCTTGGAGGAAAACTTCATTTTCAGTCCAAGAAGCCTAATTCACAAAAATGGCTTCTCGTGGAGTAAGGCCCTTCCCAGATCAGATCCGTGTGCTCCAGGGCTGGTATTTCAAGTATGTCCATATGCATGTAAACGAGTCGCTCCGAGACAATCTGATTATGCAGTAGTTGCTTTGCTGAACGTAGCGCCTCAGTGGAATGGAAAGTTCATTTTGAGTCTAATATTAGACCTTGCTTTGGAAAATTCCTTTTAAATGATCACAAGCTGGGAATAGCAAAAGAATTTAACTTTCGACAGACAGCATTCACCAAGAATTTTTAACTGCTTATGCTGGGTCCTTGGGAAGGCAGATGTGAGAAACCTACTGGCCTACTGGCTAGGCCAGAGTGGACTTGGCTTCCTGCTTGGTTTGTGTCGGTGGCTCCTTAGTTTCTCCAAAGTTTCCTCCTTTCTTTGAATGTGAGCTTGCTAGGGACAAAACTGTCAGACTACCTAATTGTCGAACAACACAAATTTCTAGACTTGCAGACACAACACAAATTTCGGCCATTAGCAGGGTAGAGGCATGGGTTTGTGGGTGCAACGGGGCCAGCCATCCTGCAGAGCCAGGGCCACTTCTGAGTACTGGGAGCCTGAGCCAGCGGGTCCCCAGGGACTGTTCGTAGTATGGCTGGCTGGTTGAGATTAGGTGAGCCTACCCAGTTCAGAAGGTCGCCTAGCCTTATGTTAAATTAAAGCTCTCCTTGTCATTTTCTAAAAGTTATGCAAAACGTTAACTGATTTTGAAGTTTTCATGTCATGTTTATATCTACCTCCTTTATCATTTTATTTTAGATGCTTTGAGAAAACCAATATTTTGTTTGAGAAATGTCTTTTTGTGTTTTAAAAGACTATTCTGAAATTGAAACCTATCTCTTAGTCACTCTGTGTTTGACTTGGATTCTCTTCTTTGCATTAAGCTGGAAATAAGTTGATGGTGCCTTAGACTTGGGCAGACGAGTTACCGTTAACAGTGAGTTACCCCAGTGGACTGTGGGCACCACTGTGCAGGGTATCAGCCTTCCTACCAGCCCTGCGCAGGAGCGGTTACCACAGCCTGGTTTGAGAGATAAGGAGACTCAGAAATACTTGTGTGTGTGGTTATCAACTCCTGATGTGGGGGTGGGGAGCAGGCAGTGCTGGAGTTCAAATCCAAGACTGTTGAACCTGGGAGCCCGCGTTCTTCCCTCACCCGTCCTTTAGAGTAGCAACACCAGGCACTGCCACGTGGTCCTTTTAATTTGTTGAGTTTAACAGATCCTTTTGATTCATAAAGGGCCAGAGAGGTGACTCAGCAGATAAAGGCACTTGCTGGAAAGCCTGCCTTCCTGAGGTCAGCTCCTGGAACCCAGCAGAAAGCAGAGGAGCACTGACTCCAGACCCACAAAGGCTGTCTTCTGACTCGCCTGCAGCACACACACACATGCACACACACATACACGCATACACACACACATACACATACATACACACACATACACACACAAATAACTAATTAAAAAAAACATTAGCCTGGCGGTAGTGGCACACACCTTTAATCCCTGCTCTGGAGGCAGAGGCAGGCGGATCTCTGTGAGTTCGACGCCAGCCTGGTCTACGAGAGCTAGTTCCAAGACATGCCCCAAAGCTATACCAAGAAACCCTGTCTCAAAAAAAAAAAAGAAAAAAACAATTAAACTTCTGTTATATGGATTATAACTTTTAATAGTTATTGTATGCGAATTTAAAACCATGAAACTTAAAACATTTACCTGTCAAGCCATTTTAAAGGCCAGTAATAAATCCTTTATTGTGTGTTAACATAATCACATTTTTTTTAATATAGCTGTTTCCCAAAACAGAAAACTAGGAATGATGTCATATTCAGATGTTCTTGTGTCTGTTACGAGTCCAGCTGGGTGTGAGGATCTGGACTCGTTCTTCTGCCTTCACTCGGCAGTGCTGCGTCTGCTGGAGTATATGAGCACAGAAAGTATTTGGGAAATACTCGACATTACACCCAAACTCCATTTTGCTGAGCGTGGGGTTTGTGTGTGCTGTATGTACTTGTTAGTGTATGTGTTTGTCTGTGTGGAGGCCAGAGGTAGACTTTGGGTCTCTTTCTTCAATCAGTTTACATATATAGTCTCATGGTCCTCAAGCTTGTCAGTTCCCCAGACCAGGAAGCCAGTGAGTGTAGGGGCCTGCCTGTCTCTGCTGCCCCAAACAGCACTGCAGACACGTGCGAGATCCACGTTCTGATCCCCGTGCTGGTGGGGTAGGCCCTTCATCGACGGAGCCGTGGGTTCTGGATCCATGTTCTGATCCCCGTGCTGGTGGGGTAGGCCCTTCATCGACAGAGCCGTGGGTTCTGGATCCATGTTCTGATCCCCGTGCTGGTGGGGTAGGCCCTTCATCGACGGAGCCGCTTCCTAGTAGCCCAGCAAGTGTTTTATTTCTTCTCTTTGGAGACAAGGTCTCTATTCAGCCTTGGCTGTCCTAAAGCTTGCTTTGTTAGACCAAGCTGGCTTTAAACTCACAGAGATTCCCCTGAGTGCTGGGATTAAAGGGCACGCACATGACCCCCTGCCCAGCAGAAGTTTCTTCCAGGTTGTCCACGCCGTAGACCTGAAGTCCTGCCGATGGACTTTGGATGCTCTGCCAGTCACACTCTTTTGCTTGGAATCTGCAGAATTTTGAGGACTGTATTAGAGGAGGAATATCCCCTCTGCAGCCAGTCCACACAGAGCCGACTTGTGCCTCTCTGGGAGGTGGGATAGGACTGCTGCCTGGAGGGATCTGAGCAGCGAGCCTCAAGGTGCTCGAAGTCATGAGACAGACTAAGCAGCTGCTGTGGGTGCTGTAGGCCGTAGGAGACTGGGGAGCCATGGCAAGTTGGACAGTGGGGTGCTGGACAGTGAAGAAGAAAAAAGATGTTTTTTAGAAAAATCATTGCAGTCCAAACAAAGAGTCTGGAGTTGAGACAGTCGGTGGCAGTGTCTTAGTTTGACAGCGGTGCCATGACAATGCAAGGCGTGACAGTGGGGAGCCCAGGAAGAGTCTAGGAATTCTCTGTAGGGGATTTGTGACTTTTCTGTAAGTCCAAAGTTGTTTCCTATTTTGGTTTTGGTTTGTTTAAATTTTATTTGTACTTGCACGTGTGTGCAGGGAGAAAGCGCAGGTGTGTGCGTGCATGTGTAGAGGTCAGAGAAACCAGTTCTCTCTACCACGGTACTTGTATGGCAAGCATTTGTAGCTGCTGAGCCACCTCAGTGGCCCTAGGTTGCTTTTTGTTTGTGGCATTCCACCTACCTCGGTCCTTACTCATCTGTTGATGTTTCTGTCTAAAGTCTGTTGTGGGGCCAGGAAGATGATGGTTGAGTAGTAACGAGCATACCATGTTCTTCTAGAGGACTCCACGTCACTTCCTGGCACCCTTGTTGGCTGCACAACCTGCCTGTAACTCTAGGGGTTCTGATGTCTCCTTCTGGTTTCCACAGGCACCTGCACTCACATGCATGGACCCACATAAATTAACCTCATATACACATGATTTAAAATTAAAAATTTTAAAGATCCATTGCTTTATTCTCAGGATTTTTTTTATCCATGCATAATTGTCACATTATTGCCATAGTCAGAAAAATGAGCAGGGCTGGAGAAATGGCTTAGCAGTTAAGAACACTGGCTGCTCTTCCAGAGGACCCACCTGGAGTTCAGTTCCCACAGTGGTGACTCACAGCTCCAGTCCCAGGGGCCCAACATCCTTTTCTGACCTTCATGGGTACCAGGCATATACGATACACAGACATACATGCAGGCAAAGCATCCAATACATAAAATAAAAACATAATCTAAAAAGAATTGGCTCACCCAATTTTATAGGTCTTTTAAAATAAATCTTTTAAAAGATTGCTCACTATTTTAAAGGTTGCATTCATTACTGTGACCATCCAGCTCATCAAAGAAGCATTTACTGAATGACTCAGGAAATGGCCTGCTGGCTAAAATGCTTGTTGGGAGATGATGAAGCCCTGGACCTGGATCTCCAGCGCTCACCTAGGAAGCAGGGCATGGCAGTACATGCCTGTAATACCAGCCCTGCTCTAAGGGCTGACAGGCCAGTAGTCTAGCCAGTTGGTGAGCTTCAGGCTCAGTGAGACCCGTCTCAAACAGTAGGAAAGTATCAATGAAGAAGACACATTTGGCCTCCTCAGCCACACTCATATCTCGTACGCACATGTATACACATACTTATTGTACACAAAAGCCTTTACTAAGAAGCTATCAAAGTCATGATGGTGAGCCTTGTGGTGGTGGTGCATGACTTTAATCCCAGCACTTGGAAGGCAGAGGCAGGCGGATCTCTGAGTTCGAGGCCAGCCTGGTCTACAAAGTGAGTTCCAAGACAGCCAGAGCTGTAACACAGAGAAACCCTGTCTTGAAACAAACAAACAAACAAACAAACAACAACAACAAAAGTCATGACGATGGATGTGAGTTTCTTAGAATTATAATTTTCTACTGAATTTACAATTTTTTAAATCATTAACATCAAATTCTTCCCATGACTTTTCTTGACAAAATAAGTCCACTCTGTTGATACCCTTCACAGTGTCTACGAGAGACCCTTGTCTAAGCTGCAGTTTGGTGCCATCATTCTGTCCACATGGCCTGGGTGGACGCATGCTCAGTGGTAAAGCCTTCGCCTGGCATGTCTGAGGTCATGGGTTCCTTCCCAGCACCACAAAGGTGAAGTGTGTTGAAGGCAGCTCACAGCAAGCCCCATAATTGCCTTTCTCTCAAGACAGCGGTTGTTACATTAGACTGCACTGTGTGTCTCAGGTCCCACTTTTGGTGTAAGGATCTACTTCGTACTGCTGTGGTGAGGACGTTCTTGGAGACGGGGTCTCCCTCCTACTGTGGGTGGTGCCGATGGGTGGTGATGGCTGTTGTTTCTGTGGTGGCATTCTGAGATGAGTGGGCTCTTTGCACTGTGCTCCAGAATCAGCACCGTGGAGAAGGCCATTCACATCTTAGAACTTGGGGGACACAGCACTGCCTCAAGGGTCTTGTTTTGGACCTCCCTGGAGATCCATAGTGTTCTCGCTCCTTTTGAGAGAACTGTCAATGTGTCACAGAGAAAGAGCTGATGGTATCTAAGCCTCTTCCATTAGGAAGCAAAGAGCTAGGTACGAGGCAGCCCGTGGACAATTTATCCCTGTGTTAATGGCTCAGGAAGCCTCGTCCGTTTGGTTGTCAGACTGACACATGTTAAAAATGCTGAAACAGACTTTTATAATTATCTGATTTTAAAAATGCTTCCAGGGGCTGTAGAAGATAGCTCCACACAAACACTGGCGTCTGAGTTTGAACCCACAGCACCCATATAAAAAGCACGAGGGATAGGGAGATGGCCGAGCAGAGGAAGTGTTTGCCACATCATCATGAAGACTGGAGTTCAGATCCTCAGAGCTTATCTAAAAGTTGGGCAGGCGTGGTGACTTCCAGAGGCAGAGACAGGAACCCTGGGGTAAGCTGGCTGTCTAGCTGAGCCAGATTCTGTGAGGTCAGGCCTTAGTGGGAGACCTTGCCACAGTAAAGTGAAGAGCGATGGGAGAGGCTACCTGATGCCAGCTTCAGGTCTCCACACACATATGAGCCCACACACATGCAAGCAGGTGCACATACACATACCATACATATGTACACATGCAAATGAAAGAGAACGCCAGGTGCAGCAATGTGTGCTTTCTAACTCCAGCTGGGAAGGTGGAGGCAGGAGGAAGGGTCCAGGGTCCATCACTGGTCAGCCAACCTGGAGAATCAGCTAGAAACTGTGTCAAAAATAATGTGGGGAAAATCAGGAGCAGAAGGAGAGAGAGCATGAGCAAGGAACTCAGGACCTCTAGGGGTGCACCCACACACTGAGACAATGGGGATGTTCTATCGGGAACTCACCAAGGCCAGCTGGCCTGGGTCTGAAAAAGCCTGGGATAAAACCGGACTCGCTGAACATAGCGGACAATGAGGACTACTGAGAACTCAAGAACAATGGCAATGGGTTTTTGAGCCTACTGCATGTACTGGCTTTGTGGGAGCCTAAGCAGTTTGGATGCTCACCTTACTAGACCTGGATGGAGGTGGGGGTGGTCCTTGGACTTCCCACAGGGCAGGGAACCCTTATTGCTCTTTGGGCTGACGAGGGAGGGGCACTTGATTGGGGGAGAGGGAGGGAAATGGGAGGCGGCGGCGGGGAAGAGACAGAAATCTTTAATAAATAAATAAATAAATACCTGAGGCCAAAAAAAAAAAAATAATGTGGGGAGTGATGAGAAAGACAACTGGTTTGACCTGGAAGAATGGTGGAGCAAACAAGGCCCAAGATTGCTCCCCGCACAGAAAGAGAAGAAATGTTTGCGGCCATTTCTAAGGTGTCTAAGGAGCCTGCTAAGGACTGTAAAGTGACCTCTGCAACTTTGTCTTCTGTCTTTAAAGGTAAATCTCACCTGGCCATTGTGCAGCGAGTGAACAATGAGGGTGAAGGGGACCCGTTTTATGAAGTTCTGGGAATTGTCACCTTGGAAGATGTGATTGAAGAAATCATCAAATCTGAAATCTTGGATGAGACAGACCTGTACAGTAAGTAACTGTGTGTGTGTGTGTGTGTGTGTGTGTGTGTGTGTGTGTGTGACCTTTGCTGCTGCCCGCTGCTGTTTACACACTCCCCAGTGTTGGGCCCTCTGTTTGTGTGCCAGTTCGTGCTGCCTCTTAGCGTCGCCTAGCGCTTTTACCAAAGTGGAAGAAGAGGCAGATTGAGTGGCATTGAGTGGGGTTTCTCTTCCGGAGGCATCTTCTCCTGGCCGTGAGTCCACACCCGAGACAGAAACTGCTTTCGGCTTTCAGACACTAGTACATCCATCTATGCTGGTTTATGTTACACAGCTAGGCAAAGTGCTTTCAACTAAATTTGTGGTGGGATGAGGGCTGTGCAAACGTGAGCACCCACAGAAAAGCTGGGGGTGGTTGTACACCAGTGATTCAGTGCTGGAAGCCAGAGACTCAAAAATAGTGTTATGGGGGAGGTGACTCCTCAAGCCAGTTGATGAGCTGTAGGGTCAGTAAGATATCCCTTTTCCAAGATAATAAATAAGACAGGCGGCATTCAAGTGTTGACCTCTGCCCTCCACAGATGCATGCACAGGTGCCTACCCCCCTACACATGGAGAATATAGATTTCTTGTTTGCCTTCATAGCCTTCTTTTGAAGGGCAGGTGGGAATGGTAAGTATTTAGGTCGGGCGGGGGCAGACGCAGGTGTGAATTTGCCCCGAGTATTGGACCTGCAGCTTGTCTCATTGGTGTGTATGTACAATGCGCTCCCTGCACCAGGGATCTTCAGGCTCCGCCCTCAGCCCCACTTTTATCATATGAGGCTTTTCCTTTTTAAAATTTGTTTCTTTTGTATATACCTGCACACATGTATCCAGGCACGCAGTATCCAAGAATACCAGAAGAGGGCATCAGACCATCTGGGACTGGAGCTACAGATGGTTGTGAGCTGCCATGTTGGTGCTGGGAATTGAACCTGGGTCCTCTGGAAGAGCAGCCAGTGCTTTTAATCACGGAGGCATCTCTCCATCCCCATATGGGGCTCTTTGAAAGGTTAAGAATGCCAAGGAGGGCCCAAAGCTCCTGGATAGGCATGGAGTACATGGCCCCTGAGTATCCTCTCAGCTTTGAAACAGAGCCCGTACCATAGGACTTGTGCTATCCTGGTGCCCTGCAGCATCCAGGAAAAACTTGCCTTGCTCAAAAAGAGAGTGGGTTTCTTTTATTATTTTATTGAGCTGTACATTTTTCTCCACTCCCTTCTCTTCCTCCCGTCTCCCCTTCTACCCTCTCCCGTGATCCCTACACTCCCAATTTACTCAGGTCTTGTCTTTTTCTACTTCCCATGTAGATTAGATCCATGTTTGTCTCTCTTAGGGTCCTCATTGTTGTCTAGGTTCTCTGGGATTGTGAATTGTAGGCTGTTTTTTCTTTGCTTTATGTCTAAAAGCCACTTATGAGTGAGTTCATGTGAAATTTGTCTTCCTGGGTGTGGGTTACCTCACTCAGTGTGATGTTTTCTAGATCCATCCATTTGCCCGCAGTTTTCAAGATGTCATTATTTTTATCTCTGTATAGTGATTTTGTCTAGTCTTTTTACAAGGGAACATTGCACATTTTCAAATCGCCAAGGTTTTGTAGCACCTAATGAAAGGAAGACTTTTAAATTGCTACGAATTGTCTCTGAAAAATGTGTCCTGTCCCCTTCACATCTGTATAGCATTCTTGTCTATGTTTTTATATTGGAAGACAGAGGCTTCCTAGTAGAGAGTGCTGTGCTTGTCCATGTTCTTTTCATCCTTTTACAACGTAAGTGAGCCCAGAAGTGCAGCAGTGCATGTATCAAGTTCGCAGAGCGCAGACATGGCGTGGCTTTCCTATCCTTGCCTTACGTGGGTTCCGAGCTCCAACTCAAGTTTGCTAAACTTTGGGACTTTACCCGCTGAGCCGCGTCACTGGCCTCTCTTCATTCAGATCCAGTGTATATCTATATATTCTGCTTTCCCTGGGGTATCACTTACCACTGGGAAGACAATATAAATGGTTATGAAATCTTAGATATTTTTATGGAAATGTTACTAAATGTTACTAAACCCCCAGTGAGGGGACCCATTCCATGGAGAAGGGTTGCATGACCTGTTGGTATGGAATGCTGAGCTTGTGTCTTTAGTGCTATCTCAATCTAGGTGACAGGTCAGTCCTGATAACAGCTAGCTGCCAGTAGAGATCATTTTTAAGCTTCATATTGATTTACACTTTCCGATTTTCAAAATACCTTGAGGTAGAAGTGTAGAAGCCTACAGAAGGCCTAGCCATTGACATTTACCCTGGACAAGAGGCGGTAACTCAGAGCCTTGGGGACAGAAACAACAGAACTCAGAGCCTTGGGGACAGAGACAGCAGCTGGGGCCTTGTCCTTCATTTATTGTTCTTGTTTCTTTCCTTTCTTCCTTTCCTCCCCTCCTCCTCCTCCTCCTCCTCTTCTTCCTCCTCCTTTTGAGGTGGGTAGTAGTGGTGTTTGAGATGGAGTTTCATACTATAGCCTAGGCTAGCTTTGACCATATAATTCTCCTTCCTTAGCCTTCTGAGTGCTGAAATTACAGGTAAGTGCTGTTATACACAGCTGGGGTCTTGTTACATCGAGTTTTTCTTTATCAGCACTTTATTCTTTAAAAAAGAACAAAAACAAAGAAAACCAGCTTTGTAGGAGATCCCTTCTAGATCAGGGCCTGGCAAACCACAGCCCATTAATGTCTGCCACCTGGCTTCTTATGTCCTAACAAGGCAAGAATGGCTTTTCATGATGTTTGGTGACTGAGGGAAAAAACACACAACAGAAGAGTAATTACTCTGTGACATGGAGAAATGAACAAGAGTGAAGTTTCTGTACAGTGTGACTGTGTGGGTTCAGTTACCACAGCTGCTTTTGCAGAAAAGCGCAGTGGAGTTGGCAACAGTAGCCGGAGCCTGAGTATTCCCTCTGGCCTTTTCCAGAGGAGGCTGGTTCTTTCCTCCCGGATCACCCCGGATCACCCCCGTGGTTGCCTGACCTTGACCGTCTCATAGTCTGGGGCAGGAACGAAGCAGGGCATTCCTGGAAGGAGACTTGTTCTTCTTGAGAAATCTCCTCTGTGTTTATTGTCTTCACCTGGGACTGAGGAGACTGAGAGGCCCTCTATGAGGGAGGCAGACAGCTTCCCGCAGGTGTAGCTTGTGGCAGTTCTTCCCCTGGAGTGGTTTTGGTAGCATTTGAAGCCAGTCTGCCGCTATGTGATTCTGTGTGCTGCTTGTGGGGTTCGTCCTGTCTGCTCAGTCGTGTCTTGTGGGTGCTCTCTAAGGCTGTCCAGTCTCCTGCTGTGACATTGCTGATCCAGGGCTGTGCTCTCTGCCCAGTCCACTGGTCCCTGGAGAGATCAAAACAGTGTGTTTTGTGTCTTTCGTCGAGAAAGAGCCCTAATTTTGTTTTTTCCTTTCCTCATTCCCCTCTCAGCTGACAACAGAACGAAAAAGAAAGTGGCCCACCGTGAAAGAAAGCAAGATTTCTCTGCCTTTAAGCAGACGGACAGCGAGATGAAGGTTAAAATATCACCGCAGCTTCTCCTGGCCATGCACCGTTTCCTAGCAACAGGCAAGTGCGCTTATCACAGTGAGATCTGCAGGCCCTGGAGCCTTCCTCACCAAGCTGACTGGGGGGCTGGGGGTGGGGGCTGGGAAATGGGGTGACAAGTAATGCCACTTTGTGTTTTGTTTTTTTGTTTTTGTTTTTGTTCTGTTTTGTTTTGTTCTCTTTAAATTCTCTCCTCTCCTGTGTTCAGTGTCGGCATGAACCCTCTGAGACATTTGCCAGGGGTGGACCAGTAACTTAAAATTGGTCTGAAAGGTAAGGATGAATGTTAGTGCCACACTGCATGTGTACGGTAGGCCAGGTGATCTCCCGCCAGCTCAGCCCCACGCGCGAGCCCGCTGGCGGAGTAGGCTGACAGTGCAAACCAGGCGCCACCTTGTTTGATTGGACAGTTGAGTAATTCTCTCTTCAGCTTGCCTTGGAAGAACAGTTGGACACCAGTGGTAACGCAGGCGCTAAGACTCAAAGAAGAAAACAGACATGCAGAATTAAATCCTTATCTTTTACCATTTTGATGAAATGAAAGATTTTACGAGCTTGGCCTGAATGTCTTGGTGGCTTCTTCAAGTCAGATTGTTAATTGGGCCCCATCCAGAGGCAAGTGTTCACATGGTTAAAGCCACCGTCCAGCCAGCACTGACTGCTTCCAAGTGGTCAAGGTTGAAAGACCTAAGAGACTAATTCTCTCACATCCCTAAATGGCCCTCTAAGGTGAAGGGTGAGCTCTGTTGGCCAAGGAAATGTGAGAAAAATCTGGAAGCTCCCAGAGGCTTACAGAAGACATCTGTTTCCAAGATGGGCCAGTAAGTTTCAACCACGTGCAGTGTTTATACAAGTGCCCTACAAGGTCAGCAGCCACACGTGGCAGGATGTCACCCACTGTCAGACACATGGAAAGTGTCCATGACTTCCTGTTTAGTAGAAACCCCCTAGATACTGGAGTATGTGTCTGCCATGACCACACTTATGGCTCTGTGTGTACACATACACATACGTACGCAGGCACATGTGCCTAGGCAAAGCACTAGAAAGAAATACTCACCAAATTGCTCGGAATGGCTATCTAAGCAGTCAACTTACAGAGGACTTTTATTTTCTTAATTTTTCTGTATTTTCCAAATTCCCTGCAATGTACTGTCTTAACTATGAAAAAGTCACAAACGTGAATCCAGAATTTGTAGCTTTTGTTTATAGCACCTAATTCAAAAAATAAGTTAAACAATATTTTGCTATAATTCTCTTCCTATTCTGGTACTGTTGTTGTTCATTGTGGAAGAACCACACTTAAAACTGTGTTATCCTACTCTGCCTCTGAGAGACCACGAAGTCCACATTTATGATCGCACCCTGGAGTCAGCCGCTTTGAGTTTTTTGTTGTTTTAAATGAAGTAACTGTCTTTGTCAGTACCGAGCACCGTTCCCTTCTCTGTTGGCCAGTCGGAGTGCATGTTGATGTGTGCACGGCCTTGCTTTTATTCTGATTCTCTCCTGGCGGTCCCTGGAATTCTCAGGAGAGTGGTGTGGGAGAGCAGGAGGTGGGACCCAGGTCTGTGCGTTGGCACTAACCCCGCCCCGCCCTCAATGCTTCCTGACCGTGGTTCCTCCCTTGGCTGTTGGCGAACAGTCAGGCTGTTGTGGTTTGTGTTTAAGGGTGTCCTGGCTCTCAAGGAGGGAGTCTGCTGATGACTGAATCCCATTCCCATCAATCAGAGATGTAGGGCACTCGCACGAGACAGAAGCCGATGGCAGGCTGGAAAGGAAAGATTAAAAGGGCCAGACATGAGTATACCACTGCTGTAATTTCTCCCAGGTAACCTGACCCAGTGGATCACCAAATGGAAGTCTGGTTCATCTGTGTTGTATCGTTGTCTCCAAGTGTTCTTCCGATCTGAGCACCTCAACTGCCCTTCTTTGAAGTGTAATGTCAAGTTGTGTTTATGTCTATAGAAGTAGAAGCGTTTAGCCCATCCCAGATGTCAGAGAAGATCCTCCTAAGGCTGCTAAAGCACCCCAATGTCATCCAGGAGCTGAAGTATGATGAGAAGAACAAGAAAAGCCCCGAGTGCTACCTCTACCAGCGCAACAAACCTGTAGACTACTTCGTCCTTATCCTGCAGGTCAGGAGTCGCCTGTGCTTGCTCGCCCTCTCTGAGTCCCAATCCGTTCTGCTCTGAGGAGGCCTGGTGTAGCAAGGGGGGTGCCCACTTAGCTTACATATGTGTGTTTATAAGGGGGCATTTGATCCGCTTACATTGCTGGGTGATGATTCTAATGTGAGGTATGCACTCATTTCATGTCTAATACACGAGTCAGGTGAGGAATGCCGCTCCTGACTTTAGAAGTGTTGGTGATGTGCCTGTCCCTGTCCAGGTCCTGGCGGGCATTTGAGAGGTGCTGTTCTGGTTCCCTGAGTTCTCTCCCCATCCTCTCATTAGGACTTGATCTTTTCAGTGACCCCCCATACGCTGTCTTCCGTTGTCACCATATCTTAGTACCTGTCCTGGCAACACCACGAACCTCACCCATTTGTTCTTTATGTTGCCGGTTACTGCCCGGACTGTTTGCTAGGAGCTGCTGTAATAACGATGGTCCCCTAAGGTAGTGGAAATTAACAGTGACCAGTGCCTTCTCACTAATGTGGTGGGGAGGCCATTGTTGCTGGCCCTCTTTGAGGACTCGTGATAGTTGCCTATAGCAGGCACCGCCTTGGACTCCCCTGAGTAAACCCTAGATGTGTGGGCTTGTGTGCCTCTTCGGGAGCAAGTCGCTTTTTCCAAGAAGTCTAGGCTCGCTCTGTACAAGGACACTAACAGTTTCCGTAAATGCTTCACCTTATGAAGTGGAGGTGTCAGAAGAGCATACGCAGTACTTGGCAGGCCCTAAAATGTGCATGAGCTCAGCAAGACCCCAGTTATTAAAGTGACCAAAGAAAGTTGCTTCCTATACGGCGTAGGTATAAGGAACTCAGAAAGGTGTGTTATCACGTGATTCTGCTAGTGTCTAGGAGGAGTGACAGGAAGAGAGACTCCTGGGACATCTTCCTACAGCCACCGCCTCATAGGCTGTCTCAGACACCTTTTTAAAGAATGATTTTTGTTTTGTGCCAGTGTTTTACCTGCACGTATGTTGTGGACCACATGTGCGCCTGACACCTACAGAAGTCAGAAGAGGGCATCAGATCTGAAACTGATTGCAGGGCTTGTGAGCTACCATGCGGGAGCTGGGAACTGAATCCAGGTCTCCTGCGAGAGCAGTGAGGGTGTTGAATCCCTGAGCTGGAGTTACCGGTGGTCGTGAGCTGTGGATCAGGGAGCTGGGGACTGCACTCGGGTCCTCAGAAAGAGCAGTGCCTGCCCCTAACCACTAAGCAATCTTTCCAGGTCCAATTAGAATTTCTTAAAGATTTTTTAAAATTTTGTGTCAGTTCTTAAAAGAAAATTATTGTTGCCAGGTCGTGGTGGCATATGCTTCTAATCCCAGCACTCAGAAGGCAGAGGCAGGGGTATCTCTGAGTTCAAGGCCAGCCTAGTCTACAGAGAGCATTCCAGGACAGCCAAGGCTGTAACAGGAAAACTCTGTCTCAGTGCCTCCCCTAAAAAAAAAAAAAAAAAAAAAAAAAAAGTCTCGATGTGTGTTAGTGATGAGGGATGCACATGTGGAGGTCAAATACAACTTGTTTTGTTTTCAAGACAGGCTTTCTCTGTACCCTTGGAGTCTGTCCTGGAACTAGCTCTTGTAGACCAGGCTGGCTTTGAACTCACAGAGATCTACTTGCCTCTGCCTCCCTAGTGCTGAGATTAAAGGTGTGAGCCACCACCCCTTGGCCAAAGATAACTTTTGGAGTTTGCTTCTCCTTCCACTTCCTTGACTTTTACAAGAGGTCAAGGATTCTGGCCACCAGACTTGCTCAGCAGGTGCCTTTACAGAGTCATCTCATAAGCCCCAAACCATGAATTATTAAAACAAGCTTTATAGGAATTTGGGGGCTAGAGGGATGGCTCAGTGGTTTAGAGTACTTGCTGCTTTCACAGAGGACCTGGCTTCAGTTCCCAGCGCTCACATGGTGGCTCCCAAACATTTGTAATGCCAGTCCCTGGGGAATCAATGCCTTCTTCTGATCTCTTCAGACATCAGGTGTGCATTTGGTGCATGCACATACATGGAGACAAAGCATTCATATATAT
>NW_026067893.1:12920970-12998738 GCF_014885135.2 Alexandromys fortis | reverse complement strand
TTTAAAAGTTTTATGGAGGAGCTGGGATGTGACTCAGTGACCAGAGTGTCCAAGCCCCTGAATTCAATCCCCAGCAGCACAGAAGCCAGGCATGGTGCTGTGTCCTGTCAGCAGCAGGGAGGTGGGGCAACGAGGATCAGGATAAAGCTCATCCCGAGGGCCAACCTGTCTCAAACAAATAGATAAATTAACATTTTTTGAAGAAGAAATTATCCTCCCTTTTTATGTATAAGGAAATCATTTGGTCCATGTTTGATAGGCCATTTAGACATATCTACCTGTGTCTGAATACTTCTGCATGTTATACACTGTAGCTTGTTTTTTGAGCTGATGTCATGGGTTTTATAAGTGGTATGTGTGGTTAATGAACAGGCCTATGGGGGTACTTAAGTTGCAGATGTTGGCAAAAGCCATGTTCTTGCAAACTAGCCAATTATCCGAGGTACCAGAGAATAACAGGACAAAATACCATGCCACCCTCGGTCAATCTGGCATAGCTGTCATCTTTTGCCAAGTACATTCCACCCTAAAATGCTGCCACCCCAGCACAACTCATGCCAGCTTATGGAGCATACTCTCTGCATTTCATGCAATCAGAGGAAGGCAGCACTGCCTGCCTGGGTGCAGCAGAATTTCCTTCTGCAACTCTAGAAAACTTCTCAAGTAATCGATTTGGAAGCTAGAATTACACTATAGAAGCACATCATTTTAATATTATTTGGAACAGGCTCTGTATAGCCTAGGCTGACTTCAAGCTTCCTATGTAACCGAAGGTGACCTTGGCCTTTTTTCACATGTGTGTATGGTATGCACATTTTTTGCATGTGTGCATGCCTGTGCATACATATGAACGTGCTTGCAGAGGCCCAAGTTCATGTTGGGAATCCTATGTTCTTCTTAGCCACTGCAGCAGGGGCTCTTGCACATATGGCTAGCCTAGTCTCGCTGGCCAGCTGGCTCTGTGTCTGCCTTCTGAGGCTGGAGGTAGAAGTAGGCCGCCACACCCAGCTGGTATTGGGGTGGGTTTCTGTGGTCTTCATGGTTGGGCAGCAAGTGTTCAACCTTCAAAGTTGTCTTCCCTGAGCTTGAACTTCTGATCCTTGCATCCACAGTCCTGGGATCATGTGATTGTGCCACCACACCTGGTTTGCGTGGCTGAAGCCACACCCACGGCTGAGTATCCTTGGCAAGCACGCTACCAGCTGACCTGTCTCCCTTGCCCGTCATTTAAATCTTTTACTTTAAATCTCATATTAAATAAAATTAAGTTTATTCAAAGAAATGATTTAAGTGAGCCTAATTGAAAGAATATTTGTCACATATTATAAACAATATATAAACTATGTATGAATAAAAGCAAAACTTGAAGTTTTGTTTTAAAAAGTAAACTTTTAAAATGTTAATGAATTTTATTAAATGAGATGATAAGGGCAGTAGGAGCACAATAAGTCACAACGAACTCTGTCGGCTCTGCTTGTCTTAAATAACTTCTAGTAGCACACATCTAAAGGTAGAAACGTGGCGGAGTGCTTGCCTAGCGAGTGAGGACCTGAGTTCCTCCCCAGAACCCAAGTACAGGGTTGAGCGCATGTGTGTAATCCCAGCACCAGGGCGGGGGGTGGGGGGGGGCCCAGCTGGGTCCCTAGGGCACTTTGACCAGTCAGCCCAGCCTAAATCCGTGAGCCCCAGGCCAATGAGAGACCCATCTAAAACACATGGAGGGACATAGCTCAAAGAACACTGCCTCCTAAGGTTGTTCTCTAGCCTCCATAAGCACACATCTGCTTGCACAACCGTACATGCATGCATGCCATGGTGAGCATGTAGACGTCAGAGGATAGCCTGTGTGTGTGTGGGGGGGTCCTGTTCTCTTCCACCTTGTTGGTTTCAAAATCCCACAATAGCCCTCAGGTGTGATGGCAGGTGACATTCCCTCTGGGCCACTTTTCGGGTCTCCAAGACACGTAATTATGATGCCAGTGTTTTCCCACCAGCACACCAAGAGCGCTGAGACAGTCATTTAAAATTATATAACCTGTAAAACAAAATTAAGACTTAGAGATAGCCAAACAGAAAAGCTAGAGAAATATTCTTTTTGGAGGGTTAGTTTAGCTTTTCTGGGGCAGGATATTGTATTCTGTCAGGCTGGCCTCATACTTGCTATATAGGCAAGGATGACCTTGAACTCTTGACCCTCCTGTCTTTTCCACCTAAGTATTGGGAATATAGACATGAATCATCACAATTGATATGTGATTCATAAAAGGGGTCATATATCACAGTAATATATACTGTGTCCTAGCGTATAGTGCAGTAATATATACTGTGTGCTAGTGTATATTAGAGTAATATATACTGTCCTAGCGAATAGTGCAGTAATATATACTGTGTGCTAGTGTGTATTAGAGTAATATATACTGTGTCCTAGCGTATAGTACAGTAATACATACTGTGTACTAGTGTATATTAGAGTAATATATACTGTGTCCTAGCGTATAGTACAGTAATACATACTGTGTACTAGCATATAGTGCAATAATATATACGGGGTCCTCGTATGTAGTACAGTAAATAAAGTCAAGTTTCATAAAACTACCTAGGTAGATGATGATGAAATTAGGAATAAAATACTGCACAGTGATGGTCTAGGATGCACCCATTAGGAGAGTGTGGCAGTGCACACCTATAATCCCCGCATTGAAGAAGTAGAGGCAGGAGGATCAGAAGTCCCAGGTCACCTTTGGCTACATATTGAGTTTGAGGCCAGCCTGAATTGTGTGAGCCCTTGCCTTTTTGTCTTTTTTTTTTTTCCTGAAGCTGAGGATCGAACCCAGGGCCTTGCGCTTGCTAGGCAAGCGCTCTACCACTGAGCTAAATCCCCAACCCCTGAGCCCTTGCCTTTTTAAAAAAGAAAAAAGTCTTTGAAATATGTAATTAAACTTTTAGTTTCCAACTTGAAATAGCATTATATACTTTTATGTATATAATTATGTAATAAATACACAATTGAAAAGATCAGTGAATATAATATATTCTAGTTTGTGTAGAAGAAAATTAAATTTCACTGTTTTTCCACAGAAACTTACACACAGAGCTCTGGGAATCCACCGCTGTATTGTCCCACACCTTGTGGGTTACAGATATGTATAGCTGCACCTGGCCTCTGTTGGGGTTGGGGGTCAAATCCAGGTCCATATGCCTGCTGGCATGCTCTTTACCCACTGAGCCACTTTCCCAGATTCTCTATTTATTCTTTGTTACAAGCCAGGCGGTGGTGGCTTATGCCTTTAAGCCCAGCACTCAGGAGGCAGAGGCAGGCTGATTTCTGTGAGTTCAAGGCCAGCCTGGTTCCAGGACAGGCTCCAAAGCTACAGAGAAACCCTCTCTCAAAATACCAAAACCCAAATTGCCATCTCAATTATGTATCCAGAGTGACGGACCTCACAGCATTCCTGCTTGTGAATGTCCGTGTTTCGGCTGTTTCCATCTTCAGGGAGCGCCCGCTGGCCTCTTCTCAGCCCGCTGGCCTCCTCCCCCATTCTCCTCTGCTCACATTGTAGTTTTGTTTGCTTCTGCATATGACAGGAAGCATTTTCCCCAAGTAAATTCATAAATAATATAATTTGTTTTGTTTTCCAAGGCAGGGTTTCTCTGTGTAGCCCTGGCTGTCCTGAAACACACTCCATAGACCAAGTTAACCTCAAACTCAAAGATCCGCCTGCCTCAGTCTCCTGCAGGCTAGGATTGAAGGCCTCCACCACCACTGCCCAGCAAATAATGTAATTTTTAAAATAAAAAATAAATGACAAACAGAAAAGGGGCTTATAAATAGAGTGTAGTCCCTAACTGACAGGCTCATGAAAGCCGTTTACAGTACCGTCCATGGAAACAAACAGCAAACCTGCTGGAAAATGGTAGAAATTCTCGCATGTCAAGAGATTGGCCAGGTCTGAGTTGATAACACGAGGGAGCATTATGTAGTAAAGAAGCATAAACAACTGTCAAGCTGGAGAGACGGCTCAGCATTTAGAGCACTGGCTGCTCTTGCAGAGGACCCAGATTTGGTTCCTAGCACCCACATGGCAGCCCCAGTTCCAGGGGATCCAATGCCTTCCTCTGGCCTCCATGGACATGCATGTGGTGTGCCTACAGGCAACAGAATAAATCTAACAAGTTGATTGTGTGTGAACAGTCATTGTAACTGCTGGACATGGCTTTCCTGCTCAAAGGCAAGAGGAGCCAGATCACTGTCTTTGTGGTGCTGCTGGTCCTCTGAGGAGTAGCAAATTTAATGAGCCAAAGAGAAGAGTGCCCTGCCCTTCCCAGCCCTATCTCTGGGGGCATAGTGGACAGGAACTTTCTTACTCTTGTTGCTCATTTCATCTGTAAATTCATGCTCTCTCTTCTCCTTTTTTCTTTTTCAGCTGCTCCAGTCCTACTTTTAAAAGCTTCTGGTACAGATTTCAAAGATAATTTTTGCCCTAAAATAGGTTTACTCTTTCAGATTAGTATTTAAAACTAAGCGTGTGATTAGCCCCACTTGTCCAATATAGTAAAGGCCTGCTCTGCCTTAAGCACACCTGAGCCTCTGATCCTGGGAGACTGACCTCTGTGTTCCTTGGCTGCAGTTGTGCGACCCTGAATATTCTCACGGTAGCACTGCTGTTTAATCTGCAGTGGGCATGCCTGACCTGTCTCTGTGAGGTCACTGCCTTCCATTCTCTCCTGCTCCTGAAGCATGCAGGGTCTTGGTAAATGCAGATCCCTATGGTCTTGGTTTCTGACAAGCTCCCGCTGATGCAGAAGCCAGGCCTAGCCACTGCCGCTTGGCTCCAGTATGATGTAAGCACCCAGGCAAAGGGTCCACCAGAGGATGAAAATGTGTACAATTAATATCTGGCCACCAGTTTTTTAAAAGTATACATTCTGAAGTGAACTTGCAGAGCCCCAGGCTTCTGTGTGCAGCCGCCACATAGGAAATCACGCCTAGCGAGCATGCACGCTCCAGAGTCCCACACGGAGCACAGGCATCTCTGAGTGGCATGGCCAAGAACCACCCCCATGTTTGTGCTCTTAGCATCCAGTTACCCTTACTGTCTTTCCACCCCCCCCCCACACCTTGTTTTTCATTCACAAGATCTCATACAGCCCAGGCCGGCCTTAAGCATGTTACATAATTGAGTATGACCATGAACTGCCTACTTCTCCTGAGTGCTGGGTTTGCAGGAGTGTGCCAGGCTTTACAAGAATCTTTGTACATGTCAGGCAAGCACCCTACCAACTGAACTATGTCCTTTCTGATGACAAGCCCCACTGGGTGTGTTGTGATGGCAACCTAAAACGAACAAGCATAGCCAGAGCCTAGCCTGAGAATGAATGAGCCCATGGGAGCTGGCCAGTGTGGGAGAAGTCTTTGGTCTGCCTCAGTCGGCCACTAACCACCCAAGGTTATCTACTCTGTAGCGTACTGGGCCATATGGACTAAGATAGCATGGCTTCTGACTATGAAGCTGGTGGCGGGAGCTGACTAGCATGCGTAGGCTCTTAGAAAGACGCCAGCTAGCACATCATCCAGAGGAAGGGGTGGGGACCCTGTGCCTGAGTTCTTTCTCAGGCAGCCATCCTTGCTTGGCACTACTATGCCTCCTTCCAGAGCCTTTTAAAAACTAGGAAGAATTATTTTTAGACAGGGCCTTGTATGTAGCCCTGGCTGGCCTTGAACTTGTAGTCTTGCTGTCTCTACCTCCTAGAGTATTGGGATTATAGTGGTGTCCCAACATATCTGGCTAAGCCTCCTTCCCGACCTGTCTGCTTAAACTCTGAGAAAGCCTGGAGTCCATCATGTCCTGTCCTGATTTATTTTCTTTTTGTACTTTTAGAGAACAAGCTTCTGAATATTTTAAAAGTAAAATCAATAATGTAGATCCTTTCCTGTATGGAAAAGTTATGTGCAAAGACACCTATTGATCCCAAGCCATTTCTCTGTAGGGATGGCCCTCATCTCATTCACACTGCTGCGGTTATTTCAAATGATCTTTCTGAAACTACTGATGCTTAAATGACAGGTGTCTCTGGGTGTCGCTAACCCTGCCTGTCAGATAAATGTTCCTCTGTGGAGGGTGGGCGGTTGGGAGGATGGGGGGGGCATGGGGGAGGACGGCCTGGGCAGGAGGGCAGCCTGGAGGGGGGGTACAAGGGAAAGGGAGGTCTGGGGTGGGGACTGGAGGGGGAGGGGAGCCTGGGCGGGGACAGGTTTACACTAGCAAATGGAGAACTATAGAATGCTAGGGCTGTAAGGATCCATGAATATGTTGTGATTTCAATATTTTTAAGTTTATTTTATTATTTTATGTATTTGAGCATTTTCCTGCATTATTTCTGTGCAGTGTGGTGTACCTGGTGCCCTCAGCAGTCAGAAGAGGGCATCAGATGCCCCAGAACTGGAGTTGAGTGATTATGAGCCGCCTTGTGGGTGCTGGCAACCAATGGGTCCTCTGCACGAGCAGCCAGTGCTCCAAACTGCTCACTATCTGTCTAGCCCTCTATTGTGATTTCATTCTCGCTTATTATATTCCTTCTGTTTGTTTGCTTTTCAAGACAGGGTTTCTCTGTGTAGCCCTGACTGTCCTGGAACTCACTCTGTAGTCTAGGCTGGCCTCGAACTCACAGAGATCCACCTGCCTCTGCCTCCCGAGTGCTGGGATTAAAGGCATGCACCACCATCACCAGGCTTCATATGTTACTTTTTATAATCTGGGCACTATTTGTCTTTTCTGCCAAAACTGTGTGGGGTCAGAAGACAGCCTGCAGGGCTGGTCTCGTCCCCATCATGTGGATCCCAGGGCTCAAACTTGAGCGCTCAGGCTTGGCCACAGCCACCTTTGCCTGCTGAGCCATCTTTCCAGCCCTATTGTCTTTATTCTGTATTTGTTTGTTTGTTGGGAATTTCAGTGTATGCCCTGTATTTTAATCATGCTCCACCCCCCCCCCTTTCTGTCAGGCTTTTTAATCTGTTGTCATTTTGTCAGTGGCTCTGAGCATGGCTGTAACACTGTCGCCAGGAGAGGAGAATGGTTGTAGGACGTTTTCACAGAGCAGTTCATGTTTAGTCTGCAGGAGTGTTTGTGGAAACCACATTTTCTAGATTGGAAGGGCAGGTAAAACAAGCGGTCTTTTCTGAGATGACGGCAGCAGTAGACGATGAGATACAGAATGCGCGGGCTCTTACCTGCTGCCAGTTCTCGGACCCATAGACGTGGGAGGCACTGCCTAGTGTGTCCACGAAGCTGACCTGACGGTTGAGACTCCGGCAGCCGAGAGGAGAGTCGGCAGTATGCTCTACCCCACCTGGTGCCTGCCCAGAAGGATGTAGGGGGTGACTGTGGCCTTGGGTGTGGGTGTGGAATCTCTCTGTAACCATCCTTAATTAGTCAGAAGACCTGACCTTGTGCCTTTGTGGGCGTATTTTGGAGACCAGAAAACAGTTTCCAGATCTGGGGCCATTGCTCTCAAACAGCCAAAACATGAAACTCCAAACCTTGCATATTCCTGAAGTTACCTGAAAAGCTATCTCCTACCCAGTTCACACCCTCATACTGATCACCCAGTTCGCACCTCATACGGATTACCCAGTTATACCTCATATGGGTCACCCAGTTCACACCCCATACAGATCACCCAGTTCAAACCCTCATACAGATTACCCAGTTCACACCTCATACTGATTCCTCAGTTCACAACTCACATGGATTACCCAGTTCACACCCTCATAAGAATTACCCAGGTCACACCTCATACAGATCACCCAGTTCAAACCCTCATACAGATCACCCTGTTCAAACCCTCATACTGATCATCCTGATCATACCTCATACTGATTGCCCCTCTGGAACATAGCTCAGAGGATGAGAGCTGGCTCCCCAGGGCTCTCAGCACCTCCTTGTAGGGAGGGCCTGGCTGCATGGCTAGGAAACTTTTACACTTGCTCCTTTGCAGGTTGCTTTAAAATTATAGGTTGAAAGGCGGGGAGGGCAGCCGAGCAGTGGGGCACTGCCTGGCATGCACAAGGGGAGGGTTACAGCTGCAAGCACCACACAGACAAAAGTGATCTATATATTTTTTAATTTTTTTATTAGTTTGTATCGAGCTATATATTTTTTCTCTGCTCCCCTTCCTTCATCTGCCCTTTCCTATGGTCCCCATGCTCCCAATTTACTCAGGATATCTTGTCTTTTTCTACTTCCCATATAGATTAGATCCATGTATGTCTCCCTTAGGGTCCTCTTTGTTGTCTAGTTTCTCTGGGATTATGAATTGTAGGCTGGTTTTTCTTTGCTTTATGTCTAAAAGCCACTTATGAGTGAGTACATATGATATTTGTCTTTCTGGGTCTGGGATATCTCACTCAATATGATGTTTTCTAGATCCATCCATTTGCTCACAAATTAAGTGATCTGTATTTTAAGTTCCTTCCGTATTCCAGGAGTTGGTTGCGACGAGGCAAGCTAGTATTTCCATGAGGTGAAGAGAGGCTTAGGTAGGGTTCTGAAGATGTGAGGTGCAAAAGGAGGGTCTCCCCAAATCCAGAGTGAAATGCACTCTAGGAGGAGGTCTTCTGGATACCGGATTTCACACGAGTGGGGTGTAGGTGTTGAGAGGCTTTCCCAGCTCCTCCTCCCCAGGCTGTAGGAGGGACCAGCTGTGCCTGCCTCCTAGCGCTGTGTTAGCCCCCTGCCTGCCTGCCTTCTCCTCCTCCCTCTCTTTTGATAGTCTCATGTAGTCCAGAATGATTTTGGAGTCCTCATCCTGTTGCCTCTTACTACCCACGTCCTGGGATTACAGGCATGTGCCACCATGCCCCGTTTAGTGGTTCCTTTTCAGCAGTGGTAGCTTGCTGTTTGCCCCTTGCACAGAATGTCCTGGGGGAGGTGATGGGGTGATGTGAACAAGATACCCTGGCCCTTGGCTGGGGAGTCTGAGGCCGGAACAGGCTGCTGAGGACCTCAGGGCTGGTGGTCACCCCTCAGGCTGCAGGGATGGAAGAGGCGATGGGAGAGGAGAGGTCTCAGGCTGGAGCAGGCCAATGCTTAGAGGAGTTTGTTCAGAGGGGGAGCCTCTCTCAGGCTGCTTCCCCAGCAGTGCCCTCAGAGAGCTCAGGTCCCTGGACCAGTTCACACCCCTGTTCCATGGACACATGGCGTGCTGACCCTGCTCCTGCTGCTTCCCAGCTCCGGCTTCTCCTGGGGCAGCCAGGAGAGTCTCCCCAGCATTTGTCACACCAATTGTATTACTGAGGGCGCTCGAAGAGCTGGGGACATGGGAACAACGTTAAGTGAACCCACAGACACTGACCTTTTTATTGTTAGTTCTGTGCGTTCAGTCAAGTCCAGTTCCCTAGTTGAAATGAATATACCCTCCCTTTTATTTCTCAAAGCTTGTCTTCTTGGGATTGGGGGAGTGGAGTTTGGATAAACCCAGGAAGAACTAGTTTTCTGTGCAAATCACAGTGAAAGTCCTTCCGTTTCTTCCCGCAGGGGAAAGTGGAAGTAGAAGCTGGGAAAGAAGGTATGAAGTTTGAAGCAAGTGCTTTTTCATACTATGGTGTAATGGCCCTCACAGCCTCTCCAGGTGAGTGCTTCCAGCCTCGTAGCACAGGACCACTGCAGGAAGATGCAGCCCTCCTCCCTCAGCCCTCCTCCCGTCAGTCCTCCTCCCTCAGTCCTCCTCCCCCCTCAGTGCCAGTCCTCCTCCCTCAGTGCCAGTCCTCCCGTCAGTCCTCCTCCGTCAGTCCTCCTCCGTCAGTCCTCCTCCGTCAATCCTCCTCCCTCAGTCCTCCTCCCTCAGTCCTCCTCCCTTAGTCCTCCTCCCTCAGTCCTCCTCCCTCAGTGCCAGTCCTCCTCCCTCAGTCCTCCTCCCTCAGTGCCAGTCCTCCCGTCAGTCCTTCCCGTGCCCTGCTGGCCTGTGTGCTTTACTTTAACTTGTCATCGATGAGTCCTAGAGACAGAGCTGTGCACGTAGATACCTCCACAGGTTTCCATGCACCGAACACAGCTGTGCAGACCTAAGGCCCTCTCACCCTTCTGCGTCACTGCCCCCCTCTTTGAACTGTGTGAATGGAACTACAGGGAATGGAGCGGGTTGAGTTTGTCTCCCCCTCCAGTGCTGTGGTCATGTTCTGTGTGGTGCTTCCCCCTGTGTGAACACAGAGCACCGCACTTGCCTGACAAAGGAAGGAAGGTTTATATCAGGTGATGGTTGTGCGATCATCATGGCAGAGAGACTATGGTGTCAGGAGCATGAGGCAGCTGTGACATTGGGTCCACAGGAAGCAGGAAGGATGGATGCTGTGCCCAGCTCACCCTCTTGTTCAGTCTAGGACATCAGGCTATGGACGACATCCCCACACTTGAGTGTGTGCCTTCTCCATTAGCTACATCTCCCTGGAAGTGCGTTTCCATGGTGACTGTAAACCCTTAGACCAGCCATGGAGGGCTGTTTCCTGTGAAAACTGTCTTCTAGTGGGTGTGCACACTGGGGTCTGTTGAGTTGCTGCTCAGCTTCAGCACTTCCTACAAGTTCAGTATTTCCCAGGGCATCCCCTGTGGGAAGTGCTCCCTATCTCCACCCACCCAGAGCATCCCCTGCCCGTCATGGGAAGTGCTCCCTATCTCCACCCACCCAGAGTGGCCCCTGCGCAGCTTAAGAAGCGTCCACCCTGAGTCTAAGTTGTATATCATAGCTATTCTGGGGGTTTTCTGCTGCATCTTCCTGAGGATGAAGGAGTTTGCTGGTGTTTGTGGTGTGGGGGTATGCCATGGAAAATTAAGTTCTCTGAGATTCTAGGGTGCCTGAAAGGTGACCTGTCCCAGCAGGAGTATCCTCATCCAACTCTGCTGTGCTCCCAAGCCCTCTGGCTCTAGCTACACCACTGCTTGCCTTCTCTGGCCTGGAGCAGGTCAAGCAGGTAAACAGAGGTGCTGGAGTGCCACCTTGTGGCCAAAATATAAAAGAGCATCCTGTACAAGGAAACCTTCACAAAGTCCAAAGCTAACCTTAACCCACCTTACCGGGAGACTGTCAGACTGAAAAACTCCTAACAGGAATGGAGACCTTCAGGGAAGTTTGTCTCTGTGACACTGGTCTTCCCTGTTGTCCCACTCGGCAGTGTGGCAGACTTAAGGATGTCACCATCAGAAAGAAAGCCACTAACATCCAGATCCCTTGCTGTCCTGTGCGGGTTTCGCAGTCCTAAGGGCACGCTGTCCCCACATGTGAATGTGGGTCTGTGTGAACATTCCTACTAAGTCTTTGTTGTGAACTTGGGGTCTCCATTTCCACCGCTTGGTGACCTGGAGAGGGGTTTGTGACTGGGCGTAGAAAGACCCGGGTCACGGCCTGAGATGCAGGCTGTTTGACATTGAGAAAAGACCTTTGGTGCCCTGTAGCTGGGTGGGTTACTATGTATACAGTGTGCTGTGACCCTTAAAATGGATTTCAGAAGGTGGGGGCAGGAAGAGCGCTACAAGTTCCAGGTCAGTGTTGTCTGCTTTGTGAGCTTTAAGCCGTAGGTCTACATAGCAAGACCTTGTCTCAAATGTAAAAACAACAGCACAGCCACAAGAGGAGATGCTACGTCACAGAAAGGCATTTGCGCTGAGACTGCTCTGCGACTACGTGCCTCCAGTTAGCCCAGGTTCGCGACCCACACCTACAAGGTGGCCCTGGAAAGAAATGAGAGCAAAACATCTTTGCTGATTTCTGGAGAGTTAAGCCTAAACCCTAGCCCAGCGCATATTGAACCATAGTGTAAGGGAAATCCCACTCAGAAAATGCCAGCAAAAAGGCCAGGGTGATGGCCATACCTCTAGTGCCAGCACGTGGGAAAGGCTGTGGGAGGACCACGAGGTTTAGGCTAGTCTGAGCTATGCAGTGAGTTTGGGGCCAGCCCCAAACTACAGGATACCTTTCAAACTAACCAAAACAGTAACAACAAAAGCCAGCAAAGAGCTCACGCCTCACCAGAAAGCCCTCACCGTTCATGTCAAAGGCCTCTGTGTACTGAACCTCATGACTGGGCTCTGGGGCAGTGTATCCATTGAGATGTGCAGTTAGCACAGGTTTGCCACATTAAGGCCTGCCTGGGTCTGATCAAGTTGTGGCCCTGGTGAAATGGCACCAGCAGGAAAAGGCCATTGCCCCCAAGACTCGGGACTTGAGTTTAATTCCAAGATTCACATGGTGGGAAGAAAATCTGGCTCCTCCAAGTTTCCTCTGTTCTCCACATATGTTCCATGTGCAGTGAGCACAGGTACACGTGTGTGCACATGTACACAAATAAGAGTGTTCGTAAGCTGTTCACCAGGGAAACAGAAGCAGAAAGATTCTCTTAAGTTTGAGCCCAGTCTGGCCTACACAGCAAGTTCTAGGCCAGCCAGGGCTATATGTTGAGACCTTTTCTCAAAACAAAGAAATGCAAAGAAGCCCGTGATCTGGGCAAAGCCTGCAGCCCTTGGTTCTCAGGACTGTGGAAAGGTATGTCCTACCCACCATGGCCTGCCCTCCGGGGTTTCCCTGTGGTGGGGCTGGTCTCCCGACTGAGTGAACAGCTAGGAGCCTCACCTCTGCCTGCCGTTCTCGGGCAGTCGGGGTGTGGCACCCTATACATTTGCCTCTGCTTTGAAATCTGAAATCATTCCAAGCAATTCAAACACCAGGCCAAAATTCTGAAACCAAGAATAGCAGGGAGTTTGGTAACGGAGGGCTCACAAGGTTCCCTGGTGAATGCTGGGTGAGGCTTCGGCCTCTTCTTAGGGCCTGCACCAGCTGCTCCTGCGGATGGATGTGGCTAGTGTGACTTGGGCCTTGAGAAAGGTTTGTCTGGGGGCTGTGGACCCCATTTGGGTATTGGGGGTTTCAGAACTTTTCAGAAGAGAGCATACTCCCTGCCTTGCTCTTCCTGGAAGTCACTTGTGTCTCTTCCATTGCACAAGACCACAGGGCTCCGGCACTTCCGGGTGGGATGCTCATGTCAGCGAGATGCTGTCCACTCCTGTCCCTTGGATGTGAAGCCCCCCCCCCTTCTGACTTCAATGCCATCTCACCGTGTTTTTCTCCATTTTCAGTTCCTTTGTCCCTGTCCCGAACCTTTGCTGTCAGCAGGACAGAAGTGTTAGCAGCAGGCTCTCCAGGTAATTCTGCATGCTTCCTCTTCGTAACCCCGGGAAAGCCTGGCCACCAGGGCCACACACTCTATTTCCACAACACTTCCTGTTTCCTGCAGCCTGAAAAACGCTCAGGTTGCTAAGAGGGGGCTGTCCAGGAAAACATTAGCCACAGAGGGCTGGAAAGGAACTCTGGCCTAGGAACCGTGGTGACCGGGGCACAGAGAGTCACTATGGTGACCGTCCAGTGCTTTCTGCCCATCCAGTCTGCACTGGCCTGGAACACTCAGATCTGCCCCAAGTCTTAATCCATCTTCAGCATGTTGTGAGAAGTGGAGTCTGTAGAGACCTGAGGGCCTCAGCCCCCAACCCTCAGCTGCTCCCAGGGAATCCATTTGGACAAAATCTTGGGGGAGTATGGGTTTTCTTGGCGAGTGAGAAAAAGACTGCACGCATCCTGCCTTAGGGCACTTGTTCCTGAGCTGACTGGTGTATTTCTGCCTTCCTCAGACAGAGGGCCCTGCCGCTCAGGGCCGGCCTTTGCTTTAGACTTAGTGTCCTGCGCATTCCTGACCAGCTGCAGATTATCTCCCCGCAGGAGAGCGTGGCCGTGCCCAATATGCCCAACGTGCCCATCAACTGCAAAGAAAGGCTTTAATCTTTCTTTAATTAAAATTGCTTAGCCTTAACTGAGTTTATGGTGAACACCTGTAATCCCAGCATGCAGGAGTCTGAGGCAGTGGAATCAAGGGTTTAAGACCAGCGTGAGCTATGTGTATAGGGAAACCCTGTCTCAAAGAAAGGAAGATTGTTGAGCATCTATGTTGGGAAATGCAACTTTTCTGTGTTGCTTTTCCCCCATATAGCTTGTAATTTTCAATCTGACTGATGAACTTTATATACGGTCTAACTTCAGCCAAACTCTGGAGTACTCTAGGAGGCGACACTTACAGAGGAAATTCATTAAGATTCCCTTTGGTCTGCCATCAGCCAGTGTGGTGGCCCACACGTCTAATCTGTATTTAGAAGGCCGAAGTGCGCAGATTGTCACACGGTCAAGGCCAGCCTGGGCTACATAGTGAGTTTGAGGTCATAATGGCCACGGAGTAAAACCCTGACTTCAATGATAGCTCAGTTACTGAAATGCTTGCTGCAGGAGGAGGAAGACCTGATTTCCAGTTCCCAAAGCCAGCCTAGTAGTGTGTGTTTAATCCCAACACTGGGGAGGTGGAGACTGCAGGACCCCTGGGCTCACTGGCCAGCCAGCTGAGCCAAATTAGTGGGCCCCAGGTCCCAGAGAATGACACTGCCTTAAAAAAAAGTGGACACCCAAGGTTGACCTCTGGCTTCCACACACATACACACATCATACACGAACACATCCTCTCTCTCTCTGCTCTTAGGGTCTGGCATAAGATATTCCCAGTGCCATCTGACTCAAACCAGCCAGCACACACATGCATTTATACTTTTATTTTATTTGTTCGTGTTTACTGTTTGTTTAAAAAAGTCATAGGGATACTGAAGTTGATGACTCTTGGCCAAAGCCCATTAAAATTTGAATTTTACTTTCTCTGTAGAATTTGAGATTTCTTTGCTATGCCTGCTCCAACTGGTCAGGTATAAACAGCCCTGCCTTGAAGGTCCTGGCCCACAGGCCTGCTGACATTACAGTAACAGCTACTTCATGAGTGGGTGCTAGACTAAGCCAATGACATCTAGCCCCTTCCACAAGGTCCCTATGGCTGCAATGTCACTATTGTGTCTGCTAATTTCCTGCCGAAACAAAGGATTTCTGGGTAGGCTGGATAAAATAAACCAAATCAAAAAGCCAGAAAAACAAAACACAACAATGCTGAAAGGCTTAGCCATTTATTTGGTTTTCAGATAGGGTCTTAGCCTTGGCTGTCCTGGAACTCACTATGCAGACCAGGAAGACCACAAACTCACAGGAATCCCCCTGCCTCTGCGTCCTGAGTACTGGGACTAAAGGGGACACAGCCATGCCTAGCTTGACAGGGTCTTGATTTTGGTTTTGTTTCGTTTTTGAGATGAGGTCTCTTGTAGCCCAGGCTGGCCTCAGACTTGAAGCTGCTGTAGCACTGAGGACGACCTTAAATTCAGGCCTCCCTGACTTCACCTCCCCAGCACACCATTGTGGTTAGGTGCCCCCATGCCCAGGTAAGACCAAAGTCTCATCTTTAACGCTGTCATGAAATCTGAACATGTAAATTTGACAGCAAAACATGAACTTGGGTGGGGCGGCTGCTCCTGCCCCTCTTTGTGGGTTCGGGTCCTCTGTGTCTCACTGTAGCTAAGTTTGAGTTGCCGGGCTGGTGCAGGGCTGCAGAACAGGGTTTATGTTATGGAATGCACATATGGACCAATCTACAGCTGGAAATGTAGCCCTTTATTTATCTCAAGGATTTCGGCTAAAGGATGTGAATATGTGCTATTCATTTTTTTTTTTTAAGCTAAGCAAGCTCATTGGAGGTGACATTGTGGCCCAGAAAGACATTCGTTTCAATAGATTAAAGCCTAATATGAACTTTAGGGGAAAACAATAAAACCAGCATTTTCCCTTATTTGAAAGGTAAAGTTACCCATGAGGGTGGGTGACTATAAATTAGTTGTTAGAATTCTTAATTCTGTTAGGGCTCCCAATCTCATCCTATCCACTAGGCTTCTGTTCAGAACCAGCATCCACGTGAACGCCTGGTTCTGGAACAGAGCAGTTAAGGCGTTTGATACCCTGCCTATACAGCCCCAGTGTTAGAGTTAGGCTTAGAAACGGGGGGGGAAGAGAGAGGGTTTAATTTACCAACAAACATCACTGCCTCAGTCAAGAACTACCAAGCAAAGATTGAGGACAAGAAATAGAAACTGCACTTGCTGCTCACACCCACAGCATGTGCAAAGGCGGCTGGTGATGCTAACTCGGAGAGCCTGTGCTTCTAGCCTGTCCCCACTAAGTGTGTGCAGAATGCTGCATCTTCTCCATTTGTGCATTCTGGGCCACGCCCATCTGAGTGACTCGCATGGTCCTCATCTGGGCATCATCTGATCATGTGACCGCCATGATGACAGGAAGACCATGGGGCAGCGGTGAAGCTGCGTGGCTCCCATGCATTACAGAACGAGTGCTTTGAAGCCACGAGACGGAGAAACCACAGATTCTGCTCTGAGTCAAAGTTGAGCAGACATCCTTGATGGACATTGGTGGCATTGACCGCTGCGGGTCAGAGTTTACACATATGGTCCAAGGTGACTGCCCACACTTAGTGTAACATTCCTCTCTGTGGACTTGGAGAGGTGCTGCTCTTGCAGAGGACCTGAGGACAGCAGCCTCCACCTGGAAATGTGAGGGCACTCGCAGAAATGCCACTCCGCACCCAAGCTGGCGTCAGTGTTTCATGAGCATTGGAAAGTCTCACGGGCATTTTGACTGCATGTGCTTCAGTTTCTCAGCAAAAGTGGCTTAGAAAACCCAGACACAGATCTCCTGCAGCGTGGTCACGTGCACCCGCTGGAGCCAGGGCAGTCATTAGCCCGCATCTCGGTGCAGCTCCGCGCTGGAGGGAGGCGTCATCCCCATGCCAGCACCAGAAAAGCAGCCACCACCTCTTAAGCGACCTCGCTTTTGTATTTTCCTCTTTAGTTTTCTAACCAGCTTTGCTGCCATTACTCCTGCTTGACAAAGCTGGAAGAGCAAAGTTGCATCCAGGAACCTGGCATCACAGTCCCTAAAGCTTTCATGTGGGGCCCAGGAGATTGCTCAGTGAGTACAGGCCTCTGATGCGGAGCCCGATACCTGGGACCACCTGTGAAAGGAGCTAACTGCCCCTCACAACCTGTCCTCTGGCACACATGCCCCCCAAATAAGAGGGATTTTGCCACTTTTTTTTTTTTTTTAAAACTCAATTGTCCTCTGGGTGGAAGCGAGGGGTCACAGATTTTCCTGGCCCGGAAACTTAAGCAGCTTTTCTGACAGGCCATCCCAGCAGGCCTGGCTTCGGCTCATTTCAAAGATAGCACATGAAATTCCGGTTCTCAGCCAGGTGGTGGTGGCACACGCCTTTAATTTCAGCACTTGGGAGGCAAAGGTAGACAGATCTCCGAGGTTGAGGCCAGTCTTTCTATAGAGTGAGTTCTAGGATAGCCAGGACTACATAGAAAAATCCTGGCTCAAAAAAGCAAAAGGACATAAGAGGAAATTCTGGTTCTGGCATAATAAGTGTGGCATGTTTTATCCAGTTCCATTTCGCTCACTGGTCAGCCACAGGGACGTGAACATAGGGCACCCATGACAGAACCTGTGTCATCACAGACCACTCTCAGGAGTGACATCCATCGGAGTGACGTCATCTTCCAGGCAGCAGTGGGCCTGGGTGCTGGGTCGGGCTCACTCACAAGAAATCTGAGGGTTTGATCTGGCCGACTGACTGACTGACTGCCCCGACTCTGGAAAATCCAATGTATACAAGTAGCATCCGCCAGAATTCAGATGGTTGCTCTGTTGGGAAGCCGCACTGGAAGGCCTCACCCAGAGCTTCCAGTGTGCACACCGCTAGAAAAGGGCTCTGTGAAATTCTTAGGATTAAAAGCATCAGTGACTTGAGCTGACTCCACTATCCCTATCAAGCCGCAACAGGAGGACAGTGCTTTTAGCAAGAGTAGCTAGGACTAAAACGACTCCATTTTGGAGGCAAACACACCCTCATCGAGCGGGCAAGGCTCCTGCCTGTGCTTCTGTGTCACTTTAGAACACTTTGTGTACTCCGGGTCCTGCCTTCCCACTCAGATCTTGAAATAGTTCGAGGCTCCCCAGACCCCTGCTTACGTCAGGAGTATTGCCTGGAGGACAAACTTCCAGCAGCTTCTTGAGAAAACAGGCGGCTTCCATCAAAGAGCAGCAAACAACCCCAGAAAACCAGTTAAATCTCTCCCCGCTGCCTCCACCCCGCTGCGGAATGGCTGAGCTGTCACCGGACTCCAACTCTCCCTCTTACAATAATTTTATGATAACTTTAAAAATGATTAAACTTTCCTGGCAGCCTTTTGTGAGCAAAAGTTGAGTCTGTTGGAATCGTAGGCAGATACAGTTTCTCAAGGCCTGCTGCCTTCATATCGAGGAGGCTGCAGCCAATGTCGCTGGCCTTGTGGTGAGAGATTATTGCTGTTGCTCTTAAGATTCTAATATTGTCTGTGAGAGCTGATCAGCGGCATTAAAGTCATAAGGTACGTTCCCAGACAATCGTGTCGGCCCGTGGCTCTGTAGAGTGGGTACAGAGAAGTGGTCTCTCCAGACTGTGGTCATGCTGGCGGGCAAAGCAAGGGATCCACCACGCACACATGCACAAACACAGTGCAGGCATATGCTCACACACACACACAGAGAGAGGGAGAGGGAGAGAGAGGGAGGGAGGGAGAGAGGGAGAGAGAGAGAGAGAAAAAACAGTGCTCACTGACAGGAAGCCCGGAAGAATTCAGGCCCCGCCCTCTTCCTGGAGGTCTGGCCAAGAGGCAGTAAGCCTGCCCGGTACCTGCCTTTAAAGCCTTGACTCCTTTGTACTGTTGGGGCATCCATCTTCGGCCTTCTAGTCGAGGAGTCGCCATGATTCTCCCGCTCCAGACAGATGCAGGTTAAGATCCTCCCTGGTAAGCCAGCTCGTGGGCTACACAGAATATTAGAAATGGGTTAGAACAATATGTAAGAGCTAGCCAATAAGAAGCTGGAACTAGCCGGGCCAGGCAGTGTTTGAAAGAAAAAAAAAAATAAAAAAATAAAGCCTTGACTCCATAGAAGTAAACACTGTTTGAAAAGATGTGTGGGAACATGTGGTTCGTTCTGAAACCTGGAGGGAGAGCCACAGAATTCCCTGTTCAAAAGAACGTTAAGGGCTGTCATGACAGGTGATGTCGTGTGGAAAGGCCTGATCCTGAGGCAGAGGCACGGTGGTGAGGTCTGGGAAAAGCTAACGTCAGTGTGGCACATTTATCTGGTGCTCGCTGGATGTCACGCTGTGCTCAGTACTTTCTGTCTTCCTTTGAACCCTCAGAGCACACGAGCTGGGAACACTGTACTCATCTTACAGATAAGGATGCTGGAGCTCAGCTGATTTGGGTTATGGGTTCAAAGTTCTCCTCTGTTAAATCTAAAGCACTGGTTATTAATGTGTGCATTCTCTCAGGAGGTGGTAGGAGGGGCTGCTGAGTCAAACCAGTGGGCAGGCGGCCCTGTGAGCTGGGACAGGACATGACGGTAGACATGGAGCCTGTGGGCAGGCGGCCCTGTGAGCTATGACAGGACAGGACAGTAGACATGGAGCCTGTGGCCTGGGTTGCTGGTACTGACGTTTTCTGCCCTGAGGGGATGTTTATCAAGTGGGGTGGGTGGTGGGTGGGCTGAGGGTTTGGTACCACTGTGAGGGGAGGAAAGATTCAGGGGAACCAGTGCTTCAGCTTCTTCAGGGCGGCTTCAGGTTGCTCAGTGGCACTGCGCACGCCTGTCATTTGAGATAGAACTAGATGGTGACCATGGTGATAGACTTTTCCACAGCTGACAGGTGGCACTAGCCACAGGCTGCCTCTTCCGTGGGGGCATCAGTTAAGGACATTGGAAGATGGGTGAGTGGGTCCCCTCTATCCTGGGGCATTCTGCAATTCAGAGCCCATTTAATGTGGGCAGCTGTGGATTGCGTTGGGTGGGCTACTCAGTCTAGGGGTTAGTAACCCACCCGCAATCAAGTTATTCCAGGGTCTCGGAGGGGCGCTACCTGGAAGGGAGTGAGCTAAGACAGAAGAAGGAGACCAAGCAACTTTGTCAAGGCCTCCGTTTATTAGGGACGGGTTACAGTTTATATATGGTAAGGGATGAGGGGCAGGGTACGGGATCTCGCAGGCCGCGTGGTTCCGGTCACGTAGCTCGGTTACATTCAGACAGACAGGCCAGAAGTCACAAGTGGCCACACCTGGTTCCCTGGATAGCTGGAATGTGAGGCGGGTTGTTAAGATTAGCAGTTAATTGAGTGAGGGGCAGGTTTTGTCAATAGAACATAACTATGGGTGTGAGGTTCTCTGCAGACTCCCTAGAGTGATGGTTTCTGTAATGATTGTTAGGGGGGAAATGGCTCCTGACAGGCAGCCAGCTGTATCTGCAATAGTTTGTTAAGCGTCCTCGGTGCAGAAGTAAGGTTTGTTTGTTTGTTTGTTTAGGTGTTTTGAGACTGGGTTTCTCTTGTAGCCCTGGCTGTCCAGGAACTTCCTCTCTAGGCAAGGTTGGTCTCAAACTCAGAGATCCACCCACCTCTGTCCACCACGTCCAGCCCAGTTTTAGCTTTAACACTGTTTATGGCTAAAGCTACATGGATGGGGGCTGGAGAGGTAGCTCAGTGGTTAAGGACACTTGTTGCTTTTCCAAATGACCCACATGGCAGCTAAAAATGTTTACTCCAGTTCTAAGGGTCCCACCCCCCTCTTCTGGCCTCCATGGGCACTGCGTGCAGTGCATAGAACATTTACAATAAAAAGCCGTGAAGAACGTTCTCTGACAGCGAGAACACAGCTTCTCCTGCCCTGAACACTTGTTCCAGGGAGCTCACTGCCAGACATTGTAAACAGACCTGTCCCTGGTTTCATCGCCTTGTGTTCTTGAATTCCCAAGGCACCTTGAGCTGCTGATGGATAAGTGGCAAAGGCAGAGGGACTGTGATAATTAGTTTTGGCTTCTAGAAAAATAATAGAAGAGTCTTTTCTGCTCCTCATTAGTCTCAGGCAGCTTCCGTGTCCCGGGCCTTTTCCCAGCCCCACCTGTGTATCTAGTGATGTTCCCTGTGAGGCGGGCCCCCAGCTCCTGAGCCTTTGTCTGCCTTTCTACCCAGACCTGTCTGTCACAGCTGAGACCCACGTAGCCTGCGGGAGGGACATGGTATGTGCTTTTGCAATTGCTTTTTATTTGGAGTAATCACTCCCCATTGGCTATATCTACTGTGCTTTAAAAGCTGAATCTTCTCCCTCTTCTAGGTGAAAATAAGTCACCTCCTCGCCCCTGTGGCCTGAACCACTCAGACTCTCTCAGCCGAAGTGACCGGATTGACGCCATGACACCAACCTTGGGGAGCAGCAACAACCAGCTCAATTCTTCATTCCTCCAGGTCTACATCCCTGATTACTCAGTACGAGCCCTCTCTGACCTGCAGTTTGTCAAGGTGAGCGGGGGAGGACGCGCTGGCTGGATCCCGCAGGTATCAGCCACATCCCTGACAGCTGGTCCAGTCCCCACAGGCTTCCCCTGGGCTGTCAGAGCACCCTGCCGCCTCTTAGGGCCCATACTGACCTCAGTTCCATGCCATGAGCAGCCATGAGCAGTGAAAGCAAACACGGTCTTGGCAGGGGGCAGGAATGGAGATGAGGGAAGAGCCATTCTCAGAGCTCTCAGAGCCTGCAGCTGGTGGCTCTGGCTGACCCGAAAAGCGCTCTGAGGTTGCTCCGGAGACAGGTTCTTCTTAGTCTGAAATAGACACCTACTGGAGCCTGCGATGACCTTAGCTGATGGACACTGACCCCACTTTTCTCAGATCTGAGCGTTAAGAGGCAAGATGTAGGAAGGGTCCCAGTGGTGAGAACCGACTTGACCTTCAGCACTGCCCACTTCCTACTCAAGGACGGTTCTCTCCGAGAGCTCTGGGGTGCTGAGATTGTGATGCCGTGTAGGAGACAAGAGAAGCTAAAAATAAGTGTTGTCTCAGTGTGTTTTCTGTGTCCTCTTCTGGTCCCAGATCTCCAGACAGCAATACCAAAATGCCTTGATGGCATCCCGGATGGACAAAACTCCTCAGTCTTCAGACAGTGAAAACACTAGAATTGAATTGACTCTTACGGAGCTGCATGACGGGCTGCCGGACGAGACGGCCAACTTGCTCAACGAACAGAACTGTGTATCGCACAACAAGACCAACCACAGCCTGCACAGTGACGGCGCCATCTAGAGCCCCTCGGTCCCCTCGTCCGGCCTCCTGGCCTGTCTGACCATGACTTCCACTAGTGTGAGCTTGTCTGCCATGCTGCGTCCTACAGCAATGAGACCAAAGACTTTGCCCCTTTCCCTGGAGGCCGCAGAGGACGGCAAGCTGCGGAGGACAGCATGGGTGGGGATGGAAACTAGACACGTGACATCGACAGCTGGGGCATGGCTTTCAAGAATTCGGAGACAAACTTCTGCCCAGATAGAATCATGTTTATTTTTTCAGTACTTTTACCATTTCCTCCCTTCCTCAATGTGCATGAATTTAAAAATTATTTCGTTTATTTTTTTTCAAGAGATCATGTTTTTTGTTTTTCAAGTGTCTTTTGCAGAGTTTTAAGTTGGTCTGTCTGAGCTAGCTCTGCTGTGATCCCATGATGTGACCCTAACAGGATGGACTTGCCCCTTGAGTGGCCTTCCTTGGCCGTCCCGGGAAGGCTATCTTTCCTCTGTGTGCCGGTGGGTGTCGCTGTCGAACTTGATGGATGAATGAAGAAGACCATGTCACTGAGGAACGTGCCAAGTCTGTCGTCACTGTGGGTGTTGGCAGAAGCTGCAGACACCCCTGTGCATATAGTATTTCGAAAATATGTTCAATTGTGTCCCTTTCCCTTAGGAAGGGCTAACGTTTGCTTGGGAATGTGATTTTGCTCCCACCTTAAGGAATTTTTATCACCAAAATGAATGTTAATGAATTTTAAACCCATGGTTTATCATTGGCAAGAGGCAAGTTGACTTCATCCACAGTCCTGTAACCTGGGGTGGTCTGGGGCATCAGCTGAGCCACCCCCCACCCTCTCGGCCCTCACTCTTGCTAATCCAAGCCGCTGCTACAGGTGCCAAATGGAAACTTTCCATGGGGCTTGAACATGTGGCGTGGCAGCTACATTAGTTGCCTCTTTCCCATGGGGATCTATGTGTTATCGGAATGAGGCGGGGGTGGGGTGGGTGTGTACTGTTTTTAATAGAAGGACAAGGGATTACCTGTCTCACCCCTTCTTCCATAGAGCCAAGTGCCCCCTCCATCTTGTCCCTGGACTGTAGGGCCCAGAAGTGGCAGTGGTCCAGCAAAGATGCCTCTTGCTTCAGAGGTGGTCAATGCCAGAGAGGCTGTCATACAGCCAGAGTCAGTTGGACCCCAAACAGATCCAGAAACCAAATGTGTGTTGTGAGCGTTTCATGTATGTCCCTGTCTTATTTTAATACCAAATTTACCATGTGTTGTGAAATTCCCGCCAGCGGGTACTGTTTGGGTGACTGATTCCTTAACTAGTTTGTTTGTTTTAAGTGGTTACCTGTGTTTGCTGGCGATACTCATACACTGAAATGACCTCCTGACCGTAATGTTCAATAGGATTCTCACTACCCAGGTCACAGCTGGAGAAGAGAGCCTTCCTGTGCCCAGGTTTCCTACCCAAGGAACCCTAAAGCTCACCATCAGCCTCCTCCCTCAGGTAGGAGGTCTGCTAACCCCACGCTGGGCTCTGGGAGGGTAATGTGTTGGGTTAATCTCCTTGTAAATAGTTGGTGAGTCTAGAAAACGTGTGTGTGCGCGCGCGCGTGCGTATGTACTGGGAATGGCACCCATGGCCTTGGGCGTGCTTGGCAAGTACTCCTGACAGCTACACCTGGGTCCGGGCCTCTGGTGCCATGTCCACTGACAGTGTTACCCCTGGGTAGAGGTAGTAGTGGTCCTGAAGTGTTCTCAAAGGGTGCCGTGCCTGACAGAGAAGGGCTAGCTTCACTTGGTGGAGGGTCATTGGAGTGACCTCCAAAGGATCTGAGTGATACCTAACCTGCCACTTTGGGCAAGGGTTCCTACCATATGGAACCCCATACTATGGCACCCCCCTTTTCAAACACATCCAAGTGAAAAAAAATCCATTTACTAAGGACCATAATGTGCACAGATGCAAACTCTCTCAGTTTGGCCAGGATCAGGGCCCTTCCCTGAGGCCTGGGGAGCCAGGAGCCCAGCACACCTGCCTCAGACAAGCCTTGCTGCTGGAGGGGCCTCTGCGAGAGAAGCATGCTTGGTCCCTTTTCAGAGCGGCACTGTTTGTGGACCCTAGAGACGTGGGAGTCTAGGGAGCTGAGAGAGCGTAGTCACCACCTAGTGTGGCAGCTAACTGTAGAGTTCTCTTAGGAGCTGGGGAGCGTGGTTCTCAGAGACCGAGATTGTAGCCACCAGCTTTGTGTTCACTTCTCATTAATGATCTCATTACCTTGGAGTAGTTACTCAGTTCTCATGACCAGGAATTCAGAATAGTTCCTCCCTGGTTCCCGGGTGCACAAGGTAAACTGGCTGTAGTTTCCGCTGCTCTGCGGAGAGTTCCCGACCTTCAAACGGCTTGTGCTGAGTGATCAATTCTTCAGGTCCCCTCTGGGGCAGCAAAACTGTCTCGGCTAGGATGGGCATATGCATACCATCTGTGGCTGACCCCACGGCTTCCCATCAAGACAGATGGGCACGTAATGGATTGGCCATGTACAGGGTTCCTTCCTTGTAGCTCTAGCTGTAGTCCCCCAGGCTGCTGTGTGTGCAAACGTGGAGGTAAGGCAGGCAGGCAGGCCAGACTCGGGTTGCTATGGGCCTACCCCCTGCTCCATGATGGTATCTGGAGCCACCGCTGCCAGCCAGAGGACAGGGCAGCCTGTGTCAGATGTGGCCAGGATGGCCAGTTTAAGTGAGGGTCCTTCACTCTGCTGCCCTCTGTCAGGCAAGTCCAGACCCTGGTAATTAAACTCTTGAGAAAACAGAATCCTGAAATTTATACATGAGTATTGGGGTGCTAGTCAACTAGATTAAACTGGTTCTTAATTTGAAGGTGCCTCGTCTTTCATACTCTGTATGGGCGTGACTGACCTCACGTGAAGGGAGCTGAGCCTCACACCACTTTCTCATGTCAGCCCAAGAAACGTGTGCAGCGTTCAGTGCAGAACTTCACACTGATAGGAACACTAACTGTGAAGTCTCCTTGCCATCCCCAGCTGTACGGATAAGGACTAGCTTTTCCAAGTCTAGGAAAACATGGCAGGTCCAAACGCATTTCCCTTAAGAAATGGAGCAACAGGATTTTAAGTTAAGCAGGGACCGTGAACTTCTGCCCTCAAGTTATTTGGGTTAAGGAGCAAACCAAGTAGGTGCTGAGTGACTGAGCCTGTGTCCTGGCTAGTTACAAACTCATGCAAGCACCTCTGTCCTCCTCTGAAGGCTACGAGGGATCTGTGCCGTCACCGTGCCTGGACCCAGGGGATGTCATCTCCCAAGGGTGAACCCAGGCAGGTTAACTGGTACAGCGCACACACCTTGTTCCCGTGAGGGCTGACGACTTACAACTCCCTAGTGGCCTGGCAAAACTCCCCTCCTTGCTGCCCGAGATGTGCTTTTCCTGTGAGGGGCTGATGGCTGTTTTAGGCATGAGGTACCAGTGTGTCCTTTCTTACGGGAGAATCAGGCTCCTTCCTAGGCTGTTTGCTTCCATTCTGGGCCTAGGATTGTGGTGCTTCTGTGCAGTACTACTGGGTAAGTTGTAGGCTAGCCCAGAATTGGGAGGAATTTAGAGACGTATAGGGAAGTGACTGGGGGGCAGGGGATGTGGAAGTTTTTCCATACAGATTTATCAATGAGCAACCTACTTAGTGGGTTTTTATACCTCAGGGCCATTTACTTGTGTCTGAGTGGCTGATGGGGAAGATGAACTCACTGAGGTTCACTTGCTTCCACCTGAGGGATGAGTAGTGCTTCAAGGCTGAGCCTGCGTCAGCTGGTTCCTCTTCCTGGAATCAATGCTAACTTCCTGGCTTTCCTTCTGGGGAGTCCTGTTGCCCACCAGTCAGGAAGGGGCAGTCTTTCACAGCAGCTAGTGAGCAGCAGGGCATCTGTTTCTTGGTTCCCTGTGGCTGACATACCAGAGCCATTGGGGCATCTCAACTGCGACTGTTTTAAATGCCTTCTGATGGGGACTGCCAGGCGGTACTTGAAGCATTATCAAAATGGCAGTAGAGTCAGGTTCCAGGTGTTCGTGTGCACACAGCTGCGGGTCAACAGACAGGGTGACTGGGTGCTGTCTGGCCTCCCTTGGAAAGCCCTTCTGATGCTGCACATCTGATCCACGTGTATTTACTTAGGGGGCTGGATTCTTGCAGAATCGCTCTACAGAAAACTATCAAAGGGACCTAGTAGACCTGAGTGCCTGCTCCTCTTGGAGGCTCAGGTTTCTTCCATACAAACAGCTGGGCCCCTAGAACAGAGGGAAGTGGGGAAGAGTGATCTCTAGACGGCCCTGCCTAGCTTCCGATTCACCACCACCCATGCCTGGTCTACTGTGAACAGTCTATCAATCCATTGACTTTTCTTATTTTTGCAGTCCTTTAAATCCACAAATGTATATGCTTTGTTTTATATTATTTATTATGTACATACATCTCTACTGTTAGTGTACCATCTGTGATTAAGACACTGTTTTGAAGCCCCTCATCCATGGAGCCCAGGGTTCTGTTGTCCCTTATTGGGTGAGAGGGTGGTGATTTTTTTTTTTTTAAGGAAAAAAAGACTGCACTGCTGCTCTTCCTCCGGCTTCTCTCATTGCCCTACCCCAACCCACTCCTGATGGCCAGTATCTGGGAGGTAGGTGGGGGCAGAGCTTCTCACGTCTTCACGAGTTACTGCGGATTTGTTTCTTCCCTGTGTGGTGGTAGGTGTGGCTCCTTCCTCATCACTCCCAAGCCAGATCGGTTTCCTAGGATTGCAGAACCTGTCTGGATCATGGAAGCTGCCGGCGCTTTTAGGTTCAGAGCATGTCTCTTCCTGGTACCATGGCCCAGCTACCAACATCCCCTTGGGCCTACAGCCAGCTCCGCTTTGTCTGATGACCCCACCCTCCTTAGCTGTACCCACGGCTTCACGGTATACATTTCATGCTTCTGAGCAGTGGCATCAATGGAAAGCTAAACAAGCGCAGGTCAGGTGCACGGGCTTCACAAGCTGACTGTCATGATGGACGCGTTTATAATTAATTCCAATGTTGTAGATTTACAATACCTATTTATTTTGTACCAATTTATTTGTAAATCTTGTGATTGTTTTTAAAGGTTTTGTTTATTTCTATTCTATTTAGATAAATGGTTTTCTGTTCACCTCCAGCAGACGTTGTGTCCCTCTTTCCTCTGTGTAACAGCCATGCCGCTCTTCAGCCGTGGCCTCCTCCCCGTGGCTTTCCTGGTGGGCAAGCCTGGACTGGACAGCTCCAGGGGATCTTTGGACAGGCACTGCAAAGTCTCGTGTTCACACACACACAAGTTGAGTGCCTCCAAGTTACAGCCTGGTACAGCTGCTTCTGGGAGTGTTCTCCTCCCAAGAAGTGAGGTCTGCTCCCATCAACCATTCCCTAGAAAAAGGTAGGAGCCACTCAACTTGCTGTAGACACTAGTCGCCTAGTGACACACAGGAGCTAGGCAAAAAGAAAAGCTAAGTTTTCCCTGACAGTGGTGCCAGGGTTCTGTGTGGGCCTCTCAACTGGCTCTTAGAGACAAGAATGGCTGTGTAGGGCCTCTCACCAGAGGGGGAAGTTGGCTCGTGGGGGAGGCACCCTCCACTGACATGAGACCACAGGTACAGGGGCATTAGAGGTGCTTCTGCTGTCAACCCCAGATCTGTTCCTTTGGTCCCTCCCGACTCTGGTGACAAGACCCACGGCATCTTCTGGCTGAACTTCAGGTGTTTGGTGATCCACTACTGGGCTGCCCCTTTCTGGAATCCTTTGCTTTACTTCCTCTAGTTTACATTCCAGACAAGCCCACCCTCTGATAAGCCTCAAGTGGCCCCTCAGAAGGCCTTGCTATGCTGTACTCTGCTGGGCCATGATGCGAGGCGTTTTACTTAGCACCTGTCCTGTGTGGGGACATTTCAGTGTAGTGTTGACAAGACTGGCTTTAACACCTTTCTCCTGGACCATGACTTCCTGAAGGGGAATGAACGTCCTGCAACCCTGTGCCTGTCTGCCTCTCCCCAGACTCGGCCCAGAGCAGCAGGAAAGGAAGACAGCTGCCACACAACCCTCAGCTACCTGCTGTGGCTGGGTTTTCATCGGGATGAAAATGCCAAGGGGAGTGGAGGGAGTTCTAAGGAAGCCGTCACACCTGTGCCGGTTCCTTCGCGCCAAGTGGCGAGACCTAGCCTGGCACCGGCCTCTGGCAAGTTTACTTTCTGCTTTTTTGCAGTGCTGGGGATCAAACCCAGGGCCCTTTCACATACTAGGTAAGTGTCCCCACCTATTTTTGTGACGCTCCTCATTAAGCCCAACAGTTTGCGCAGATTAGACCGCTGACTTGCTCTTTTGCTATGGGATTGCTTCATTTTCCTGCCGAGGGCCTCGGTCTGTGCTCATATTTCCAGGCACAATGCTGAGGAAGTCGTAGGCTAAAGGAATGTTATGTGGCCCTTGTCATTTGTGCTGGCGGATGACCTGATGATGACATGTTCCTGAGGGGAATGAACGCTGGGCTGTGGGGAAATACTTCCTGCTGTTGTGTAGAGGCTCTGAGGGACTGAGAAGGCGGGAACACCATGCCCACGAGTCCAAGGTTAGCTCTACTGAGAGCCTCTCAGTTCAATGCCAGGAAGGTTTGCTTGGCAAACTCTCGGGACCTTGAGACCTCAAGGACGGTCGCTGTCTCCATGGGGACACAAGCTTGTTACCTCAGCCCAGTCTCCCAGGTCTCAAAGAGTGTGTCGTGGAACAGCTCCCTGCTCTGACTCTAGCAACAGGATGGAGCTTGGGAACCTTCCCGTGTGAAGAGACATCAAGTGGCCAGGCTCAAAACTGGGCATTTTAAGTTGGAAAAGTTATTTAGACACGTGGCACACAGATACACGTGTCTGCGGCGGTGCTCCGTGGAGTCAGGTGGAATCTTCCACTGTGTCTGAGAGGAACTTGGGGGGCCGTGTGCACTCACACACCACTTCAGTGGGGATGTGTGCTGAGGCGACCTCTGGGGAGCAGCACGGCAGCACTTTGACAAGCCAGCTAACCTCCCAAGGCTGCCGTGATACCCACGGTCTGTCGTTGACTGACAACGCTGGTGTACCACGTGGCTACTTCTATTTCTCACAATTTCAGTGTTTTCTCAGACATGTCACACTGCTGTTGCTGAGAAATGAGGGAAAGCGGTGAAAAAAGCTGTGAATTTTGTAAATGAATATTTTTTCTACATGATCTGCTTTCTGCTATTTCTGGACAGTGGTGGGATGGTGAAGTTCTGTTTTCCTGTGAGTGGAGGTGTGTGGCAGGCTGTGTGGCTCTGCGGTCCCCATGGAGGAGGGTGTGGCGGGCTGTGTGTGCATCATATATACGCCTCACTAGCAGTGCACTTTGTTCCATCTTGGATAAGGATTTTAGTTTCAGGCATCCCCAAATGTATGGTTAGAAACTTTCCTCTGAGGAAAAGCTGTAGGAGGAGCTGATGTCCTAGTAACAAGAAGGAATGCCATGAGAAACTAAGTACGGAGGCCCCAACTCTCAAGCCACAGGGGGAATGGAGCTGCTAATCTTAAGGCAATGACTTCGGCATGTCATTTTCCCACCATCAGAAAGAGGTTAAATAGTTTCCATAACATGGAATGTGAGCAAAGTTCCTGTCCTAATACAGACTGAAACATGGTTGTTTATCCCAGGCTATTCATGGTGAAGAAGTGGAGGGTTTTAAAATTGCCCAAGAAGCCTTGGAAAAATTGCAGGACTTTAAAGTTGTTAAACAAATAAGTCTGATTTAGAAATATCTAAACATGGACAGGCTCCTTTTAAATCTGAGATGTAACTGCATAACTTTTGTAAGTGGCTTTCTAAAAACAATGTGACTTAGGGCTTTGTAGTCAGTCTATTTAAAACAGAATTTAGAAAGCATTTTAGAGTAGCTTGAAGGGGGGCGGTGGCTTACTTTATAGATCTCAGCAGACCTATGCTTATGGTATTCGAAAATCTTGGATCTAAAACAAATGCTGAGCTTTCTGTGCTTTGAATGGTTCCCGAGATGCTCATGGGGAAGTGTGCACCAGGCAGTTGCTGCTCTGGCAGTGGGACCCTGCACACTCAGGCTTCGAGTTCAGTCTAGCACTGAAGAAGGGATTTTTGAAATCTGACGTTCTACAAAGCCTGAAGACTAAGGCGCATTTTCAGAATCCTGGGAAGGGTGCTCAGGAGTGATGCAAGGCCTGCCATTTTTGTCATCTAATTCATTCAGGTTTAAGAAAACAATGGAGGTGGGCATGGTGGCACACGCCTTTAATCCTAGCGCTCAGGAGGCAGAGGTGAGTTTGAGGCCAGCCTGGTCTACATAGTGACTTCCAGGACAGCCAGGGCTACACAGAGAAACCCTGTCTCAAAAAAAAAAAAAAAAAAAAGGAAGAAAACAGAAAAGAGCAATGGCGAAGTCTAACTATTGACAACAGAGAAGTCACGTTTTGTGTTCCGAGATGTCCAGTCACATGCAGACTGCTGGCACACACTGACCAGGGAATCACCTGCTGCTCCCTCATGGAGCCCTAGCTCGTCAGCAGACCCTCTGCTGATCCTGAGGAAAATGCAACTCGACATGAAGTCTCCACTGTGGGCTCTCCAAGCAGTCTCCCTACGTCAAACTGCTACGCACACAACACAAACAACATAAGAAAGCAAAGCAGAGCGGTGCCCACCTCTGCTCTGAAGGAAGCCTAGGAACGCACTGCTACCAGCAAGGTGACTGTAGCTGTCACATGCCACAGGCATGACTTGGGCTGGGAAGCTCTAACCCGTCAGCACCAACTTAAATGAGAACAGGTAGGAACTAGCATGGCTATGATAGATCTGACTGGCCTGGGTATGTTCTAGATACCAGTCAGAACACATGGTACTTGGTATGACTTACTTTAAGGCCACAGTTAGCGAGGCTGTGCAGCCGCAGGCCTTGGCTAAGTTGCAGGGCTGTGTTCCATACCTATTAAAGGATTAAAGCTGGCTTGCTTTAATGGTAGAGCACACCTTTAACCCTGTTGCCCAGGAGGCAGAGGCAGGCACACCTCTGTGAAATTCAAGGCCAGTCTGTTCTACAAATGGAGTGAGTCCCAGGGCAGCCAGAGCTACATAGATAAACTTTATCTTAAAAATAAAATTAAAAAAAAAAAAGCCAAAAACCTTGGTGAAAAAAATCTTTATACCTATGAAACACTGTACATATAAGCATGTTCTTTAACTAAAAGTGATACAGATATAGTTAGCAATTTTGAAAATGTAATTTCCGTTAAGAGAATGTCAATCCTAGAGCCATCCAGAGACCAACGGCTGTGACAGCTGACAACTGTAGTGCACAGGTGGATGTCAGCATGAGACTCAGACTCCACTGAGCTCCAGAGCAGCCAGTACCCTAGTGACCAGGGACAAGAATGGAAGAAAACGACTGAAAATTAAAGCAAGAATCTGTAAACTACCCCAAGTGTTGAGCAACTCCCTGAACTGGCAGGGTAGTCGCATGCCTTCATGTTCACAGGCCCTTGCTTTACTCAGAGCAAGAAGTGATTTCCCGGAGCAGTCTCAAGTGCGCTGATTCTGACTGCCTTTGGCTAGAGAGCCCTCCCATCTGTGTGGGGAGCAGGATGTGCCTGCAGTCCATGCTGGCGAAGGCAGCTCTGGCTGGAAGCAGCAGCCGCTCTTCTCAGGGAACTCGTTCCTGTCTTCATGTCTTCAGCTGCATTCCCCAAAAGGATTGTTTTCATAGAGCAAAAAGCATTTGTGCTACCGATTTTTTAAAATGTAGCAAGGATGAGGACTTTTGCCTCAAATTCAAACCCCTGCAGTCTAGTCTAGAACCACACTACAGCAGGGAAACCCACAAAGGCACCAACACAGCAGCAGCCTTGCCAGGGCCACAGAGGAAACCCAAAAGCTAACAGAAGGAAACTTGACCTGACAGGGACTGACCACACTTGATAATGAAACAACGCCGTTCTCCACGGACATACAATACTGTGCAATACCCTGGGGAGGTGGGTTCGGAGCAACAGCACAGTTGTACCACGGCACTGTGGCTCTAGGCTCCGCTCTGAACCCCTTTCCTACCCTAGTGTATGGAGATGACACACTGACGCAGACAGACAGGGAGACACTATCACAATGGGTGCCATCTGCATGCAGTTCCGCCTGACCTTTTACCTGTTCTTCCTACAGTTTAACAATCTGCAGAGAGTACAGATACACAAAACTGAAGTGAGTAGCTATGATTAGAATTATTTAAAGCCTTCAGAAACTTTCCAAATGTACTTTTGATGAGGTCCTCCCACCCTCCCTAATAGAATCCAACCAAGGCCACCCTTGCCCCTTGAGTCCTGCCAGACTTGTTGATGGGTGCTCAGGGTTTTAGTTTGCCTCCTACTCTTCCTCTTCCTCCTCTTCATCATCATCTTCATCATGGCAGTGTGTAATCTCCTGGGGAGCCAGTGGAAAGAGGTTGGGGGGCTTAATCTCACTAATGGACCTTGTAAGCTGGTGCCGCTTGTAGTCGGTGTCTTTGAAATCCACAGACGTGCGGTTCCGGGTGGCGAGAGGAGATTCCATCTCATTGATGTCCACATGTGTGTGCTCCACTGTTGACTCATGAGGCATCTAGGAAAAACAAAGGTAAGTGAATCCTAACCATGTCTGCAGGAGTTAAATCGATAAGGGCGGGGATAGGGATAGAAGCACCCAAGCTGCCCAGGTTGTTTCCTACAAATGAAAACGAGTGAAACAGAAAAACCTTATTTCTGTTTTATACTCCCTAAACCAGTCCTGAAACAGAGCAGTATTGGGACAGACATAGAAATACATTTATTTCAGTTACTACTAACAAAGAAGTCTCTCAGTGTGGTCCTAATTCAGAGATCCGCTTGCTTCCACCTTCCAGGTTCTCAGACTAAAGGCATGTTGACCCAACAAAAACAAAAACAGAGGATCCTGTGTGGAGGAAGCTGGCCTTGAACTCCCAATCAATCCTCCTGGCTATGCCCCCCGAAAGCTGAAATTACAGGTGTGAGTCACCCTGCTCAGAGTGACTTCAGGAAGTCGTGTTATGTTCACAGAGTTTATTCTCTGTCTGGTCCCTCACTATCCGTGTCACCCTCAAAGGGACATCTTAGCTGAGGAAACAGCTCTACTCACCAGGACATGAGCAGCTCTGAAGAGGTAGCTGAACGGGTAGTAGAGCAGGTTGATGAAGGAGGCTGCGTAGAGGTCAGCATAGCGCATCACTTGGCTGGCAAAGAGCGTCTGCCGGGAGCCACTACGGAAGAGGCTTCCCATCATCCCATAGCACATGTCCATGTCATGAGTTACTTTCTAAAGACAAACAAAAGCAATTCTCAGTTTAGTCAACTATTGGTTACCAGCTACATACAAGTCCCTATATAAAACCAAAACCATGTAAATGATTTAGACAACTCATTTTCTATATTTTACCCCAAATCCCATCTGGATGATCTGGATACCTTGATCCGTCTCTGGATGGAACTAATATCTGGGCGCTCATTGCTGCTGCTGTCAAGGTGTCTAGGAACAAAAGGAGAACACAGTGAAAATCTCTAAATGAGCACACTGTGACCTGTGTCATTCTTGAAAAGGCAGGTGGGCTTTAGAACTTGAAAACTTACTTGTAGAGTTCAGCCAAGAAAATATCCAAGCTCTGAAGTTCTTCAAAAAGCGCTAGTTCAGGTTTGGAAAGGAAAAGAAAATGTTTTACATGAACCAAGCATAAGCTCCTGGGCAGAGTGGAGTACAAACATCACCTGCATCTCTCGGACGCTCGCTGACACCTATGTGGACACTGCCATTTCCTTTTAAACTGTCCTTGCTACCTAAAAGCCACTGACCACAACTCCCCCTTCCAGCCATGTGCTGATTTGGGACTTCCAAAGTACTAATTTTCTACTCCCTTGGGTGCAGGCACCAAAATAACTACCGATAGTTTAACTTTTGAGGTTTGTGTGTGTGGGCTTGCATGTTCTCACCATTCTGGGGACTGAGCTCAGGTGAAACTCAGCAGCGAGCACCTTAACCCACCGAGACGTCGAGCTAGCCTCGGTTTTAGAAAAAAGCACTAAGAATGAGGAGACTTGCCCAGAGCTGCAGGACAACTAGACTTCTGAACTTCACAGGGGCCAGCTTAAACTGTGTGGGCAGCAAGTCAACATCAGCTGCTTCCTGAGCTCCCCAAGAGAAGCCCTGGCTTATCTACTGCACTGCACAGAACATCTTTACGGTCAGGAAGAGTCACTCAAATTAGGTTCTGGTCACCAAGAAGAAAAGCCCTCATTTCTATTTTCTTTATATGTGTACTGCCTCAATTGAGACTCACCAGCTTGGAGACAAATATTGTCTCCCATTTTCATATGTGGTAAAATAAGGCTTAAGGTGCATGCAGATTTTGAGTAGAGGAGGAAGAGTTCCCATCAATGTGGGTCACACTGGCAGAGTTGGTAACCATTACCACAGCAGCATGACGTACGAGGACCAGATGGAGAACTTGCATTGCATATCAAATGCCTCTATATAGCTACCTGTAACCCAACTGAAGGGTATGGACCATATAATGCACACTGTGTGGCTGTTTAAGAATGCAATTTGGCTTCTGTCTTCATGAATACTGGCGATTAGCATTCAGAACCACTGCTGCCCCAGAATCACAAATAGTGAGTGTTAGACAGAAACCGAGACTACTGGGTGTGGTGGGAGAAACATGGACTGCAGTTCACAAAGTCTTCCTGTAATATCAGTCAGGACAGCAATGCTCTACACTACCTGAAAGGGTTGAAAATGTGAACAAGATATATATGCATACACACACACGAACAAGATGTGTGTGTGCGTCTGTATAAATACATTCTAGAGCTGTGTGGAATGACGGACTATATTAATGACAAGGGCTGTCCACTTGATGTCTTGTATACAAAGTAACAGTTTATCTAAGGGAACTGAGTCAAAACTGTCATGTAAGATCAAACTAGCTGTGGAAAAGATTTGGAAGTGAGAGTGACGGTTCCTTACAGCTCTTGTCAGTCCAGACATGAAGCTCCTGTGCAAGCTCGGGAATCACCAAGAAAGTTCTCCACCCCTGTCGTTTCTTTGACTTCAAAATGTCTCCAAAAATGTGATCTCCAATGTACAAAATGTCTTTGCCCTTGGCTCCCAAGAGATCACAGATGGTATCAGATGAACCTGCAAGGAGCAAATGAGAACAATGTTTCTGTATTAAAGACAGCCTCCAGAGCTCCACAGCACAGTACAGAGTGAAGGTGCGCTATTCTTTGTACAGCTCTGGTCAAAGCTCTAAGTCAGGCAAGATGGCACACACCCTTAATCCCAGAACTTAGGAGGCAGAGGCATGTGGATCTCTGAGTTTGAGGCCAGCCTGGTCTACAAAGCGAGTTCCAGGACAGCCAGGGCAACACAGAGAAATCCTGTCTCAAAAAACCAACAACAAAGTCTAGAAAGAACACCACCAAATACCACAGGAGGCCTGGAGGCAGCTCGGTGGTACAATGGTTGTCTAGCACCAAAGGCCTACATCAATCCTCAGAACCACCAAAGGTAGCATCACCATTTCAACTACTTCTGACTCTTGACATTAACTGCATCCACATGGGCTTCTTCGAAGAAAGTCCTTTGAGAAGAAATATGCCCAAATGGTTCCAGAACATTGAGACAAGCTGTCAAAGGAGGACGGGATCTTTCCCGTGACAATGAACCCAACCCTTTGGCTTCTGTCAGCAGATGACGGCTGACTCTCAGTAGATGGTATCCTGATCCTGAAGGACTGTGTGGCTATGCTGAAAGGCCATGGACCTTCACGAGTACTTTAGTGAAGCACTGTGCAGACGCGCCTTGGCTCACCTCCTGAGTAGACGATGCCGTGCTGCAGCGGGCCTGTGTAGGTACCGATCTTCAGCTTCCCAGTTTTCTGAGTAAAGAGAATAAGACTGAGAAGTGCTCTGCCATTTTACCACGGCCTCTACCCACATTGCTGCTTGACCGAGGCACACATTCATTTCAACTACAATTTTGCTGGGCTGCTTCAGTTAAGATCAAATTATGCCCAGAAAGTTACGGAGAGGGAAGTGGACAAAGAAGAAACATAAAGGACCGTGCATTAGAATATATCACCTTCTCAACTTACAGTATCCACCTGACGCAGTACTGTGCCTTCCCCAAAAAAGAGTGGTTTCCGTGCATCCACTAAAATCAGATCGAAGTAAGACTGCCATGGTCGATGGGAGCTCCCAGGCTGTGGGACAGAATCAGCAAAAGCCAAAACATCACTGCACTTAAACTAAGGTAACACTTAATCTCACTCAAACACAAGGAATTTTAAAATAATTCTTTTTGGGAACTGACAGATATAAACAACAGTGTAAATTTCTCTCTGAAGCGGAGTACTTACAGTACTCTCAAACATGAGATATGAGAAGAGCCAGGCGGGTACAAGCTACAACTCAAGGGGCAGATGGACAGGGGTCCATCAGCACCAGAACTGGGCACTGGGGAGAATCCCACTTGTTATCAAGAGTGATGTCCAGGTTCACACTGGCTTCATGTCACCACAAAGAGACATTATGTGACAAACACTCGTGTTCTGAGATGGTGCTAACCTTTTCAGCCAGCATGAACAGCACTATACACTGTAATTCTGGCATCTACTGAAGCTTATTCATAGAAGTCTAGGATTAAAATTCTCAAGTAGGCAACTGAGATGCAATGTTTGTTTGTTAAACCCGAGCATGGTCATACTCCAGAAAGACTTCTAAATACCAAGGTTAACTGCTTTCTCGGTGTAAAGCTCATTGGTAACCAATCTAGAAGCTGTCAAGAGCATTCACATTGAAATTCTGTTTCTTTTAAACTGGTATTACCCTCAATCTACAATTTCACACAACACAAACAACAATTCTGCTTAAAGACTTACTCTGATCCTGTTTACCACAGACCACAGCATGTTCATATTTATTTCTATTTAGTAAATATTTAGATTACCAGAGATTTCAATTCTGCTAGTCCTGGATTACTTCTCTGAATGCAATTAAACAATAGGCTTCTAAAACTAGAACTTTTATAGGTGAATCCTGGCCATTTCCTTCCCTTTAATATTCTAAAATGATTAAGTGTATTCATTATTAGTTAACAAATTGCATATTAAATTACTATAATACCTTGGGTCCATGTGGGAAATCAAACAGGTAAGTCATAATTTTCTGGGGGAGGAAAGAAAGGTCCATATATGTGACATTTGCACAAGACAGACACAAACTTTTTCTCAACCTAAGTCCCACCACATTCCTGTTTTCTCTACAGCTTATGAAATCATGGCAGGGGAAGTTAACAAATTAATGCTTCACCAGGCAAAAAGGCAGATGGCTTCTCAGGAAAGATACAGACTTCCGGATGCTTACGTACACAATGACTCATATGCCCTATGCAGTTCTCCTAGACAAACAACGTGTGGAGTAAGGAGCTGAGGGAGGGTTCAGCTGAGATACTCTACTGCCATTTCATCAGCAAAGAACTGCTAACCTACAATTGCATTAGCAAAAGCAGGCATTTAAATTTGGTCTGTGTGTTTTCCTCTGTATCCTTTAGTCATGACTTTTTTAAATTTAAAAATTCAACAATTCAAAACACTGTCATATCACCTCTCCTGCCAGGACTTCCAATATCAAGGCTATTATAGAAAGGGTAGGATTTCTCAAATCTAGATAAATAATGATCTAAAAAGGCAGAGAATCCATTCTAACTCCCCAAATAGCGCTATAATAGTTTAAAAAAATGTTTAGGAAAAATTACAGGAATTCTAGCATGTCCTTATCCTGTGTACTTAGGAGCCCCTCAAGTCTTCACAGTTCCTTAGGTCAATGCCTGTCCCTGTGTAAGCAAATTAAGACATTAAGTACTCACATCTGTGTATTTATAGTCGCTGTTAGTGGCAAGAAACACTTTGCCTACTTCCTTCATCCGGCTCAGAAGCAGTGGCAATTTCCCCTGAAACAGTGACAAGGTACTTCAGTGCTGAGTGGTCAGTTTAATCAGACCAGGATTCCGCCCAAACAGGAATAGTCTTTTAAGGATTAGTTGGTTGGTTTCAGAATTTAAAGGCCACATTATTAGGCATTCAAAGTATTAATATATATTATATACACTTTACATAAGTATATGGTCCCTAACAACAGATCTTTACCATCCTCTTCAGGAAAGAGTTTGAATTACCATGTGATTCCTCAAGTATGGGGTTTAAGTACACTAAAGATCAGAAGTAGATGATGAGATATGATCCCACTGTACACACTGTGGCTTTATAAAGCACTCTGGAGAACAAAGTGACAGATGCAGGTGCTACCTAGAAACATCCCATGTAACTGAAGAGAGCAGAGTTTAACGCCTGATGTGCCTAGAAGCAAGAACGCCCCCGTCCTCCTCTTCACAAACCGGTTCAACTACTCAGTGTTCCTTCTTCAAGCAATAAGGGAAAGGGAGGTCAACATGGGGGACAAGGCAGTAATACAAATCCTTAGAAATTATCACTGCTTTCTGCTTTTACTCTAGAGAAAAGTAAGTTATTCTATCTTGGGACTCTTATGTGTTAATGTGTTTTTCTTAGTTTATTAATGTGTTTTTCTTAGTTTATTTTTAATTATGTATCTGTGTGGCATGAGCACTTGAGTGCAGGTGCCAGGAGAGGCCAGGAGCATCAGAGGTCTGCCAGGAGCTGGAGTTACATGAACTTGGGTCTTCTAAAAGAACAGAAAATGCTCTTAACCACTGAGCTAACTCCCAACACATGGGGGAAAATTAAAAAAAAAAAAAAAAAAAACAAAACCCAGTGCTAAGACCCTGCACACACTAGGCATGTGCTCTGTCACTGAGCTACACAATTAGCCTGTTAAACACTTTTAGCCTCACACACATGCGTGTGTACACACATGCACACTTCCTATGCATTCCTCATACATTCCTTTAATAGTAACATTAACACTGTAGCATAATTATAAAAAATTTAAGGATAACATTAGTAAAAGGCTACAAAGCAGAGCTATTTCTAAAGTGTCTACTAATCTTTACTGCATCTTAGATCTCTGCTCATCACTCTTTGCTGGCAGGGTAAAGACACTAAGTGACAAGTCGCATCCACGCACATTTTCAGTTGATCAGCTGTAGTGCTTAAGCCTAGAGTGTGAATCTCAGCTAACTATGTGCTGTGTGGCCTTCAACATGACATTTAAATATTTCTTTATTCTGAAGGGTCTGCATCTAGAAAAAGTAACAACAGAGTCTGACTTACAGCTACATGAGGACTAGACTGTTTTGTCAATCAACCACGGCATGGTGACATGCACACGGTAACCCTCCAGCTGCTGTCAATCAACCACGGCATGGCACATGGTAACCCTCCAGCTGCTGCCAGCTGCTGCCACTAAAGACAAACCAAGCAATGAGTCTTCTTGCTTCTCAGCAAACAGGGAAAACTAGTAAACTAGGCGCTGGCAGGACTCGCTGTGAGACACACAGGCTCACCACTCACTCCTCCACCATGCAGATGTGTCCCCAGTACTCACATCTTTGACTACATACTTCTCAAGATTTTCAACTGTCTTTTCCTTAAGGGAGCCCTAGAAGAAAGAAAAAGAACTAAGAAAAGAGGTTTTATTTACTTTAAAAAAAAAAAAAGTTCTTGCTCTATAGCCCAGGCTATCCTTGAACTAATGATCCTCCTGCCTCAGCCTCCTAGGAGCTGAGATTACAGATCTAGGATGATATCATGCCCACCTCACAAATTGAAGTTTAAGCCTCACTTTGTAACTCAGTCTGCCCTTGAACTTGTACAGTATCTGGGATTGTGGGTACGCTACCACACCTATAAATCTGTTTTTAACTTCTACTAGAAAAACTTGTGCTTACTATCAAATAAATCTGTGCTTATCAAAATGAAAAATGTTCATAAAGTACTAAAAAGACTTCAAATATAAAATCATTCCTATTTTCATATTGTATTAAACTGTTTAGTGCAAATATAAATCAAATACTAACTAGTTAATGTTATTAGTCAAGTTATTTGGACAAAATTTAAATGGGCTGTCATCCATAAGTATAATTTCATATACTAAAATCCTTCTAAATAAGTTTCAGGTCAGACAAGAACAGATGTAGGCGGCAAATCTCTCTTAGCCCTATCTAAGACTTTAAAAATCATTTATTTTTCTGTTAATGTGCGTGAGCATTTTGCTTGCATGTCTGCACCCCATGAGTGCTGGGTGCCCAGAGAGGCCAGAAGAGGGTGTCAGATGCCCTGGCACTGGGGCTACAAATGGTCGTGAGATGGCATGTGTGTGCTGGGAACTGAACTGGGATCCTCCTCAAGGGCAGGCAGTGCTCCTAACTTCTGGAACATCTCTCCAGCTCCTCACTTTCTCTCCAGCCCCTCACTTTCTTTTTAAAAAGGAGGAACATTCTGCTCTATTTCCACTTGCAAAGTTAGTATCAGACCATACATGTGTGCCAGAGAGAAGACTGGTAAGGAAGCAGCTTGTAAATACCTTGTAATGGACCCAGTCGACTGCATCCCTTACATCCTGGAACATGCTCCGGTAGGACATAAAGAGGTCCCCATCTTTAAATCCTGTATCACAACTACAGAAAAATGAAAAGAACATGACAGGGAATCCAAAGGAGGATAAAATACAGTGCATGTCCAAAACTACCAAGGGACCCAACCAAAGGTTCCACATCACATGGTACAGGCTGTGGGTAACTAGGAACTGCTCCCTAATCAAAATTCATTTGAGCATTAGAAATGGCCAGAATATTGTACAGGTGGAGTATCATAATTCTGAGCAAGTACAAGGTGACGGAATAATATACTGGATGGAAATTAAAAGGCCAAGGTCCCAAAACACCAAGTGTGTCGCTTAGAAACAGGTTTTCACTGAACAAACATTTAGAACATAGGTTCAAAGGTGCTGTCCATTTCTATCACTGACTCAGTTTCTACCAAGTTTAGTGTCCTCAGTGGGTAAGGCCTCAGACATGAGGTTAGCAGACTCAAGCATAGAAGGCTGTTACACATCAAGCAATGACCACACAGCTCCCCCAAAAGGAAAATCTAACCTGTGTAAGACTTAAGCAAAACTTTGCTTTAGGAAAAATAAGCAACATTTATTCCTTGATGCAATCTTGCTGGGCCTGGGAACGAAACTAAATGACCATCCCTGAATGGCTCCTGGGTAGCTGCTGTGAAATGAGTTGGGGGGTTTTAGTGTAATTCTGCTTGGACAGATAATCATCACACAAACCTCCCACTCAGTTGTCACAATTAGCACCTCTGCTGGCCGTCTTCATTCCCAGGAGAAGCCAATCAGAAGTGGTCCCTTCCAACATGGCTGCAGCACACTGGCAAGGAGAGGGGCCGTGTGGGAGGTGAGAGCCTGCATGGAGCTGCTGGTGCTGTCCATCTCTCAGGCTGGCAATGTGGCATCTCTCACTAGCACTAAATTCACTTTAGAAAAGCAGAAAAGACCTACAATGGCCAGTTCTCTAAAACCCTGTTCATTAATTTAAAAATCAACTAGATAAAGAAAATTGTAGTATAAACATACCTGGTATATCTTGGACAATTAGTAAAAAAATCTACTAGGCAGGCCAACAGGTAGGTCTCTGAAAAATGAAGAACAGAATTAATAAACTAAGTAAAACAGTCGAGCTGATTTCCTTAGCCCCCTTGAGTAACAACAAGTGGTCCTGGAGGAGAACAGCACGCACAGAAAGCAGAGGGTGGTCTACCTGGAAGGTTGAAGAGTGTGTTCAGAATGTAAAACCGCTCAGTGTCATCTCTCTGGATAAATTTATTTGGATACTGCTCTCTAGTTTCTGGTCTGCAAGAAAATATTAAGAGTTAACTGACATACAAAAAGTTAACATGTTAACTCTAGTAAATAGTCATTATTGAAAATTTGATGAAAACATTTTGATGGTTATAAGCAGGACAGTGCTCAGATACTGAATCTGGGCCGCTCTAAAGATGAGCAGCTCAGGCGAGCCCTTAAAGAGCTCTCTTCACAGACAACACTTAATTCTCACTGTGCTAGGGAAGGGACAGCGAGAACATACAACCAACTACTGCAATACAGCTGTGAGGAGCTGTGAGACTAAAGGGTTAAGGAGAACAGTTCTGAAACAGGCAGCTTACCCTGTGCTCCCAGTACTGACAGCCTGGGAACACGGGAGCTCCAGGCCGTCCAGTGCGACACAGTGAAACTGTCTCAGAATAGATAATAAAATAAGCCGATTTGGTAAAGGGAATGAAAGTGGAAAAGTAGGCCAAGACAACCCAGAAGACTTGTGTGTGTGGTGTCCTGAGTGGAGTTTAGAACAAAGACCATGTCTCCTTCACCACCTGAGCTCACTTCTCTGTTCCTCTCCTGAAAGATCAACTTTCTAATTGACCTATTTAACTTGCAAGGCCCAGTTCACATCAGTAAAGCGCTTATCTTGTCTTTCTTGGAGAAAGACAGGTAGAAAGGACCTCTCCAGCGAGTGGTCTGAGACTACAGTGAGCTCCAGGACACTCTACCTCACTAAATAGGATGGGGTGACTGAGAAAGACACCTGCATCAACCACTGGCCTGCATACACACACATCCCCACAAAGAAGCTTGGGCGGGGGACGGGGGTCTGAAATAAAAATTTTAGAAAGGGGAAAGAATTAATAAAAAGAATCCAAGAGCAAAAAGTCTAAAATAAAAATGCAACTCTCATGGTAAAAAATTCACAAATACAATGAAAACCAAATTTAAAGCTTATACTTAAGTATAATTAAATTCCTATTTAAGTTAATTCCGAAAGGTAAGAACTCAGTGAGGACCATAAAATTATGCTAGTTTCTTGGTTTAGTCACCTTGTTTACCATCCTTATGAAAAGAAATTTCTAACAAAGACTTAATAGAAAGCCACCTCTCTGGGCTTCAGGCTTCAGTGAGCAACAGGCTTTACAGAAACACAGGTGCAGCTACTTCTGCCAATCGCAACTCAAACCGACTGACAAATGAGGTCAGCCATTACATTCCAATCAGGGAAAACATTGTCCAGTACAGGCCCAGTCTATTTGGAGCTGGAAAGAAAGCAGCCACAATCTGAACACTGGTAACTTTGTGACCCACAGTCCCAGGCTAACAAGAAAAGGCAGTGCCAGCTGGACAAGGAGCTCCCATGTCCACTGCACTTGAAACCATTTCCTCAAATTTCTTCTCGCCTAGACTTCCTCCTCCTGATGCTAAGCTTGAACGAATCTGCACTTACTCACAAATGACTTATTTCAGAAACACTATCAAATGTGTTTCCAAAGGAACTACTTTGAAGCTTTACTGAGGGAACATGGCAGGCAGATGGATCTTGTTACTTGTCTGGGATAATGTCTCATGCAGCCCAAGATGCCTGAGCTCCTAACCCTCCTGCTGGGGTTACAGATGTGGACCCTATCTTAGGCCTGAGCATCTTCAAGTTTGGTTGTAAAACAAATTTACTGAACCGCTTCTCTTTGCTTTTTTTCCTCTACCTTCTTTTCAACTAAGAACCACAATAATGAAATCCCCTTTCAGACATAACTAGAATCCTGGATGACAGAATCTGTACATGAATGAGCTTAGGTTGGTCATCCTACATGTAATCATTTTCCTTCTAAATCCTGCTTCCTCACACAAAATCACCCTTTCGAGCAACAGAAGGAACACACAGCCTTCCTGGCCAGCTCAGAGAGGTCAGAGTGAACACTGACTTCATTCTTACAACGTATATGGAGACATCTCTGAGCCTGTGCTGTAGAATAAAGCTTGCTGAACAGCACTCAGCTTCAAGTCTAGAGGATGTTCTGAGACAATTTTAGTTAGCTTATGCTTCTTATAAGAAAAAGTATTTGCCAAAAACATTCTTTTTAATTATCCCCATATGACTGTGACAACTTTACCATGAAGGAGAAAAAGACAAGATCTATCTTCTGAGTAAATCGGGAGCATAGGGGTCACGGGGAGGGGAGAGGAGGTGAGGGGAGCAGAGAAAAATGTATGGCTCAATAAAAACAAAAATAAATAATTCAGGATAATTACATGAAAACATAATCCATTTTCATTTCAAGCTGCAGCTATAACTCTAACACTGTGTCAAATTGTATTAGTTTCTTTTCAGATTTGTGTGTGTGTTCTGCCTACATGTACATATGTATATGCATCATGTGTATGCTGGGTGCCTGTTAGGGCCAAGAAAAGGGCATCAGATCCCCTGGAACTGGAGCTGCAGATAGTTGTGGGCCACTGCACAGGTGCTGAACACTGAACCTAGGTCCTTTGAAGATACGAGTGCTCTTAGTCACTGAACCATCTATGTGGTCCCTAAACTGTGTGTTTTGTTTTCTTTCAATTTTTCAAGACAGGGTCTATTATGTAGTCCTGCTGTCCTGGAACTCACTCTGAAAACTTGGAATGTTTCACAAAAACAATAATAATAAGTAGATACTAGGTTATGTTTACTTCTTACTATGGAAGAAACTCCCAAGTTAGTAAAGATAATGGAAATTCTGTAAAAGTATTATTTTTAGTTATTTGGTTTAAAATCATTATCCTTCCTTTTCTCACTTGCCCGTCTTCTTCCTTCTATGGGTCAAACCCAGACCTCCTTACATTCTGAGTAAATGTCCTGCGATCGAATTCTCGTCTACTGCCCCATCTTCTTTTTTATTTATTTACTTATTCTTTTGAGAGAGGGTTTCTCTGCCTCGCTCTAGCTGTCCTGGAATTCACTTTGTCTGCCTGCCTCTGTCTCAGAGTACTGACATTTAAAGCATACACCACCACACCCAGCCTTTCCTGCCATTTTTTCCTGATTCTTGAGATGGATCTTGTTAGATTACCCAGAACACTGGCACAGAACTCCTGAATTCAAGAATCCTCCTATCTTGGGTTTCAGAGTAGTTAGTACCATGGACAAGTGTTCTTTGTGACCAGAACTACCTTGTATTTGGGTCCCTTGTATTTTTAACCCTGTGTTTTAAGATGTTTTCATTATACAAATGTCTGAAGATAGTCATTCAAAGGATAAAATGTATTAGCTAATAAAAATCTCAGTCATTTAATTTGTTATATAGTTCAAAAACTTTTAAATGGCTTTTATATGCATGTATCTTTTCTGTATTAAAAAGGAAAAATAAAAAATTTAGAACTAGGGCTGGAGAGATAGCTCAGTGATTAAGAATACCAGCTGCTCTTCCACAAGACCCTCTTATGAAGTTAAATCCAGGTTCAATTCCCAGCCCCCACATGGCAGTTCACAACTATTACTCCAATCCCAGGATAACTGACACCCTCATGCAGGCAAAACACCGATATACAAAAATTAAAAAAAAAAATCTTAGAATACTGCTACATAAAGAGAGGATTCTAAATGACAGAAGGAAGTGGGAAGCGTACTTCACCTGCAGAGCTAATTTAACTACTAAGATACCACAGTAAGGCTAAGGAGACAGCGCAGCTGGTAAAGTGCATGCTATAGAAGCATAAGGATGGAGTCTGAAAATCCACCTGTTAAAGCCAAGGGCACAAGAAGAACACACCTGCATCTCAGCTCTGGGGAGGTGGGAACTGCTAAATTCTCAGTGTGGTGATACCTGTTTGTGATCTAACAAATAAAGCTTGTCTGGAGATCAGACTGCAGAGCTATAGACACCAGGCAGTGGTGGCACGCACCTTTAATCCCCTAGCACTAGGGAGGAGGAAACAGGAAGTGATATGGCTGAGCTGGGTGGAGAGAGGAACTGATAAGGCAGACCTGGTCCCCTTTTCAGACTGAGGAGTTGACGTGTAAGAAGTGACTGTGGCTTGCTCCTTTGTCTCTCTGATCTTTCAGCATTTACCCCTATATCTGACCCTGGGATCAGCACTTGGGAGGCAGAGGCAGGTGGATCTCTATGAATTCGAGGCCAGCCTGGTCTACAAGAGCTAGTTCCAGGACAGGCCCCAAAGCTACAGAGAAACCCTGCCTCAAAAGAACTTACTGTACAGGCCAACTGACTGCATTCACTCCTCGGAAGGTACCCACAATGGAAGGAAAGAACTAACTTTTAAAAGTTGTCTTCTGACCGCCTCTTATACATAATGTGGCATGTGTGCACATCTACACATATGTGTACACATTAATAATAAATAAAATTAAAGTAAGATGGACAATTCCTGATGAATAATACCTAAGGTTGTCCTGGGGCACACGCATGTATGTATGCGCACATGAGCTGGCGCGCTCTCTCTCTCTCTCGCTCTCTCTCTCTCTCTCTCTCTCTCTCTCTCTCTCTCTCTCTCTCTCTCTCTCTCTCCTCTCTCTCTCCCTCCCTCCCTCCCTCCCTCCGTCCCTCCCTTCCTCCCTCAAAAGAGGCTAAAAGTTCTTTGTACTTACCCTCTTATGAAGTTAAATCCATGTGCACAAACCAAGAGGTTTCCATAGGCATCAACTTTCAAAAGATTTCCGTAGAGTGTGTCAAAGACAAGTCCTCTACATGAAAATGAAGACATTGAGAGCGCAAGGTAATGCAGGCAGCAATCTATGCACAGTCACCACCCAAGCATTCAGTTTCGTTCCCCAAACAAAAGAACCTTATACGCAAAGTGAATGAATGCATTTTAAAAAAATAAATCACAGAACTGGAGATATAGCTCAGTTGTACATCCATTCCAGCACTTGTGGAGGCAGAGGGATGATGGGAAGGAGATGTATCTCAGAGCAACTAATAATACTTATTCCATGTATGAAACAGTCACAACTGTTTTATGTTAGGAGCACGGGCTGAATCAAACAAGCATAAGCCACTTCCTTCTAAGACAGGGACTGTCTCTCTACCACAGTCCTTGCATTTCTCTGGACATTGACCTGCCTGTATTTTCCCACATCCAATGTTACACATGAGGCAACTGTGGCAGTATCTCAAATAAATGTCTTTTAATTTGTAATCAAATGCAGAAAAGCAGAGTGCCAAAAGGTTCTTCCTACCAAGTTAAATGTATTAGTAAAACACGTAGCTGCCCTCCAGCAGTCAACAGGGCAGACAGGACACCTGTAGTCATCTCCAGCCTTAACAACCCCCTTTCTTACCCATCAGTGGGGCTTCAAGAGTACAAGGAGCTGAACACTACGTGCTTGGGAGTCTGAAGCAGGAGGAGTGAGTTTGAGGCCAGCCTGGGATATACACACTGTTGAGAGAGAAGAGGGAGGAGGAAGGAAGGGCAGAGAAAGAAGACAGAGCACAGAAGAGACAGTGGTGTGATGACTGAGAAGGTGCAGGAAAAGTTCTATAATTTTAAAATCAATACTAACAATCATTTATTTTTGCAGGGACAGGGATAAGTTTGGAATTTGTAATTTTGGGACAGGGGAAATAATCTTAATCCAAAAACCTATCTTGAAAATGTACCTGGTGGGGAATGTAGAGTCATACGCAAAGCTGAGCAGCTCCTGAGGATAGCCGATGGAAACCAGTCTCTCCACAGTCAGCTCAAAGCCTAGGGACTCGTACTCTGGAGACTTGTACACTGCACAAAGAAGGGGCTCATTAGTCAGCAGGAAGAGCAGCACATGGAAGAGAGGCCAAATGAATGAGTCCCTGCTCTCCAAGTCCTCTTTTCTTCTTCTCCCTCAAACCTTTTCTGTATTACACCCAGTAATTAAGGAAATCAAACCTATGTGCATTTGTAGAAGGAGTCTCTGTAACTGGTGTAGCAATATTCAGAACAAGTTTCCCTTATCTTTATTCTTCTACTTTAGCTTTTTCTGGTAGTTGCTCTGTGGCCTTCTAATCAGTGTATCTGCTCTGCCTGCCAAATGCTATCAGCCCAAACAACTGTTAGGCTTAACATCACTATCGCCAAGCCATACTGGCAAGTATCACTGCAAACAAACCGTAAGAAACATCTCTAAGACAATTAGGAAAACCTATTTTGTGAACCAGGAATTAGACATTAAATTCTGACTCATCAGACAGGGTCACTATAGTCACAGCAGGTACTTAATGCAAGTGTGCATGTGTGTGTGCGTGTGTGTGTTAAAAATTACTTATTTCTTCTAATCTGATTCAGAAACATACTGTTTATTACAAGCCAAATAACAAGGGTTTCGGACAATGGATTTTCCCTTTACTATGTCTAAAATTTTACACAATGAAAAACCTTGAGTGTTATCACAGCTCAAAAACAAAATGCTTTAATTATGCTTCTTTCAAATGAAATATTTAGGTTTGCAACCTTTCTCATATCTAGGAGCAGGAAAGCCACATTATAAATACCAGTAAAATAAAAGACCTCTTAATAGGGAGCATGGTGTGGGGGGAGAAGGGAGGGCGGAAGGGGAGGAGGAGGGGAAGGAGAACATGAGGGCACAGAACAGTCAAGATGGAGGAAGAACAGAGACGGAGAGCAGGGAAAGAGATATCTTGATAGAGGGAGCCATTATGGGGCTAGTGAGACACCTGGCTCTAGGGAAATTCCCAGGAGCCCACAAGGATGACCCAGTAAGACCCTAAGCAATAATGGAGAGGGTGCCCGAACTGGCCTTCCCCTGTAATCAGATTGATGACTACCTTAATTGTCATCATAGACCCTTCATCCAGCAACTGATGGAAGTTGATGCAGAAATCCACAGTGAAGCTGAGCTCCCAAAATCCAGTCAAAGAGAGGGAGGAGCAATAATTTGAGTAAAGGGGCCAAGACCACGATGGGGAAACCCACAGAAACATTGAACTGAGCTAATGGGAGCTCACTGACTCTGAACTGACAGTGGGGGGAGGGGAGAACCTGTATAGGACCAAACTAGATCCCCTGAATGTGGGTGACAGCTGTGTGTCTGGGGCAGTCTGTGGGGCCACTGGCAGTGGGACCAGGATTTATCCCTACTGCTTGAACTGGCTTTTTGGAGCCCATTCATTTTGGAGGGATGCCTTGCTCAGCCTTGATTCTGCCTCAAAGTGAGGCAGACTTAACACTGACTCCTCATGGGGGTCCTCACCCTCTCTGAAGAGTAGATGAGGAGTGGGGGAGAAGGTGGAAGGAACAGGAAGAGGGGAGGGAACTGAGATTGGTATGTAAAATAAGCTGGGCTTTCAAACTCCTTCAGTCCACAATGACCAGGCTACTAAGATGCTGCAAGTTTCCCAGGAGACTGCAGAGGTGCCACTCACCAGAGCAGCACAGGCAGCCTGGCGCCTCTGAGGGAGTAATGACTGAGTGTGGCTGACATTACCTCTGAATGTCTTCAAAAGCAGCTAACTTCTCTCCTCCCATAACGTGCCTTTTACCCTCCCCATGCTGTGTCCCCTCAACGCCTTCAATGTTTAATTCCAGATCTGCAGGATGTACCCCGTGGCAAGGGAAATAGTGCAGATTCACATGCACCGACAGAGTAAGCTGGTGACCAGTGAGGCCAGCACTGCTGACACCGACCGGTTTACACCCGGAAAACAGCAAAAACTTGATCCTCACCTATCTTTCCCAGCCATGATGGCTCCCTAATTCGATGTAAAGCCCAAAAAATTTGATAAAACTTCTAAAAACCCAAATTACTTCTCTATCCTAATCAAAATCCTACTTACTTCAAAAAAAAAAAAATAGTCAAGGAAACAAAATTCCAGTACAGCTGACCCTTTTTTCCTAGGATCTGGCCCATGTGAAATATTTTTCAATCGTTAATATTTCAAGAAGGATGTGGTGAGGCTGGAGAGATGGCTCAGTGGTTAAGAGCACTGCCTGCTCTTCCAGAGGTCCTGAGTTCAATTCCCAGCACCCACATGGTGGCTCACAGCATCTTTAATGAGATCTGGTGCCCTCTTCTTGCATGCAGGGACATACACGCAGGCAGAACACTACACATAATAAGTAAATCTTATTTTTAAAGAATCATTTGCTGAATATGCCATCAAATTGAAGATTTAAAGCTAAGCCTTGTTTCCCCACTCTCCTCCCTGACTGACAATTCTCTATGGTTAGTGAGGAATGATGAACTGATTTGCCACTGAAAATTATGTCCACGAGATAATTTGAACTAAAGATCAAATTAATTTAACATTTTTATTTTATTAAAAATTTTAATTAAAATATAATTAATTTTCCCCTTACCTGTCCTCCCTCCAAACCCTCCTTTGTTTTCTCCCCACTTCCTCTAAAACTGATGGTCTGTTTTTTATTGTTGTTGGTACACACACACACATATACACACACACACACAAATACATGAATATATAAATGCAACCTACTAAGTCCATCCAGTGTGGCTTGTGTAAATATAATTTCAAGGCTGAATGCTTTCTTTGTACCCTAGGAGAGGGTAGTTCTCTATCAGGAGTCATTAGTTGCCTGTGGTTTGGCTAAGGGTGGGATCTTGAGATTTCTCACTTCTGCATCAGCATGTCTACTGAGACTCTCATCGTTCAGGTCTTGTTTAGGCAGCTATATTGTTGAGAAATCTATCATGTGTATAGCTTCCAGTCATACCTAGGAGACCCAATCTCACGAGTGAAAAAAGAGAAAAATAATTCTAAGCCCTAAAATAACAAAACCCCAAAATATCACATTTACACTGTGTTCAGAGGCCAGAATGTCTCAAATATTTAACTATGGTGACTTTCCATAAATTCCACCTTAGAAACAGCAATTTTCCTTCCTCTAAAGGAGTTCAGAGCACTTCCTAGAAATATAAAGCAACCTCCTCATTTGATGACCTGAGCTACAGTTCAGGTGTGCCCGAGTCTGAGTCAGAACTCTGTGTTGGGAGTCTGTACCTGTCGCTATGAATTTCTACATTATGCAGGTCATCAAAATGTAAGCTTGGCCAGAACAGACAGACTGCCCTACTCTCGGGCAGGAACGGACTCATCACAGAGTCCAGGTCCTCTCTATCTATCTCACCATCAGCGAGACGGACAAGCCCCACTCCCAGGTCACAGCACAGCAACAGCTGAAGAAACATGACTGGGATGCACGGAGTAAGGCTTCAGACGTTTCTTCTAGGAGCCCCTTGGGGAATAACCACATCCCCTAAAGATAAAGAAGCACTCAGGGCAGAGGCAGGCACACCTCCGTAAGTCCAAGGCTAACCTGCTCTACGCAGTAAACTCTAAGTCACCCAAGGCTGCTTAATGAGACCATCTCAAACAAAAGGTAAAGATTCAAAACCAACACCACCCCTATCGACAGGCCTGTAAACTGGCTACAGACACCTGCAGAGACCATCTATCCCTCAGCCTGTGCAGTTCTATGCCTTCCCACAGCTACAAAAGCTCTAACTTCAGCATTTCTCACAAAACTGTGGGAAGTGAATGATCCAAAGCTTCGGGCCTCACTCTGACAACTCCCTTCCATGGCTCCAACACTGGCCACGGTTCTGGGGTGTAGATGATCAAAAAATTAACTGCTTACTTATTCTTTGAGATTCTGTGGCCTAGCCCAATTTACCCAAAATCCCAAGACAAAGAAAGAAGTTGTTTTAAGGGCCAGAGTCCAAAAGAAATAGGCAAAACAAAACAAAAACAAACAAACAAACAAAAAAACCCCACCACCCTGCTTCAGCCACTAGGCCAGCACACAGTGTTCTCAGGTTATGTAACAAGACCATAAAGAGAACAGCCAAAGCTTTGAAAGTTGAAGCTACTGAGTGCATTTAAAGATATTCTTTACTCAATAATCTGCAAGGAAAAACAGCTCCTCAGAAATATCTGCATGCTGTGGGGATGGAGCTGGGGCTCTGCCGAGTAGAGCTGCTCACCCAACCAGAGCGGAGAGGACAAGGAGTCTCTGCCAGGACTCTGGGCTTATGCACCTTTCCCCACTGTCACCCAGACACTGGAGCAGCCGAGAGACTTTAGAAAAATAAGGGCAGACCTCTAAGAGGTTCTAGCCCATCCGAGTGCTGCTGCCAAACCGAGAACTCACATGAGGCAGACGCAGGTAGTGTGTGCCACTCCAGTCTTGAAGGAGCTACACTGGCTCTCCTGTTAAAAACAAAACAAAGCAACAAAACAAAACAAAACAAAAACAAAAGCTGTTTTTAAAACTGTTGTGATGAGCTGGAATGGAGAGACAACATTTGGAAACTGGTATTTATAAGAGTTACCACTGCCCTCCAATCTAGAAGCCTCCAATCATCACTAAAATGAACTCTAATTGGATACAACAAAATACAAGCATTGAAAATAAGCATAAATATTGTGTATTGTTTCTTTTCCTGGCACCCTGAGCTAGGAATACAAGCTAAGGCTAATAATCAAATTTTAAGCCAAAAGAGTTGTTTTCTTTTTTTGGTTTTTCTGGACAGGGTTTCTCTGTGTAGCCCTGGATGTTCTGGAACTTGCTCTGTAGACCTGGCTGGACCTAAGCTCAAAGTTCCGCCTGCCTCTCTCCCCCAAGTGCTGGAATTAAAGGCCTGGGCCACAGCCACCTGGCCTGGTTTATTTTCTTTAGCAGCTTTAAGGTTACCATTATAGAATCTGCCTGGTAAATGGTGCTTAAATTGGACTATACTGAATAAGACTGATTAAATAAAGTAAACAAAAACCAAAGCAACCCCATCTTGCTTTCAGGTACCCACTATGCTGAATTTTCCCACACCGATCTTCAACAGCTATCATTTTGATATGCACAATATCAACCGCATACTGCTTTAAAAAAAAAAAGCTAACAATGTCTAGATCTGGAATAAAAATTTTAAATCTTTTCATTTTGTTTTGTCAGTGTATTTTTTTTCTCAGTAAGCAGAATTATAATACTGCATTTCATGGTTAAAACAAATGTCCCAAAATAACTGAGCTGAGTGTCATGTACACTACCTTGTGACTCACTTTATAGGTGGTCCTCTCCAGAGACTTCTCTCAGTCCCGGGTTGTGGGTTTTTGCTTGTTTTTCTTATGTAATAGGGAGCCGGTAAAATCATAGGGATAGCACAAATGACTGAATGTAGTATCTAAAAGTACTAAAGACATTGCAACTAGGAGAAACCATGACTACAGACAATATGAAAAGCGCAGCCTGACTACCCATAAGAGTCATTTGCCTTTAAGCTGTGTATGAAATCAACATTAACATTCTTCTGTTTAGTTATTAGGATATATGGCATTAGTCCTCTGTAATTATAACTAGAAAACACACTGATGAGCATTTTTGAAAGAGAAAACACTAGTAAAATCTTCCTAGTGCCACACACAGTCATGAGCGCCCCCTTTCTACTCTACAGAACTACCCAGGCAGCCACAGACACAGGCAACAGTTTTTCTCTAACCCCAGAAAATAAAAATAATCTAAAAGGTTGGAAATTTCTTTAAACTACTTCAATTTTAATTTGGATAAAAAATAAAGAAGCTAGATGCCATGGAACACATTTAGTTATATTTTTTAAACACTCCAAGTTACTAAATATGTAAGTAAAGTAAATAAGTAGGCTGTAAAATGCTGCCAATATTTCCGTTCATGAAAATCAAAATTAAATGGTAATTAAGAGATTTATTTATTTTAAAGTACCAAGCCAGGGAATGGGAGAAATGGCCCAGCGGTTAAGAGCACTTCTTGCTTGTCCAGAGAACCCTAAGTTGAGGTCCTAGGACCCGCAATGCCTGTAACTGTAACTCAGGGCCTACAACACTTCTTCCCATTTCCTCGGTTACCCACAGAAGAAGCATACACTCACACAGGCATATGCATACAATTTTTTAAAAAGTATTAAGCCAGATATGGTGTCACATGCATGTACTTCTAGTACTTGAGAAGCAGAAGCAGGATTGTCTCAAGTTCAAAGCCAGTCAAGTCTACACAGTGAGCACAGGCCAGGCAAGGATCTATACATAATAAAACTCAAACAAACACAAGGACATACAAGCAAGCAAACAAAAACAAACAAGAATGTTAAAAGAATGCTTATTTTAAAATAAAAGGAAAAAGAATAACTTAACTAAATATTTTTCCCCCTGAGAATATCTATATACTTCTCAGGGCTTTGTATCTTCAGTACTGTTTTTAATTTGTATTTTTTTAAATCAAGTCATTTTTTTTCCCCAAAACAAAAAGCCTTTAGCCTGAAGGTACTCACAACTCACGCTACACTACAAGGTACTCAAACAGGTATTTCTAACTCTCTTTAGAAAGTACAGACAGGGCAGAAAAGAAGCCAATTAACTCAGCCCAGGAAAGTGTCCCTTTCCACTGAGTGTGCTTTAGCAGGGCTGACGAAGGGAACTGATGCTGACAGAGCTGACCTGACGACAGCCCCATATCAAGACTCACCTGGGTCCCGGTCACACAGAAGGAGGGCGAGCATGTGAAATGGTGAAGATGTTCTATATATTACACATTAAATATTCAGCCAAGATCAGACAGGACGCACACCTTGAAACCCAACACCCAGAATGCAGAGGCAGGCAGATCTCTGTGAGTTTCAAGGCTAGCCTGGTCTACAAAAGAAGTTCCAGGCCAACAAGAACTACAGTGTGAGACCCAAAATAAGTAGATAGATAGACAGTCAGACAGACAGATGATAGATAGACAGAAATCCAACTGAGATTTAATTCTTTCATGTAAGAATTACAAGCACATCTCTCTCACTAGCAATACAAATTTGCCTGTCTTTAATAAATGTATACAAATAAGTGTTTTAAAATAACTTTTATTATTAAAAATATCATTATTATTTATTTTATTATTCATTGTCAGTAAATGGTCTGTATCCCTATTTGATAGACCCATGTGTACCATGGTCATGTATAAAATGCTCAGGTACACAGGAGAACTGAACAGAAAGTGTTAAGTACTGGCTCCATAAACTTATCCTAGTTATTGGAATGTTTTTATTATATCCTTCAAAGAGTCTTTAATAAAACTCATGTACGTAAGCTAGAAATACAGATGGAAGTAAGTCCACTCTTCAGAAACCACAAAGCATCCTGGAAGGTTTAAGTAAAAGAAACTTAAAAAAAAAAAAAAAGAAAGAAAGAAAGAAAGAAAGAAAGAAAGAAAGAAAGAAAGAAAGAAAGAAAGAAAGAAAGAAAGAAACTTGGTCGGCCACTGCAACGCCATACCAAGCATGTTCATCTGAATCTGTTATCTCCGTAAGACTGTTGACACAAAACACTCCGAGTAACAGAGGGAGCCTGTGATCTGAACACTGGGCAGAGGCAGAAGCAGAAGTTCAAGGTCCATCCTTGGACATATAAGGAGTTTGAGGCTGGCCTGGGGAGACCTTATCACTGTCCCACAACGGCAGAAAAGCTTAAATTACTAAGTTTTATGTATCAGCACCCAAAGGGGGAAGAGCACCGTGACTTGAGCATCTTCTCTTGACTGTGTCCTCCTCACTTTACAGGCCTCTGCTGCCAGAGTCTGGTGAGGATCTACAACTGCTGACAGAAACATGATGGGTGCCCTGGGCTCCAGTCCAAGTAAACAAGCCACGAGAATAAAAATGTTCATTTAAATGTCAAGAAAGTTGAGTTTATTCCAGTAACAACAATATAAAATCAGAATGCACCTGCTATGTGTTTAGAGGGTGAAGATCAACAGTCCCGAGATGCTTCTGCTAGCAGCAGGGTTATCAGGGGCTAGTGCTTCTAAATTTCTTCCCTGATACTCTTCAATAGTTCTATTCTGATGCTCCTCTCCATGCTAAGGGAAGTACTTTAAAGTACTTAGGTTTGAGATAACTGGATTTCAACCAAGGTAGCTTAATGATATGGCATATAAATAGATGAGGGCAAGAGCTCAAATTGTGTAGTTTCTAGCTGGGATGGTCTGAATAAAAATGGCCCCCATAGGCTCATATATTTGAATGCTTAGTCTCCAGGGAGCACCACTATTTGAGAGGATTAGAAGGACTAGGAGTGTGGCCTTGTTGGAGAAAGTGTGTCACTGGACGTGGACGTCGTCGTCATCCCCCCCCCACATAAAGATGTAGCTGGATGTAGCTCTTAGCTACTGTTCCAGTACTTGCTTGTAGGCTGCCAAGCTCCCCGCCATGATGATCATGGACCAAACCTCTGAAACTGTAAGCAAGTCCTCAATTAAATGCTTTCTTTCATATGTCTTGCCTTAGTCATGGTGTCTCTTCACAGAATTAAAACAGTGACTAAGACACTAGCCTCTGAGATTTCTTTTTAAAGGAAAATATACACAATTTTATCTTAGTACTTAAAATATCTGAAAGAAGCTACATGGTGAGACTATTCCTTTAAGATTATTTCTAAGAAAATGTTGAGCTAAACAGTCAACATTCCGGCATGTAGAAGATGGGCTCACTAGCCCCCAATCTGAGAAGCTATTGAGCGTTAATGGCTCTGGCATAGGTAGAGTCAGTTTTCTTTAATAGTGTGGCACCTGATAGGTTTACCACACTCCAGTACACACTCATGAGTACACAGGCAGCACAAACTGGATTCACTGGGTTGTTTTTTTAAGAAGTGGTGAGGAGAATGTTGGAGATAAAGCTAGAAGAGATAGTTGTGGGGTGGGTATGATCAAAATACAGTATATTAAATTCTCAAAGAATTAATAAATGTCTGTGAGATCTTAAAGGAAGTTAAATTATTTGGGCTGACAATGCCCCCCCCCCCCGCCTCAGAACTATAAACTTACAAAACTCCCAAACTAAGTAGGAGAAACCTCCTTTTAAATGGTTTGTTGGGATAGTCCAAATGACTCTCAAAGCAACAGAGACTACTAATGCCTTGGCTGCCTCTCAGGGGTTGAGGGCAGCCCCTATTGCTGAAGACACTGAACGCTTAAAACACAAGACTCAAATAACTCATGCTGGTCAGGATCTGAAACCTCTTTTGTCCATGGTACTAGAAAAACACAACATAAGCTATCAAGGGAGGGAAGCAAGTAAACAGCCCTCCCCAGCTGTCACAATGTGAACCACAGCAGTCACCAGCATGGCTAGGTAGTGAGTGTAACCAACTGCTGTTTAATTGGCCTTAAGCCCATTCAACAGGAGGAAAATCATACCTGGTATGGAAAACCTGGCCATCTTCCCAGGGCTAGTGAATTCATAAACATTAGGAAATACCACCACTCTGCTAGACCACCAAGGAAGAGAAAGAAATATCTTTCTCTCTGAAGATGCAGGAAGAATCTGAACATACCCTTGTCCAGTCATACTTCCCGTGACTGTCTACTTTATCACAAATCCTAGCATGAAAACACACAAGTCCTCTCATCTCTCAGGGTCTTTGTTTCCTTGGAAGGTCTATGTCACAGAACACAAAACAATGTTTTTTCTTGCTAACCTGTCTTTGTTTTATGGGTCTTGGCCATGAGCGTAAATGGAAAGTAAAGATATTTCTTTTTCCTGTATTATGTGTATGCCGTCCTATGTCTTGACTTGGCTTTCTTTGTAAACATTCCCAGTGACCCCAAGCTCAAGGAACTACTATAATTAAAGGCACACTGTTCATAAAGAACATTTCCTACTACAGGTACATGACTTACAGATGTTAGTTCTTGTCTGCCTGATAATTTCTCAAAAGAGTTGGTGGAGACTGGTTAAGAGCCATGGTATCCATCTGTTCTAACAAAAGCAAATAAGGTGTTTATCATTGGACTGATGGAAATGGCTCAGAAGCTAAACAAGTTAGATCTAGGGATACAGGTTTGGGGAGTATATAGCAACCTGTCAATCATAGTGCCTAAGAATGAGAAGGTAAAACCAAACCAAAACCAAAATAACAAAAAACAAAACCTCAGACTTCTACATTACAGGGGGGAGGGAGACCAAAGTGGCTTCCAAGAGGAATCAGATTAGAAATAACAATTTTCAGTTTTGTTTGTTTTGTTTTTGAGACAGGGTCTTCCTATACAGCCCTGGCAGTCTTGGGACTCACTCTGTAGACCAGGCTGGCCTCAAACTCACTGAGATTCTCCTGCCTCAGGCTGGCCTCAAACTCACTGAGATTCTCCTGCCTCTGCCTCCCAAGTGCTAGGATTAAAAGAATGCGCCACTAAACCCACTGGCTCCATTTTCATAGTTATAAGCTAAGAGTCAATGTGTCCATCTATATTTATGAAGGAACTAGATAAATACAAATAACAACCTCAGCCCCAAATATTGTCCTATTCCCTTAAGACTTCTGAACTAGCGGGGTGGCGGCGGCACACACCTCTAATCCCAGTGCTCTCGGAAGGCAGAGGCCGGAGGATCTCTGTGAGTTCAAGGCCTGCCTGGTCTACAAGAGCTAGTACCAGGATAGCTAGGACTATTGCACAGAGAAACCCTGTCTCGGAAAATTAAAAAAAAAAAAAAAAAAAAAAAAAAAGAAAGAAAGAAAAAAAAAGAAAAGGGCTTCTGAACTGTGTGTGTGTGTGTATAAATACAACCACATCTACTGCTAGAGAGACGTTTTAGCCACCACCATGGGAAACAAAACTGTTTACAGATGTAAACAGTTATGACTAAAATAGAATATTTAACCTTTTTCTTTTACATAAAAACAATAAATTGGTTTTTTCCTTTACCTCCTAATAGAAAATCAAATGTTTATTGAATTACTTCTATTAGACAAGGTAATAGACAAAAGTGTATTTTAAATGCCAACAAAAACCAGAAAATGAAATTTTACAATAAAGTTTGTGTTGAATGTGGTGAACCATGCTCTTAATCCTAACATCTGGGAGGCAAAGACAGGTGGTTTCTGTGAGTTCAAGGCCAGCCAAGGCTGATACAGTGAGACCTGTCTCAAAAACAAAACAAATCAATAACAAAATATATTAATGATCTACAATAAATAAATTTCACAATGTAAAAATGCCATTATATCAAAAACCACAAACCAAGGACTGGAGAGATGGTTCAGCAGTTAAGAGCACGGGATCCGCTTGCAAAGGACCTGGGATCAGTTCCCAGCACCCACACGGCAGCTCACAACTCTGTAACTCCAGTTCCAGGGGCTCTGACATACTTTTGTGATCTCTGCTGGCACGAGGCACACATACAATACACATAAAATAAAACAGTTTGAAAATCACAAGCCATCTAGAGATGCTATAAAGATTAGGTAAATAAAAAGATTTAGCATGTGTGTATACTAAACACAAAACATCTAAGACATGAATTCTTGACAAACTTATCTCAAAACTACGGTAATTCCAATAAAAATTCCAGTGGTCAGTCTGTCTGGTGTGTGTCTGTGTTCATGTGCATACAAGTTGTGGGTATGAACAGATACAAGTAGAGGCATGTGTGTGTGTGTGTGTGTGTGTGTGTTTATAGAGGCCAAAAGTCAACCTTGGGTGATGTTCCTCAAGAACCATCTACTTTGTTTATATTTATTTTCAAATTTTATTTACTTGTTTTTGGTGTGAGTAGATGTATAGTGTGTGTTGTGTATGTGTGCACATGTGCATATGATGCACATATGGAGGTCAGAGGAATATTAGGTGTCTTCCTCTCCACTTTTTTTGTGTAATTATATTACTGGAGTCACCTGTGACTGCACATGTGTGCGTGTAAGGGGATAACTCTGTGGAGTTCATTTTCTCCTCCACCTTTACGGAGGTTCCAGAAATTGAACTCAGACCTCTAAGTTTGCCTGGCAAGCACCTTTATGAGAAGAGCAAGGTCTCACTTATTGGCTAGGCTGGCTATCCAATGAGCTCCGGAGATCCCATTTCCCCCATCCCCATCCCAATCCCCAAAAAGCTGGAATCACTAATAGAAACTACTAAATTCAATCCTGGACATTCTAACTTGGGGTTGGGGACAGCACTTAACCGACTGAACCACTATCAAGAGTATAGTATTTATAATTATGTTGCAAACTACAATTAGAATAGTAAGGTAAGATTGAAGCATAAAAACATTAAGACTTTTAAAATATCAATCCCAAGAACAAAATTACATTTACAGTTTCAAGATCTTCAAATTTCTGTAAGCAATATTCATGATCTCTTTTTTCTCTTTTCCTTCAACTGAAGTTAAGCTGGGGTTCCACTGTATTTACTGTCAGCTGTATTAATTCTGAGTTTAGCCTGCTGGCTTTTGGACACTGGATGGTTTATCTCATCAAATGGACTGGCTTCTGGATAGACAGTTCATAAAGGCAGACAGGGCTGTATGACTGGCTCACATCGTAAAAAAGGACCCGTTCTTGCTTCTGCGTCCCAACACCAGCTTGTCCTTGCATCTCTTATAGAAGTAGCTGAGTTCACACAATTCTGACTTTATTCAGTGTATTATCTAATGATATCAATGTGAAGAATCTTTACTCCTCATGACAAGGCATCTGGTAACACACTGTGGATAGGGAAAAAAATCTGTGTCTATACAGACGCTGTACTTGGTACTGGAGAAAAGTGAACCAATGTTTATGCACACTTTGTCTCCTTTTTATTTGAAATAAGAAAACTGCTATCTTTGTTGAGAGATTGGCCCTCCAAGATCCTTTGTCTTTCCATGGTTTTCAGATATGATGATAGAAAGTGAGTCAAGGTGAAATATTTTTCTTCAAACTGACTTTTATTTGGATTTTTTCCAGTTTGTTCAAACACAGAACACTTTTCACTTTTATCTTGGATTCTTTGGACGAGGAGCTTTGCTGTGGATCTTCAAAGCCTTGGGGTTCATCAAAGATGCCCAGCACCTACATGCTGGGTCCACACTGGTGCCACACTCCCTACCCTAAAAGCAAGGCTCCAAGGTCTGCTTGTCAGCAACCTGGAGCTTGGAGGGGCTACATCTGTAGGCTGAGTTTCCATGTAGGCCTTGGAGTAGAGCATGAAGGGACAGAAGCACCTCTAACTTTGTTCTATAAAACAAGAGCTTGACTATCTGGCAAGGCTGGCTGACCAGTGAGCCCCAAGGATCCCCCTTTCTCCACCTCTCCAGTACTGGGATTACAAGCCAATAGTCACGGTCAACGGTTTTATATGGCTTCTGGGGATGCAAACTCAGGCTCGCAGAGCTGCGCTGAAAGCACTATACTGATTTAAGCCATCTCTACAGCGTTGCCTCTAATGGAGGGGTTTTGTTGGGGTGTGATTTTTTTTCTAATAATTCATACAGTAAAATAAAGGACTTGTCTTATCAGAAAAATTTTTTAAAAGAACAAAATGTGGGTATTCAAATAGATTAGAACAGTGGTTCTCAACCTTCTTAAAGCTGTGACCCTTTAATACAGTTCCTCTTGCTATGGTGACCCCCAACCATAAAATTATTTCATTTTTACTTCATAACTGTAATTTTGTTATTGTTGTGAATTACAGTGTAAATATCTGATATGCAACCCCCAAAGGGGTTATGACCCAGAGGTTAAGAATCACTGGACTAGAGGGCAGACTAGAACACATGAACCTAAAGTTAGTATGGATTTAGCAGCTACCATATAACACTTTAACACTAAACATAAAATACAGAAAAGGAAAACCCTTGACCTTGAGACATGTACAAGCCAGTAAGTAGATTATCCAAAGCTACAGCTCTCAGGAGGCAGAGGCAAGGGAGTTTGCGACAAGTCCAAGTCCAGCTTGAACTGCACACAAAGCTGAAAGCTAACAACGTCCCAGTGTACTGAATTCTAGGATATACAGTGAGACACTGTCTTAAAGGCAAGCAAACAAGCCCTTCAAATATATTATAAAGTCCTCTGGGGAAGGGGATGTGCTAGGATGGCTTAGAGGTTACAGAGGTTAAGAGCACCAAGTTTGATTTCTAGCAGTCACCTGGCAGCTCACAACAGTGTGTTAACTCTTGTTCCAGGGTATCCGATGCCTTCTTCTGGCCTCCCTGCACACCAGGCACACATGGAGTACAGAGACACATACAGGCAAAACACCCATACACAGAAACAAAATTTTTAATGCTGTGAGGGAATTTAGCAGATGTCAGAATCGCACAGGGAATGATTCGTAATGAACAAAGACTCACATCAAACAGGCCAGCACTAAGAAGGCCTAATAAATTCAAGGCCACCCTGCCTCAAAATAACTAGCTAAATACATACATACATACCAAAAGTATTTATCCCAAACACTCAAACCTTAAAGACAGGCACAGACAAACAACGTATATCTCTTCTATTTTATCACTATATTTCATGGAACATTTTTCTAATAAAAAGTCTTCTTTATGAGTTTTTTTTGTTGTGTTTTTGTGTGTTTTAGCAGTGTCGAAAGTTACTCAGTTACTTTTAATGACAACATTAGGAAAGCAAGCTTTACATTCTAGGGTCCTGTCTATCTCACTGTTTTACAGAGGGCTCTCGCCAGGCTGCCCCTGCACATGATGGACTCAGTCCTTCAATCATGGCTTCCTGAGCGCTGAGGCTCCAGTGCACACTGCCGTATCTGGCTAAAGGCAATTTTTAAAATGAATTTCTGAAAGATTCTTTTGAGTATCATAATTGCACTTGTATGTGTTAAATATATATACAAGTGCTCAACCGATATATCAAACCTACTACTACTTAAGGTAAAGGATATACTGATGATGCTGTCAAAAAAATTTTTAAGTTCTGAGGAGATGAAACTATAGCCTAATACACTGATTATTTCAGCTATATCTCAGAGACAGAAGGAAGAAAGAGCACAGTGTTAGTCTTTAAGGAGATTGTAATAAAGAGCAAAGCTCATGCAACCATTTTGATGGAAATGAACACATGGCCTATCTGTCTAAGAATAAACTGTTAATGGGCTAGAGAGATAGATGGCTAAACAGGTGAGTGTGCGCTGTTCTTTCAAAGGACCTGACTTCAGTTACTGCCACCCGAGGCAGGAGGTTCACAAGCACAGTAACTCCAAGTCTAGGGGTCTGACCCCCTCTTCCAGCCTTGGTGGTCACCTGCTTTCATGTGCATACCTTCCCACACACATGTACACACATAACTAAAAATAAAATCAATCTTCTTTTAAAAAAGAGTAAATCTTCCTAACACCACAATCAAACAAACATGAAAATGGGGTAACAAACAAAACACTCTGTGGCTGGGTGTGGTGGCTCATGCTTGCAATCCAAGCATTTACAACCCCCACCCTGATCCATAAAAATAAAATACTAAAAACTTCAATAATTAACTTTATAGCAGAGTGAGAAATCCAGAAATTCATCTTTAAGCTGGGCACTGCCACATGCCTATAAACCCAGCACCTGGAAGCAGATGCAAAAGATCCATGCCAGGTCCAGGCCAGCCCATATGAATTCCAGGTCTTCTTGGAGTATAGTGTGATACTTGTCTCAAAAAATTCTTCTACTTTTGAAGAACAGCTTAAAAGAATAAGAGCCAAAAATGCCCAAATACACACATTAATGTATTCATTAATCTATAAGTTTACTAAGAAGATTTCTATAAGAGTTTTAAAGAAACATTAGGACTTTTTCTAACTATCTGTACAAGTTCAGAAAACAAGTCTCAAGAATACTGAGTATCTTCAGTGTTCATACATCTCAATGGAAGGACAATCCAACAAAAGCTTCTTGCAGCCAAATAAATGATTAATTACATGGACAAGTGATTACTGAACTGCCTGTGGATCCACTATATTGAATCAAAACCAGCAATTCTTAAGAAATAAAAAATCATTACTCACCAGCAAGGGTATAATCCATATCAAAACCAAAACACTTTATTTTTTCCATGGCTAAACTTCGGTTCACAAACACCCTATGAAAAAAAAAATAAGAAAGTTGTATCTTGATTAACATTGAAGTTTAATGAAATTATCATTCTATACTGTCTCCTTATTTTCCCAGCTGACTTTATATTACTGTATTATTTAAGGGGTTAACATGATGACTTAATGCTACATACACACAGTGACTACGGGGGTCCAGCGCTTCCCTCCTCTCTCCTTTGTGGTTTCGAGTACACCAGACCACTGCGGTGCTCATCATGTACTTAGAGATCTTCGACAAATGACTCCAAGGTAACTGTATCCCACTCCCGGCCACTAGTTTATCCTCTATATCTATCTATATAACTTCTTCTTAAATTTCACGTGTAAGTGATATTGTGCTGTATTTCTTCCTGTACTTTAATCTCATTTAAATTTATCTCTGTCATTGCAAATAGTAGAAGCTTCCTTTTAAGGCACTGCTGGTTCATAAGGTACTTACATTACTTTAATTTCTTCGGGAACTTGGTGCTATTTTCCACTTTGGCTATAACAATTTAAGCAACACCTTTGTATATCTAATTATGATGCTAATTTGGACCTCCCTGGTGATTAGATGGTCTATAATTTTGAATACCTTTTCACATATCAGTTGGCAATTTATATGTCTTTCTGAGCAAAAAGTCTATTTAGGTCCTTTGCCTATTTTTTAAATGGGTTTTCTTTTCTGCTATTTATCTGTTCCATTTAGATAAAAGGGGGTAGGAGGAGACTTCTAGCAGTTTGGCCCAGCAGTAAGGTAGGCCCAGGGATAAGGTAAGCCCAGTGCTGAAGTAATCAAAAGGCTAAGGAAGGCGGCTGGAGAGATGGCTCAGTGGTTAAGAGCATTGCCTGCTCTTCCAAAGGTCCTGAGTTCAATTCCCGGCACCCACATGGTGGCTCACAACCATCTGTAATGAGGTCTGGTGCCCTCTTCTGGCCTACAGACATACACGCAGACAGAATATTGTATACATAACAAACAAATAAATATTAAAAAAGATTAAAAAAAAGGCTAAGGAAGAAGGAACATTGGAGCCCAGGATTCAAAGCCACACGGGACAAAACAAAAAATAAACAGCTGGCTAGGTGGTGGTGCACACCTTTAAACCCAGCATTCAGGAGGCAGAGGCAAGCGAATCTCTGAGTTTGAGGAAAGGCTCTAAAGCTACAGAGAAATCCTGTCTCAAAAAAACCAAAGAGTAAAATAAAATAAAATATAAATAAATAAATAGCTGGATATGATGATGCATTCCTGTAACCCTAGCAGACGAGAGAGAGTCTAAGGCAGGAAAATCACATATTCCAGGCCAGCTTGAACTACATGTAGACCGTCTCAAAAGAAAACAAACCCAAGTAAATAAATAATAAAGAAGTAAGGCAGGTGTGAAGGAGCATTTAAAAGGCCGTGGCAGGCCAATCTCATGTTCAAGTCATGTTTATATGGTGTAACCCTGTGTAAAATGGAAACAAAACAAAAAACTCCCCAAAGTCTGCGGAACATAGCGTGCATACCCACCCTGGGTTCAATCCCCAGCACTACCTACAACCAGGTGCGGTAGCACACACCTGTAGTCCCAGGTGGAAGCAGGATGAACAAAAGTTCAAGGTCATCCCCAACTATACTGTGAAAAAAGAAAAAAAAAACCCTAGTTTTTTGAACATCAGTATTTATTTCATCTTGATTTACGTATGGTAAGCGAAGAAAAAGAATATTGACAGTGGAAAGAAAAAAGAACTAGAGGAGAAATGATACCTACCCAAACCTTTTTGTTAGTTTCATGTTTTTATTATTTTGAAGTGCTAGGGAAGCAAACGCAGGGTTTGCACACCAAGCACTCTATCACCCAGCTACAGACCTTAAAACAACAACAAAAACAAGAACTTAACTCCAAGCACCACAGTGATCCTCCCAAATTCTACCTTGCTTTTTCACTGATAACAAAATCTCCTTCATTACTGATGATCCCCAGCTACATAAATCCTTTGAAAACAACAGAGGTGAAAGACACAAAATAATGGTTGTAACTCTAAAAACTAAGAGCTACTACTAATGCTGGGGCTCTTCACACAGGCTCAAGTCCAGCAAAGGGGCCAACTGAATAAATCTTTGCTCAGAGCCTTAACAGCTGGCACGCCTAAAATATCCTAGGGATACACGCAGGAGGGAACCGAGCAAGACTTTTCTTTCACATTACATATTCTAAGAAAGAGATACAGGACCACATAATTTTTAAAAAGTGGTTTCAATTTTGATAGAAGAAAGACGTTAGCTGGTTTTAGAGTCAGACTGCAATAGGCACCGCCATGGAAATCTCAAAAGCACATGCATTTTCAAAAGACAGCAAGAACAGCACATCCTTGTTAACCTCTGGGAGTGACATATTCAGGAATATGAAAATCTGATTTTGCCAAAATAATCATTGCTGATATCCATAAAGTCATATTTCTCATTCCTCTTTGACTTAACCAAACACATTACCTACTCAATCAACACATTCATTGGATGTAGGCTACAACACAGATCTCACATGACATATACCCATGATAAATGTCTTTTCTTAAAATTTTTATTTTCTCTGCTCCCCTCCTGCCTCTCCCCTCCCCTTCAACCCTCTCCCAAGGTCCCTATGCTCCCAATTTACTCAAGAAACCTTGTCTTTTTCTACTTCCTGGTAAATATCTCTTGAGGGTCAACAGAGCTACAAAAGTTTATATGTTCTTAAAATTAGGAAATCTGATCTGGCAGATGGGCAAAAGCACCTGCTGTAAAGCCTAAAAATCTAAGCTCAATCTTAGGAACATCATCAAAGAAGGCTCTCAGTTGTCCTTTGACCTCCCCAACTGCCTGCAGTGGCATGTATCCCCACACATACAGATCTGCACAAACGTGCACACAATTTATTAATAAGACACTTTAATTAGGAAGCAATCATTTATGAAAAACTTTCATCAAATATCCTTTCTCTTTTCACTCAAAACAAGTACTCTACTTCACAGAACCAGCTTCAGAACTTAGAGAACCACTCCTATTCCCTCCTCATTTCTGCTATGACCCTTGTGTGAAAACCCCCTTCCCTTTCTTTCCCTAAAGGGAGGAGCTATATAAAATGAAATCTAATTTGCTGCAGAAGCAAAGCTGTAATAACTAACCAAAGGAACAGCTATGCCACAGAGTACTAAGCCAAATAGAGGGACTGCACATACATGCTAAGGTTTACCAAGATGCTAAACACCCAACTGCTGAAAGAGAAGCCTTGACTCTGGCACAGGAGAAACCTTAAAGCTTCCTACCATGTCTCCGCACAGTCAATAGATGCTTATCTCTCAGCCTGAAACCAATGACACTCTCCACTGAGCTTATAAACTTAACAAAGTGTAAGATGTTATGCCAACTATAAGGTATCAATGAAAAGATTAGCTCACTGACATACATATTTCAAAACAAAAGATTAATCAAAATTTTCTGAGTTCCAAGACCTTTCTACAGATCCTCCAATGCCAGTTTACTGTGTTCTTTTTACTAAATTATTAACTGGAAGAATTATTCTACCTACATTCAAGAGCATGAACACATCTGTAAAAATTAAAAGCAAGTTTTAAAATGTTTAATTACCACACAAAAACTTACAGCTATACTAAGCATCCAATCGTAACTACCAGCCAGAAATTCCCATAGATAAGCCACTTGTGAGTTTAAGATCTGAGCATTACCAGGAGAAACAAACTCTGGGAGGTACACAGAAACACTGTGAAACTAACAGACTTCAACAAAACATGCTTAGCAGTATTTACTATCACATCCCACAGCAGTGAAGTCAAAAAAAAAAAAAAAAACAAACAAACTTGAAGAAATGCCATTCATATACAGATATTAACTGCAAGAAATAAAATGATTACACTAATGTGCTTTAAGAAGAGGAATCTAAAAGTCTCAGACTTAACATAAACATGCAACTTACTATATTCGAAATTCTGTAAACAGCAAACTCTACTGGCTTTGGATTGACTCTAATTGAAAGCAGAATTACCTCATCTGTCAATGGTTGCCGTTGTGCAAACTGAAACTATCTGGGTAAAGTAGTTCCTGAAGTCACATAACAAAATTCTTCTTAAAATTAGGATTCTTTAGTGTGTGTGACTTTAACCTAACTTCAAAAAGACATGTATCTTCTGAGACAGTGTGGGAGAAAACACCTCTGCGTCTAATTTAACTTGTCATTGGATATCACTGTTGCTCCACACAAATCCATTTGGATACTCTCTCTGGCAATGGTGAACTTTATCTGTAACTCCTCCCTTGGCTTAGGAGTCACAGTTTCCTGGCCACGTGCCCAACAACAGCTACTGCAGCAACAGATGAGCAAGGACTCGGCTCTGAAACGTTCCTGGACATCTGTTCTCGCTGTGGGCACTTGTCAGCAAGGACTCAAACTGCTCGGCAAGACAAGATTCCAAGTGCATCTGAGTAGGCAAATTGAAATTATAAACTATAATAAATTAGCGTTAAATTGCGACTCCAGCACTTAGGAGGCAGAGACAAGAGAACTGCCACAATTGAAGCCAGCCTGAGCAACAGAATGAGACAAAAACAGAAAAAAAGAAAAGAAAAATGCTATAAATGTAGATTTTTTTTATGAAAACAATTTAGCAGCTTTTTCCCCCAAATCAGTTCCTGCTTCTGCCACAGCATTCCTGCACTCAAGCCTACAGCCACAGCCTGCTGCCTCCACCCCTGTCTACCTTTCCAAGTGCCTTTCACTCCACTCTGCGCCAACAATTCACCAAGTGATGTGGGAGTGTCATATATCAATCTGTTGATTTCATTGGTTAAGTAATAAACCAACTGCTTGGCCTCATAGCTTAGAACATAGGTGGGTGGAATAAACAGAATAGGATGCTGGGCGGAAGAGGAAGTGAGGTCAGACTCTGCTCTGCTCCCGGAGAGACCGGACAGCTCTGCTCTCTGGAGCAGAGACATCATGGACGGAGGCTAGAATCTTCCTGGTAAGCGCACCTTGGGGTGCTTACACGCATTATTAGAAATGGGCTAGTCCAGGTGCGAGAATTAGCCTGTAAGGGCTAGAGTTCATGGGCCAAGCAGTTCTTAAATGAATACAGTTTGTGTGTTGTTATTTCGGGCATGAGCTAGCCAAGCGGCCGGGGTGTTGGGGACGCAGCCCCGCCGCCGCTCCTACTTCAACAACCAAGGCCCTAACTCTCCAGAAGCCATTACTCACTGTTTTGTCCTCACACTGAAACTAACGACTCTGAAGCCGGCAGGGCTGCTTGAAACCAATGCTCATCTATAAATATTTCACTCATCCACAACATTATACAGAAGTTTCAGTTATTAGAGACTTTTGTAATAATTTTATAGAAAAATATTTTTTGCTGAATATAGTAGTAAAAAGTGCCTATAATACCAGAACTTTTGAACAACTGAGGATAGCCTGATCTACAAGTGAGAACCTATTTCAAAAAAAAAAAAAAAGAATAAAATGTTTTCTGTCTGTATGTAATTTGTTTTTACTATAGTTTATAAATATTACCAACTGGAAATAGAATGGGAAACAATGTTAAAAGTTAGTCCTCCCAGGACAGCCTGAGAAGTGCAGTTCTCAAGCCCAGCTCTAACATACTACTCTCTTTCCAAATTATCTTTAGTTAAAGCTACCCAACTAATAAATTACCAGCTCTTAGCTTTTTAAGGAGTTGAAACCTTCTATTATTTTGTTAAAATCAGTTTGATATGGTATCATTCACACCATGTACCCTTTCCTGTCATTACTTTATATTAGTTATTGTTTTATTTAGCAAACTGTTTGCTATTTCCTAAACATGCCCTGAAGCTTTGTTTATGCCTATCCACTTCGGTCATAATTCAAGTTCCTGCATACCTACTGCTTTCTTTGAGAAACATTTGGGAGTCTCATAGATGCCTCAACAGTTAAGAATACATGCTGTTGTAATCTGCTGGCCTGGCCTGTCCCTGGGTACCCTGTCCCTTTAGGAGATGGGCCCCGCCCACTCCCAACCTCCCCCTTCCACTGTCCCACCTTTCTCTCTCTGTCTCTCTGTCTCTGCCCTTTTTCTGGAGAGGCAGACCACTCTCTCTTCTCCCGCCCTTCTCCCCTTCCCCCTCCATAACCCCCTAAAGAAACTCTATACCAAAACTCTCTCTGCGTGGCCTGTCTGTCACCCTCCAAGGTCTGTCACCTACCAGGGGACCCACCATCACCTCGGCCAAGCTGTCTCTTACTCTCTCCCTCTCCACATTCCCTCATGCCGACAGGGGCTGGCTAAGGACACGTGGGAACCGTGGACTTGGAAGGCTTTCCAACATCCTGTGCCAACTCCATCACTGGGATTGGTAAGGTCCCCTTCTCCAAATCAGCTTTCGCTGACATTCATCTCTGGTTATTCCCCACTACTTAGGACTGAGATTTGGCTCCTCGCCACTGGGACTTCTGTCCTCTCTCAGACCACTCGGAGTGGTCCTATCCGGTCTCCAATTCCTGTACTGACAAATCTCAGATTGGTTAAGAGCCCTTGGGTCCTTGTCTTTCTCACACTCTTGCCTTGGGGAATACACCTAAAACTATCTGTGCAACCTCCCCCTGGTATGTCTTCTACAGACCCTAAAACTTCTGTCTTACTTACAGATTACTAACCTTATCCACCTTTGCACTAACAAATGACCTACTACCCCTTAAATAATAACCTAAAGTGGTAGCTTCCAATTTCTACCAGCAAACAGGCAAATTAAAACATTTCTATGCAGCCATGCTCTGCACTGTCGGTGTCCCAGCGGCTCACGCCCATCCACTTTTCCTTTCACTGGGCAGCCCCACCCCCACCCGCCAGTAAAGGCTCTTTTTTCTTGCTCCTATTCCTTCTATTCTCTGCTCCGGCTACAGCTACTGGTTCTACAGTAACCAGCAAAACTGGCCCGGATATGAGCAGCTGTTCCACTCCAAGTCCTGACTCCCCACAACAGCTGGCATGTGGCAGCTGGCGCTGCTAAGTAATTTTCCTGTTTACTTCATGTATGAAAGAATATGTAATGGGTGTGGCCCCAAGGATGTGATTCTGTTTTAAATGTATGTTCTACACAGCCTCTATGTTTCTCTTGTTATTTGTATCTGTTTAAAATTCCCACCACAGCTCTGAAAACGTGATTCCTCCATACATGTGACCGCTGGAATTCTGACTAAGGGTAGGTCAGATGACCTCACCACCATCTTGGCTAAGGGCTAACTAACCAACTTGCCATGGTTACTGAGGTATTCCTTGCCTACTCTCATAGTTTACTTACGTTTTTGTCTCTAAATTCCTCTTACTGACTGTGTTATATGTGTGTTTTGCAAAGAGGCATGTTTTTGGTAACCCACTAAATAAACTCTATACCCAAACTCTCTCTGTATAGCATATCTGTCTGTTGCTGGCTGAGGCCTCAGGCCACCTGCCAAGGGACCCATCGAGGCCTCATGTGACCCGCTACCACCCCTCGTGGGATGGTCCCCCACCACCTCTTTATAAATGGTAACACATACTACTCTTGCAGCACCAGAAGACCTGAGTTCAGTTTCCAACATCCTTATCAGATGGCCTATAACCACTGTAACTGCAGTTCCAGGGAATCTGTCATGCCGTCTTCTGTTCTCCGTGGGCACCTAGACACATATGGCAGACACAGACACACACATACATACATACACACACACATACACACACACACATACACACACACACACACACACACACACACAAAAATAAATCTTTTTTTTTAAAGAAGATTCTCCTGGGATGGAAGTAGAGTACATGGATAGCTGGGGGAAGTATGAACATCCTGGATGTGCCACTAACACTAATGCTTTTAGAGCTCAGGTTACTTCTCTGGTTCATGAAAGAAATTTCACCAACATATAACCGTAAGTGTTTTATTTTGGCAACTACCTATTTTGACATACACACAAAACATGCAAGTAAAAGCCGGGCGATGGTGGCGCACGACTTTAATCCTAGCACTTGGGAGACAGAGGCAGGCAAAACTCTGTGAGTTCAAGGCCAGTCTAATCTACAAGAGCTAGTCCAGGACAAAAGCTACTGTCTCAAAAAAGAAAAAGAAAAAAAAAGTTACTTTATTTCTTTCATGTTGGTTGCAAAGGTGAAGTGTCTACTGGGTGGTGGTAAGAAATAAAGGGTAGGACCTTCAGGATCAGGGTAAACAGAGACAGGTACTCACTCCAAACACAACTATTTAGAAGCAGTGGCAAGCAAGTTCTCAGAGATCATGAAATCTTTCTACTTGTGTAGTGAACTTATGAAGTCCAAAGAAAAAGACAAATGAACACATTTTATAAGAGTTTCAGGGAGCCTAACAAACACGGTCCTTAGACAAGATTCTGTTTCAAGGCAGAGTCGTGCACAGGTAGAGAGGGTATGGAGGAAAGGGCAGATCAGAAAACTGCATCTGATTTGGGCACCAAGATCTTGTGCAACTACACTGGAAATTCAAAAAAAGTTGTGACCTAGTGAGGCCTGGCAATGTTGGTGTTCCTTGTTTCCCAGTCCAATGGTACTTCCATGACATCCCCATACAATGCAACCCTTCATTAAATAAACCATCTTCCCAAATCTTCCTAACAGTCTTTCCTCTGTATACTAAGGAAATTAAAAGTAAAATTTATTATATGCACTAAAGTGCAGCCCTAACTTCACCTTAAAAAGAAATTGGCAGCCAGGCGGTGGTGGCGCACACCTTTAATCCCAGCACTCGGGAGGCAGAGGCAGGCGGATCTCTGTTCGAGGCCAGCCTGGTCTACAAGAGCTAGTTCCAGGACAGGAACCAAAAGCTACGGAGAAACCCTGTCTCGGAAAAAAAAAAAAGAAAGAAAGAAAGAAATTGGCATTTTTACTGCCCCTGACTGTCCCAGACACTCAAGAGAGATGGTCACACCCAACAGCACAGGCATGGGAGAGCTAGCCCCTAAGGCATGGGCCTAGGAGAGCAGGCTCCATACCTCACATGAGGGGGCAGTCCCTGTGGCCCAGTGGACTAGCTTAGCTACCACCCAGATCCACACCTATGCCTTCAACTGCGCATCCTACCATCGACCACATCAATGGCCTGCTGGGGTGAGTGAAGGGACTGCTCCGGCAGAGCAGTAACAACAGGATCTCCATGACTCAGGGCAACACAGACGTCCAAGAGAAGTTTCGGTAAAGGTCCAGTGTTGATGGTGTGCCAGAGGCCAGAAGACTTGAACCACACCAAAGACTCACTGCAATGAACATTTTGTGGGTGGGGCTGACTGGACAAAAGGGGTACACTGCATGACACACAGCAGCACCCAGTGCCACTAGGATAAAGGAAGAGGTGTTGGAAAGACAAAGGAGTGAGGTGGAGTTTTTTGTGTTTTGTTTCATTTTTAATTATTTGGGGGGTGGGAAGATTACCCATTTAAAAAAATCAGCTGGGAAAGAAGCTAAGGCTTGGGTCAAACATCAAGGACAGCCTTGGCAATTCCATTTCAAAAATAAATAAATAAATAAAACCCAACTGTATTACCTACAAAGTTGTTAAGTTTTGACAGCTGTATACAATCATACAATTACCACTAGTTCCTCCAATCCAACAAAATCATGTCCTTTCATAATGCCCTTCCCAGCACCTGACTACACATTACCACGTAGATCATTGATTTTTTTTTCTCCCCACGTATGAAGTTAGTGGAGGGAGGGTGGTCTGTCATGGTGTCATTCCTCAGGGGCCATTCACCTGGGGATTTGGGTTTGATTTTATGTTATGATTTTATGTGTGTGTGTGGTATATGTACACATTTGTGTGTGTATGGGGGGCATGCATGGAAATTGACATTAGATATCCTCCTTAACTGCTATCTGTTGGGGGAATATTAGTTTAAGATGTATTACATTTGTTTATGTTGTGGAACATCTGTTTAATGATGCAAAGACGTGTTGCATTCTTTTATGCTGTATTTGTTTAACCCTGAGAAGCTGTGTTACTCTGCCTACTAAAATATCTGACTGGTCTAATAAAAAGCTGAATGGCCAATAGCTAAGCAGAGAGAGAGAAATAGGTGGGTCTGCCAGGCAGAGAGAAATAAATAGGAGGGGAAATCTAGGGAAGGAAGGAGGAAAAGCAAGAAAAGGAAAAGGAGAAGGAAAGGAGGATGCCAGGGGCCAGCCACCCAGCTAGCCACAGAGTGAGAAGGAAAGAAAGATATATAGAATAAAGAAAGGTTAAAAGTTCAGAGGCAAACCAGTTAAAGAGAAACAGGACAATTTAAGTTAGAAAAGCTGGTGAGAAACAAGACAAGCTAAGTAAGAATAAGTCTTCATGTATTTATTTGGGAGCTGGGCAAAGGCCTGCAAAGAGTAAAAAAAAAAAAAAAAAAAAAATAGAGCACTCCATCTAACTTTTGTGAGACATGATCTCTCACTGAGCCTGAAGCACAACAGCTTGTCTCTCTCCCTGTCTTTTACATGGATGCTAGAACCCAAACTCAGGTCCTCACACCTGTACTACAAACACTTTACCGAGTGAGTCTCCCTAGCATCTGATCTCTGCTGTTTAGCACCACAGTACTCAAGTAAACAGAATCACATATGAAGCTGCACGCCTGGCTTCTTTTACTTAGCATAGTACTCCTAACATTCACCCTTGTTGATGCATAGATCATAATTACATCTTTTATTCATAAGTATTCCATTGTATAGATAGACCACAATTTGTTTATCCAACCTGTCAATTTCAGCTGTTTCCAGACTGAGACTATTCTAAATAAATGCTGTGATAAAGCTTCACATATAAATCTCTAATGAACACACATATATATACTGTGTAGTCCTGACTGTCCTGGAACTCACTCTGCAGACCAGGCTGACTTTGAACTCACAGAAATCCACTTGCCTCTACCTCCCAAGTACTGGGGTTAAAGGTATACACTATGGCTGCCTGGCTATATTTTCTTTTGGGGGAAGGCAAATATCTAAAAGAGGAATGACTAGGGTGATACGGTATGTTTAACTTGAAAAGACACTCCCGACTGTTAGCCTGCACTCTCATCAGTAGTGCATGAGATAGCAGCTGTTCTACACTGTCGGTCCACTGTGGTGTTAGGGCTGGAAAGCAGAGCCTTGCACATGCTAGTCAGCATTCCGTCATTTAGTCACACCCGATTCACACATATTCCTGTAAGTATTTTTAACTTTAGCCATTCTAATGTCCATGCAATGGCATTTCATTGTGGTTTCAACCAGCAGGTCCCTGATGAATGAATAAGCATCTTTCAAGTATTTATTTGACATTTCTTGCTTTTTTCCTCCTATTCAAGTGTTTTTTTTCCATTTTTAATAAGCATTGTTTGTCTTATATGTAGTAAGAGTTTTTTTCACATATTTTGGATATGGGTTTGTGAGAACACACTGTATTATCAGATAAAAATATGAAAATATCAGTGTGTGACTTTCCTTTTTGTTTTCTTAGTGAACCTTTCAAAAGGCAAGTTTTTGTTTTGATGAAGCCAAATTTATTTAGTCTTTTATATGTTTTAACTAAAAAATCTTTTCATTATTCAAGGTGAAAAACATGTAGTTGGATCTATATTACATTTTCCATTATTTTTATTATTCTATGTGTAGGTGTAGTTTGTTTAGAAAGTAACACTTAGCCAGGTGGTGGTGGTGCACATCTTTAATCTTAACACTCAGGAGGCAGAGGCAGGCGGATCTCTGTGAGTTCGAGGCCAGCCTGGTCTACAAGAGCTAGTTCCAGGACAGGCTCTAAAACTACAACAAAACCCTGTCTTGGGAAAAAAAAAAAAAAAAAAAAAAAAACACAAAAAGTAATTAACTTAAGGCTGAGGATGAGGCTCATCTGGCAGAGTGCATAAACAGGGTGCAGTGGTTGCATGATTGACATTCCAGCATTTGTGGGGGATGGGTGGAAGCAGGAGGATCAGAAGTTCAAGGTTATCCACATTACCGAGGAAGTTTGAAGCCAACCTGAACTACATGGGACTCTGTCAAAAACCAAACCAAACCAAATAAGAACCACCTGAAACCAAACAAATTAGCATCTCACTTAAATCCCTGGTTTCGCTGCTCAAAATTATGGCTACACATAGGGTCTCTCAATTTCTTATTTGATCCTGTGATCTTTGCATCTGTTCTTATACTAATATCAAACTGTCTTAATAACCAAGGGTTTACACAGGCTCAAACATTCACCCCATAATGATGGGGCACACCATGTGAACATTAGTATACTTACACAAACGTAGATGGCCTCAATGCAATCAAGAGGGAAGTAAACATGAGCTACCAAGGTTGCTGATAGACTGACACAACCTTACTTTTACAGCAGACTTATTCTCTGTGTGATAGCTGGATCTTGGGGGCCACCAGCTGACGTACCCATACTTTTATTAATCTAAGTTATACCACATGGCCTTTACCTGGCTCCCATTCTGTGTGTCTGACTTGTTATCTCTATGGTGTCTAGATTCATCTCTTCCTTTCTTTCCCCGGAAGTCCCACCTATACTTCTTGGTTAGCTAATGACCATTCATTCAGCTCTTTATTAACCCAATCACACAATATATATCTTCACACAATGTACAAGTATCCCACAACAGTGTGTGTTTATATGTGTACCTTTATGTGTGTACTCAAATGTGCATGTACCCATGGATATATGGTGGCCAAAGGCAGGCTTGTGTATAATTAATCAGGGACCATCCATCATTTTTTTCTTTTTCTTTTCTTTTCAAGACAAGGTCTCTCACTACTCAGGAACTCTCCAAGTAGGGCCAGCTGGCTGGCAGTAAGCCCCTGGATCCACTTGTCTCTTACTTCCAGAGCTGGGATTACAAGCATGCACTACCACTCCTGGATTTTTACAAGGATTCTGAAGACCAAATATTTGTCCTCTATTTCTCCAGTCCCAAATATTTTTATAAATAGAAAAAATACACTCTAAATTAATAATTTGTTAAATAGTGTAATAAATCCATAAAGTACTGATATGATTATTTATAATCAAGTATCATATACTGTACATAATTATGTGATCTTTACTTTATGTAGCTGGCAGCACAATTGATTTGTTTACTCTAGCATGCCATAAAAACACAAATAATGTATTGACCTTAAGTCACTAGGTAACAGGGAACTTTCACCTCCATTATAATCTTTATAGTGCTCTGACAAAAACATGGTCTGATTCTTTGCAGCACCATTTTGTGGCACATGAAGTATTTCACAGATGTCAAGGTAACAAACTGGTGAACATTAATGATAAAAACAATTGACTATAAGCATTCTAAGCACGTCATGCTGGTAGCCACAATCCCACCTCTTGGAAAGCAAGAGGACTGTGCATTCAAAGAGAGCCTCAGGTATAAAATGAGTTACATACAGTTCAGTCTGGGCTACATGAAACCTTGTTTTTTTAAAAAACAAAAAATCATCCCAAAGTACAAAATTTATCCACTTATTTCAAAAATAGCAACAACTGTTAAAGCTAGTTGATTTTGTTTACATAACCTATGTTCTTTAAAGGGATTGTCCCATTAGCCAACAGAGACAAACCTAAAAGACCAACTTACCCCTTTATGGTGTTTTTCTGTGCTATACTTAACTATCTCTAAATACATAGCTCTAATATAATGCTTACCATAGGAGAAAATAAACAATAATTATGTATCCTAAATAAATTTCGGCCAGGCGGTGGTGGCGCACGCCTTTAATCCCAGCACTCGGGAGGCAGAGGCAGGCGGATCTCTGTGAGTTTGAGGCCAGCCTGGTCTATAAGAGCTAGTTCCAGGACAGGAACCAAAAAGCTACGGAGAAACCCTGTCTCGAAAATCAAATAATT
>NW_026067893.1:12917646-12920365 GCF_014885135.2 Alexandromys fortis | reverse complement strand
CATCTGTAATGAGGTCTGGTGCCCTCTTCTGGCCTGCAGACATACATGCTGACAGAATATTGTATACATAATAAATAAATAAAATATTAAAAAAAAAAAACTCCACACAAGACAAAAGAGCACAAAGGAACAGCTCCCAGGAAAGGCTAGAAATCAAATAGCTCACAGGACCTGGTAACTAACTTGTCATTCATCACAAAGGTAACAAAAGGAGAATCAAGAACTCAAGACTCCAAAACATTTGAGAAAATACAAAAATGAAAATTAACACAGTATTTTATGTTACAAATCAAAAAAGAAGAGGGACTACTCACACCTGAAGGTATTTTTGCCTCCGCTGTCAAGAAACAGAATCAGAGGCTACTTTTCAATCTTTCACCCCACTTTCTAAAAGTACAGTTTATTTTTAAATGCCTTTAAATTTTTAAACTCCACTAAATTCTTTTAGGCCACTACTTCTTACTTCTAATCTTTAAACATTCTAACAAAAACAAAAGTGAGTTCTATAGGAAGAAAAGCAAGGTACTTACTGCTGTCTTTCAAAACAGTGTCGTATTTTTACAGTAGATTATATAAAAAACATATTAGCTTTGGTCAGATTTTGTTCAATCTGCCTCCCTCTCCAAACTCAGACTGGGAGCACTGTTTATTAATCTTCAGTGTACTCAATGAAAATTCTTCACAGGAAAATAAGAGACAGTATAATAAGCACACTTACCCTTCCTGAGACATTCTCAAAGACTACTTCCTCTGGATAGGAACACAGGCTCAACAGACAAGCCCCACTGTCTCTAGAGAACTGCAGCTTATTTGTTAAAGCTGAGAGAGAGCACAGGCCCTGCGAGGCCCAACAAATTCAGGCACAAAGCCACTAGGCTCTATCTCAGGGAATAATATCTTCAGCTTTAAAATTTGAAAACCTACTAAAAAGAAGGGGCAGAGACCAAAAAAAAATTACTAATGGCCTGGGATATTTAACACTAGCTAGTTAAGGAAGGAGACAACCCAAAAGCAAGGTTTTGTAAGAGACAGGAATTGTTACTGGCAAACACAGAAAAAGCAAATTTACCCCCTAAAGAGGCCCTCCAACAGTACACAATGTGAGTTTCACAGAATGGAGCAGCCCTAGTTGGTCAAAATCATTCAAATCCATTTACTCAGAACAGGAAATGACCAGATAAATAATTAGTTTTAGTTTTAATGAACAGTTCAATTACTTTCCCCTCTTAGAAAAAAAGCAATGTAAGCTTCCAGGAGGTGCTTATGCCCTGAACACAGGGATTAAAGCACTTCAATACCAACCCCACCCCCAATTTCATTAACTATTTTTAAGGAAATACCTGTGTTCAAAAATATATTATTTATCCAAAATACTCAGCTCATGTGAAAAGATATTTATAATTTTTTTATATAAAGGGCAAATCCAGAACATTCTAAAGGTTAATGACAAATCTCAGATGAAGCTAAAGTTTGAAAGAAAACTATCTGCAACATATCCTGACAAATTTAACACATAGGGTTTCTGTGGCAAGGAAAGAAGTAAGCAAATCAGAGCTAGATCTATTGGCGTAAGCCTGTAATCTCAAATACTTGGGAAGTTCAAGTCCTGCTTGGGCCACACAGTGGGTTCAAGGTCAGTCTGGGCAACTCGGTAAAGCTTTGTCTCTAAACAAAAACATAAACGCGGGGTCAGGGCTAGGCACACACCTTTAGTGCCAGCACTCAAGAGACAAAAGCAGGCAGAGTTCTGTGAGTTCCAGGCCAGCAAGAGTTACAAGGTGAGACCTTGTCTCAAAAAGAAAGAGAGGTAAAGTAACTAACTGCCTGTGAGCAGCCCTGTTCAACCCCTAATTTAAAAAAATAAATAAATAAAGAGAGAAAAAAAAAAAAAACAACAAAAAGCCTCAAACAAAAAACAAAGAACACTGGGATGGAAAGTAAGTCCTTTCATTTAAATTAAAAATAAACAAGACATATTCTGGGCTGGGAAGATAGCTCAGCTGATACAGCGCTTGCTTAGCACACAAAGCCCTGGGTTCACTTGCCAGCACTGCATAACCAGGCATGCTGGTAGATGCTACAATCCAGCATCCAAGAAATGGGGGCAGGATGCAGTTGTTCATAAACCTTGGCTACATGACCCTGTCTCACAGAAGACCAAAAGAGCCAGTGAAATGGCTCAGTGACAAAAACTGCTTGTCATACAAGCCTGCTGAGCTGAACTCAATCCTGGACCCACCCACAGGTAGAAGGAGAGAAGAGGCTCTACAGTTATTCTCTGACCTCCACATACACACTGTGGCACACTTGAGTATGCACGCACACACACACACACACACACACAATTCAATACAATCCTTCTTGATGTAAAGAACTCAACAACAGGAATAGACAGGGGCTTCCTCAGTCTAAAAAAGAGCAACTATGAAAAACAAGAGTGAGGGCAGGAGGGTTGGCTCTGTGTATAGTAAATAAATATACCTAAAACCTAAGTGTAAGCTCTAAAGTTGTAAAACTCTGGAGCTGGGGAGATTACTCTGTCAATAAAAAGCCCTCAGTATCCAAGCAAAAAGCTCAAAAGCTAGGCCTGGCAGGACATGCCTGGAGTCCCAGAGCTGGGGAGGCAGGGGCAAGCCAGCTAGTTTTGCTACACTGGTGAATAAGAAGAAGAAAGAAGAGAGAAGGAGGGAGGGAGGGAGGGAGGGAGGGAGGGAGGGAG
>NW_026067893.1:12914358-12917508 GCF_014885135.2 Alexandromys fortis | reverse complement strand
ATGTGAGTATAACATGTACACACACAAGCCGAGCAATCATGGCGCACGCCTTTAATCCAGCACTCAGAAGAGGCAGGTGGATCTCTGTGAGTTCGAGGCCAACCTAGTCTACAAGAGCTAGTTCCAGGACAGGCTCCAAAGCTACAGAGAAACCCTGGCTAAAAAAACAAAACAAAACAACAACAACAAGAAAAACAAACATACACACAGAGACACATCACATTTTTACACACACACACACAAAAAAGAATTTATTTTTAAAAAGACTAAAGATCTGAATGGTGCTGGGTGGTGGTGGCACACGCCTTTAATCCCAGCACTCGGAAGAACTAGTCTACAACCTGGTCTACAAGAGCTAGTTCCAGGGCTGGAGAGATGGCTCAGTGGTTAAGAGCATTGCCTGCTCTTCCAAAGGTCCTGAGTTCAATTCCCAGCAACCACATGGTGGCTCACAACCATATGTAATGAGGTCTGGTGCCCTCTTCTGGCCTACAGACATACACACAGACAGAATATTGTATGCATAATAAATAAAATATTTAAAAATTAAATTAAAAAAAAAAAAGCTAGACAGGCACCAAAGCTACAGAGAAACCCTGGCTCGAAAATCCTAAACCAACAAACCAACAAAGATCTGGACGGTATTTCTCAAAGGAATATATATAAATGGCCATTGAGTGCATGGGAATGGAGCTGCAGAGGTGGCTTAGTAGAAGCCTGCTCTTCAGAGGACCTGCGTTCAGATTCCAGCATCCATGCTGGGCAGCTCACAACCGCCTGTAACTATAGCTTCATGGAATCTAATATCCTCTTCTGGCCTCCTAGTGCATCTGCATTCATGAGCACATGCACACATCTCACACACACACACAAGAACATTTAAAAAGAACATTAAAAATATAAGGCATAATAAAGTCATAGCACTTGGAAGGCTGAAGCCAGACTACTGCTAGTTTGAAGTCAACCTGGACTACAGAGTGAGAACCTGTCTGGGTGTTTTGTTTTGTTTGAAGCAAAGTCTCACATAATTTCAGTTAGCTTTGAACTTATTATGTAGGTGAGGGTTGATCTGAACTTTGCTTTTATTCCCAAGTGCCAAGATTATAGGCATGTACTTCCATATCAGTGAGAGCCTATCTTTACAACAATAATAATAATGATGATGATGCCATGTAAAGATACCCAGCCAACCTCATAAGGAAAATAAAAACTGGAAACCATGAGACATATACACTAAGATGGCTATTCTAATCAAAAGGCAACAGCAACTGTGTAAGGAATAAAACAACATGACCAAAAGCATGTTGGGGAGGAAAGCATTTATTTGGTGTCCCAATCACAGTTTCCTCACTGAAGGAAGTCAGGGCAGGAGCTCAGAGGCAGGAACTGCTGTGGAATATTCTGCACAATGTGAAAATCTGCTGTTCTCATTGTTAATAAAAAGCTGATTGGCCAGCAGTCAGGCAGGAAGTATAGGCAGGACAAGAAAGAAAGAGGGGTGGAGTCAGGAGTTCCCAGCAGATACAGAAAAGTCGGGCATGCCGAACTGAGAAAAGGAACCAAGTCATGAGGCAGAGCACAGTTAAGAAATATGGTTTAATTTAAATATAAGAGTTAGCTAGTAACAAGCCTAAACTATTGGCTGAGCATTTATACTTAATAAGACTCTATTGTCGTTATTTGGGAAGCAGCTGCCAGGACTGAAAAACCCCACCTACAAGGAACTGAAGCAGAGGCCACAGAGTAAGGCTGCGGACTGGTTTGCTTAGTTTGCTTTATCATACATCCCAAAACCAGCTGCCTAAGAATGACATCACCCTAGTAGGGACAGGCACTTCCAAAGAAGTCATCAATTAAGGTTATCTCTTCTCAGAAGACTCCAGATTGTGTGAAGTTAACAAAAAACAAAACAACAAAAATCAAAAGTAAACAAACGAACAACTAAACAACACATAGTGTTATTCGCAACAGTCCCAAAAGGAAAACCACCCAAATGCTAAAGAATAGATTAATGAAAAAATATGATGCAGTGTACCTATTCAATGGAATAGTATTAGGCCTATACACACAAATAATAGTAGTATGGTATTTTTTTAAGATTGTATGAGTGCTTTTCCTGAGTATACTATGTGTACTATGAGTGTGCCTGGTGCCCACAGAGGTCAGAAAGAGGGTGCTGGATCCCCTGGAACTACAGTTATAGATAAGCCACCATATGGGTGTTAAGAAAGTTCTCTGCAAGAACAAGTACTCTTATGTGATAAGCCATCTTTCCAACTCAAAATATTTTTATGATGCTAAGTGAAAGGAGCCAGCCTTCTTTCTTTGACCGATTTTCATAGTGTTTTTAAAAATCTACAGTTGGAGCACTTTTCTAGGTTCATTTCCAGTACCACATAAAATTAGTGTGGCTGTAAAGATCTACAACCGTAGCCCTCAGGAGGTGGACACGGGAGAATCAGAAGCTCAAGCTCATCTTCAGCTGCATAAGAAGTTCAAGGTTAGTCTGGGTTATGACACCCTATCTTTTTTTTTTTTTAAAAAAAAAAAGGCTTTAAAAAAAGACAAATACTACATTCCACATTCCTATGTAAAAACTGAAAATGTTGATCTTGCAGAAGAGATAGAGTCGAGTTACCAGAAGCATGCACAGTCAGTGGGTAGGGGAATATTGAGAGGTTGGTAATAGTTAGCAAACTACATTAACTTAGGACTAAGATCTGGGGTTCTACAGCAGAGTAGAGTGACTGTGGTTTTCAATAATTTAGGATTTATTAGAAAGGGATAGAAGAGACCAATCCTAAGCCTCCCAACACAAAGAAATGATAAATGCTTAAGGAAATAGAAATACTAATTACTCAGATTTGGTCATTATGTATTATACACAAATGTATCAAATTATCAGAGTACCAAATAAATAGGATCAACCATGTGTCTCAATTTGAAAATAAAAACATACAAACAAAAAAAAAAAAACACTGAATGACATCCAATGATATCTTTAAGTGGTTAAGAGAGAAACTGAGATTTACTAGTCTCACAGATTCAATGCAATGCCCATCAAAATCCCGGCAAATTTCTTCACAGACCTCCAAAGAACGGTATTCAACTTCATATAGAAAAGCAAAAAAAAAAAAAAAAAAAAAAAAA
>NW_026067893.1:12906604-12907643 GCF_014885135.2 Alexandromys fortis | reverse complement strand
AAAAAAAAAAAAAAAAAAAAAAAAAAAAAAAAAAAAACCAGAATAGCCAAAACAATCCTGTACAATAAAAGAACTTCTGGAGGCATCACAATCCCTGACTTCAAAAACTACTACAGAGCTACAGTACTGAAAACAGCCTAGTATTGGCATAAGAACAGACAGGAGGACCAATGGGACCGAATAGAAGACCCAGATATTAACCCACACACCTTCGAAAACCTGATTTTTGACAAAGAAGCAAAAAATATCAAATGGAAAAAGAAAGTATATCTAACAAGTGGTGCTGACATAACTGGATATCAACATGTAGAAGAATGAAAATAAATCCATATCTATCACCAAGCACAAAACTCAAGTCCAAATGGATCAAAGACCTCAACATCAAGCCAGCCACACTGAACCTTACAGAAGAGAAAGTGGGAAGTACACTTCAATACATCAACACAGAGAACCACTTCCTAAATATAACCCCAGCAGCACAGACACTGAGAGAAACAATTAATAAATGGGACCTCCTGAAACTGAAAAGCTTCTGTAAAGCAAAGGACATGGTCAACAAGACAAAATGACAGCCTACAAAATGGGAAAAGATCTTCACTAACCCCACATCAGACAGAGGTCTGATCTCCAAAAGATACAAAGAACTAAAGAAATTGGTCACCAAAAGAACCAATAATCCAATAAAAAAAAAAAATGGAGTACAGACCTAAACATAGAACTCTCAATAAAGGAATCTAAAATGGCTGGAAGACACTTAAGGAAATGTTCAACATCCTTAGTCATCAGAGAAATGCAAATCAAAACCACTCTGAGATTCCATCTTACGCCTGTAATAATGGTCAAGATCAAAAACACTGATGACAGTTTATGCTGGAGAGGATGTGGGGAAAAGGAACACTTCTGCATTGCTGGTGGGAATGCAAGCTGGTACAACCCCTTTGGATGTCAGTGTGGCAATTTCTCAGAAAATTAGAAAACAACCTTCCTCAAGATCCAGTAATACCACTTTTGGGTATATATCCAAGGGATGCTCAATCAT
>NW_026067893.1:12814983-12906325 GCF_014885135.2 Alexandromys fortis | reverse complement strand
ACAGAATATTGTATAATTAATAAATAAATAAATAAATAAATAAATAAATAAATATTTAAAGATCAATAAAATAAAAAATAAAAATAAAGATTTACTAGTCTCTCCTGACTGTCTCTCTTTGCATATAACCTGATTTTTCCCTTGAGGTCAAAAGAAAGTATTATAAACATTTCTATGTCATTTCTATGTCTCCCAGTATTATGTGCTAAGAGAGGTACTAAGAAACTATTTATGAATGGCAAAAAATTCATTTTTATTCCTTAAATTTATATAGCTTAAGAAAAATTATTATTCAACATGTTTAAATAAAGACTGGCAATGCTTTGGAGATTTAAATTCAATTTAAGCAATAATTTCAGGGCACTGGAAAGAGAGCTCAGTGGTTAAGAGTATAAATCGCTCTTGTAGAGCACCCAAGTATGGTTCCCAGAACCTATGCAGAATAGCAGCATAGCAGCATAGCGCGCGCACACACACACACACACACACACACACACACACACACACAGAGTCAATCAACCTTAAAAGAAAACTTGAGGGTTAGGCACGGTGGTACACACCTTTAAACCCAGCACTTGGAGGCAGAGGCAGTGAATCTCAATGAGTTTAAGGCTAGGTCTACATAGCAAACTCTACAACAACTAGGGTTATATAGTGAGACCTATATAATTAGATAATTCAGACAAATATGTGAAGTGTCTCTAAATATTTTCAAAGACAAAGAACTGCATTTTTTTCTTTTGAGACAACAGCTCATTTCTGGAACCTAGGCTGGCCTAGAATTCACAATGTAGCCAAGCCTAGCCTCAAATTCCTAGCAGTTCTCCCTGCTTTAGACTCTTGAATGCTCAGATTACAGATGCAAGCCATCACACCAGGCTGCACTATTTTTTAAAGTAAGGCAAATTATTGCTTTCACAAATTCATTTATCAAATTCACAAATACAAATTCACAAATTCATTTATCAAATTTCACTTTGACATAATAAAAAAAACTACTAAACTTACAAAGAAAAGTCAATCCTCTATAACAAAGAAACTGCTTTATTATAATTATCAGAGTTCAAAATGGAAAATACAAATACCTGATTTCAGCATCATAAGCACAGTCAACATCAGGAGTTGATGAAAAAGCAAAGGGTTCCATTCTGGATTTGAAGACTATAAATTCTGAGCTGTACTAAACACTATTAGTATCTATACGTTAAACAAACTAAGAAATGCCTTTCTAATGTGCTTCTTCCAAGTCACTATGAAACCCAAGTATCTTGGATTACCTTCTGACTACAGCATAACATATTCCAATGAAGGGTTTGGCCACATGATTATCCTCAACTCAGAAACTGAGGTCACATATCCTAACAATCCATCACCGTCATCTTTATGCTGGTATCTAGAACACTCGCACAAAGCACACAACAATGACGACAATGATGAAGCAAGGCAGCGCACTGAGCATTTACCTAAGAGCATTTGGCTTCCGTGGGTAGAGATGCAGCTCAGTGGATGAGAACAGCTGCCAAGTAAACATAAAGACCTAAGATCAGATCCCTAGCACCCACATAAAAAGTCAGGCATGGTTATGTGCACCTGTAAACTCAGCACTGAGGGAGGTGGAGACAGGAGGATCACTGGGGCTGCTCCAGCTTCAGTGAGAGGGCCTGACTCAAAAGAGTAAAACAAAATGGTAAAGCAGGACACACATCCTCTGGTCTCCATGCATACACCATACACATATACACACAAGAATATTTAGCTTCTTTTAAAAGAAAAATTTCAAACATTGCATACAATATACAGTTTATGAGAATGGTATTAGACAGCCTACTTTAGTCAATGACAAAAACAACTCAAATAAATATCTTTAATGAAGTTTCAGAAACAATACAAATAGACTAAACTAAAAACAAACAAACAACTCTCTAGTGCTAGACATGTAGCTCAGGTGGCAAAGGGCTTGTATAGCATGCAAAGTCCTCTTTGAGCACTGCATAAAACGGCATGGGACACAGATCTGCAATTTCAGTACTCAGGAGATGGAGACAGGAGGATCAGGAAGTTTACTGTTATCTCAGTATATATACAGCAGATTTGAAGCCAGTTTAGGATACCTAAGAACCTGCTCAAAAATAAACACACAAAGAAAGAAAGAGATAGGGAGGGAAAAGAAGGGGAGAGGGGAGAGGAGGGGATGGGAAGGAGGAAGAGTCAACTAATAGTTTCCATTTCCTGTGTTGCAGTGTCCTCCAAGGTACACTTCTATCTGGAGGGAAGCTTGGTAAGGTACAGGATGCTCTAAAGATGGGCAAACTAGTCATTCCATTCTCTCTCTCATTCTCTCTCTCTCTCTCTCTCTCTCTCTCTCTCTCTCTCTCTCTCCATCTGAGACAGGGTTTCTCTGTGCAGCAGTCCTAATTGTCCTGGCACTAGCTCTTGTAGACCAGGCTGGCCTCGAACTCACAGAGATCCACCTGCCTCTGCCTCCCAAGTGCTGGGATTAAAGGTGTGTGCCACCACCACCCGGCTAAACAAACCTTTACCTTTAAAAAATATTTATTATTTTAAATTTTTTGTGAGCATTGGTGTTTTACCTGCATATATGTCTGTGTGAGGGTGTCAGATCCTCTGGAACTGTGGTTAAAGACAGCTGTGTGCTGTCATATGGGTGCTGGAAATTGAAGCTAGGTCCTCTGTAAGAGCAGCCAGAGCCCTTAACTGATAAGTCATCTCTTCAGCCCCTGGTTATAATGTTTTAGCAGAATTTAAAATTGTGTTTACTTAACCCAGCTGTGGTAATGCATCCTAATTGCACTCAGTATGCCATAGCTCAAATACATTTCTGACTCAATTACAATGGTATTTCCTGCAATAATTTAGACAGGTTCCACACCCTACATTTTTCATAAGGTAGGAGTGATATGGAACAATGGAAATAATAATAAAAGCATCTCTCAAGGTTTACAATTTTTTTTAAAAACTAGTTCTCACTCTATGGGTCATACTGGGAATTAGTTTATAACCTTTCTGCCTTGGGCTTGCTGGTGTTATAGGTGTATTCCAGAAAGCCTAGTTTAATACATTTTCAAATTTTGTTTGTTGTGTTGGTTCCCTTAGTTTGCTGTCGTCGGCCCCCTATGGAGGCTCAGTAGATGTTTGCTGATATCTCCCAAGGAATAGTGTCACATACCACTACTACATATGTTTTTATTTTTTAAATGTTTGGCTATTTGAGAGGATATCATGTAGCCTATGCCTGCCTCAAACTGACCCTGGCAAAACTAACCTTGAAATCCTAATCTTCCTGCCTCAGAGCTCCAAATGCCATGATTACAGTGTGTGACACCATGCTGAACCAATTTAGTTTGGGTTGGGAGGAAATCTGAAGCAAGGTCTCACGCCTCAAACTTTTTAGCAACAAAGAAAATATTGTTTGGAAGATTAGTTCAAGATATCTACTTTACAATTGGTAACAATAGTAAATAATAAAATATTATATACTCAAAGAAGTTGAGAAATCTCTGTTGCTTTCTCCCTTTTTTTCTTTTGGGGTAGGTGATGTTATTTGAGTCAGGGTCTCATGTAACCCAGGTTAGCCTTGAACTCATTGTGTAGCCAAAACTGACCTTCAACTTCTGACCCTCTTTTCTCAGCCTCTACTCACTGCCAGCTTACTGAGAGACTTCAAATGTTCTCACCACAAAAGAGTTAATTAATGGTGAGGAGGAGTGAGCACACACACGCATGCATATGCACATCCATAAAAATATATGTTCAAAGCCGGGCAGTGGTGGCGCATGCCTTTAATCCCAGCATTCGGGAGGCAGAGGCAGGCGGATCTCTGTGAGTTCGTGACCAGCCTGGTCTACAAGAGCTAGTTCCAGGACAGGCTCCAAAACCACAGAGAAACCCTGTCTCGAAAAACCAAATATATATATATATTCACCTGTATAGACATGTTTACACACAGGCATAGGCATGTGTGCATGGTTGGAGGTCCTCCTCTAATGTTATCCTCGAGTATCTCCACCATATTTTGGAGACAGGGTCTCTCATCAACCTAAAGCTCACAAAGCAGGCTAGCCTGGCTAGCCAAAGAGCTTTAGGAATCCACCTGTATTCTCCTCTCCCATCTTGGCATTCCAAATGGATGCCACAAGGCCTGGTTTCTGTTGTTGTTGTTTTTGTTAACTTTTTATTTTATTTTTATGTGCACTGGTGCTTTGCCTGTGTATGTATGTCTGTGTGAGGATGTCAGGTCCCCTAGAAGTAAAGTTACAGACAGTTGTGAGCCGCCATGTGGCAGCTGTAATTGAACCCAATCCTCTGGAAGAGCAGTCAGCACTCTCAACCACTGAGCCAGCTCAAGGCCTTGTTTTGTTTTTGTTTTGTTAAGGGTTCTGAAGATCAACTCAGGACCTCAAGTCTGCATAGCTAATACCTCACCAGCTAGGCTATCTTCTCAGTCCTAAGTTAACGTATGCTAATTAGTTTTATTTAGCCAGGCCATACCATGCACCTACTTTAAAATATGATGTTTTGTTGTGGGATTTCGATCCATTTAGCCAATGACTTTTGGGGCAGCAAGCCCTAGGGTGTGGTCCTGTCAGTATATATGACCACTTAAGAGCTGAGGGAGAGGGTGTCACATGCTTTTGCGCTCACTCTCAGGTGGTAGGAGCCAGGAATGGTTGGACCCCATAGCTCCCCTGGGCAGAATGGCAAGACAGAGCAGCTGGATCAAGGTGGTGTCTAATCTGTTGTGCATCAGTGAGTGTTTATCCCTATTTTATATCTAAACAAATTCTTGAAACACTTTAACAGACTCTCGTGGGTTCATGAAACAATGTTTGAAATCGCATACATAATTTTTGCTAATTTTAGAAAGATACATAATTTTTTAAATATTTATTTATTTATTTATTTATTAGGAATACAATATTCTGTTTGCATATATGCCTGCTAGAAGAGGACACCAGACCTCATTATAGATGGTTGTGAGCCACCATGTGGTTGCTGGGAATCGAACTCGGGTCCTTTGGAAGAGCACGCAATGCTCTTAACCGCTGAGCCATCTCTCCAGCCCCAGATACATAATTTTTTAAAAGCAAGTCCAAAACTCAGTTTTTTATTATTAAAAAGTATTTTATTAGGGCAGAGTGAAATAGTTCAGTATTCAGAGTCCTGGGTTCGAGCCCCAGCAGAGTATTTACCTAAAATATATGAGCACATCACTTCAGTACCACACAAAAATTTGAAAATGTATTAAACTAGGCTTTCTGGAATACACCTATAACACCAGCAACCACAAGCCCAGGGCAGAGATGATGTTTGCTAGAAATGGTTAATGTTTCTCTCTTCTCTCTAAACTCACAGTGTAAGTTTAGCCCTGTTTCCCTTGCTAAGAACGCTGCATGTGAATGTATCCTCTAGAGGAGCGACCCTCAACCTAGGGATTACGACCCCTTTGACGGTTGCCTTTCAGAAATCCTACATAGCAGATATTTACATTATGATTTATAACAATAGCAAAATTACAGTTATGAAGTAGCAATGAAATAATTTTATGGTCGGGGGTCAGCACAGCACAGCACAGCACAAGGAACAATATTAAAGGGTCACAGCATTAAGGTTGAGAACCACAGCTCTAGAACCTCAAGACTAAGCAAACAATAAAACATAAATACATAAAACACCTGCATGCATTAGAGTGTTTGTGCTATACTTTCTTTCACTACAAGGATGGGGTCTCACATAGCCTAAGATGAACTCAAACTTGCTATGTAGTTGAGGAAAACCTTGAACTTACTCTCTTGTCTTTGCCTTCAGAGTACTGAGGCTACAGGTATGTGCCACCATGCCTGATCTGTGCTGTGCTAGGCATCAAACCCTGGACTCTGCAGCGAGGCAAGCACTCTGACAACAATGCTATATCCACAGCCCCGTGTTTTCTTTACACATATAAACATGCTGTTTAAAGCCCAAGAGATAGCACATTTGGTAAAAATGCTTGCTGCACAAGCCTTACTAACCTGAGTTTACTCTCTGGAAATCACAGTATAAGGAGAATCGACTCCTCAAGGTATCTTGTGACAGCCATAATGAGAATCCACACTCACACATACATATCACAATCATTCACAATAATATAATAAACATTTAAGTTTTAAAATTCTGTTCTATTCTTGAATTCCTATGGCATATACCAATACACTGCACAAAAGGAAAGACATCAATACCCACTATGTAATTTGGAGACTTGACAGGAATAAGAAATTTTTTCATTTTCGCAGGGCTTAAAGAACAACAAACAGCCTTGTACCCAGTATACAGAGTGACCTACCATTAGTGAAGTATCATTAGCTTACATCAAAAATCAACTACTAACCAGGCTACATTTTCACTTCTTAATTCTATTCTTTTCTGGGTAGAAAGGCAAGATCAGAACTATAGAACATTTTTTAATAAAAACTAATATTGTAAACAAAATTGATATTTTGTATTTTGTGGTTTTCTCTTTATTTTGAGACAAGGACTCATGTAATCCCAGGGTGGCCTTGAACTCATTATCCTCCTGTTTCCACCTCCCAAGTGCTGAGATTATAGGTGTGCATTACCACAGCTGGGTTAAGTAAACACAATTTTAAATTCTGCTAAAACATTATAACCAGGGGCTGAAGAGATGACTTATCAGTTAAGGGCTCTGGCTGCTCTTAGAGAGGACCCAGCTTCAATTTCCAGCACCCATATGGCAGCACACAGCTGTCTTTAACCACAGTTCCAGAGGATCCGACACCCTCACACAGACATATATGCAGGTAAAACACCAATGCTCACAAAAAATTTAAAATAATAAATATTTTTTAAAGGTAAAGGTTTGTTTAGCTGGGCAGTGGTGGCGCACACCTTTAATCCCAGCACTTGGGAGGCAGAAGCAGGTGGATCTCTGTGAGTTCGAAGCCAGCCTGGTCTACAGAGCTAGTTCCAGAACAGTTAGGACTGCTGCACAGAGAAACCCTGTCTCAGATGAAAAGAGAGAGAGAGAGAGAGAGAGAGAGAGAGAGAGAGAGAGAGAGAGAGAGATTTTTTTTTACAATTATTATCAGTTTATAGTAAACAGCACCTAAAAATTTTATCCTCAGAGGTAAAAGCACTTGCTGCAAAAGTCTGGTGACCTAAGCGCAATCCCAGATGCCACATAAAGAAGGGAACAGATGTCACAGATTGTCATCTAACTTCTACATGTGTACTGTGGCATGGCCACCTACATGCACACAGGCACACGCCCACAATCATCATCATCATCAATAAGTTTAAAAACTAATGTCAGTCTTAGCGAGGCATGATGGCATGTGCCTATTCTCCAGCTACTTGGAAGGTGAGAATGGACGAGCACTTCGGACTATGTATTCAAGGCCAGCCTGGGCAACACACCGAGACCCCATCTTTTAAAAAAAGGAAGAAATGTGGATATAGTGGTGCACATCTGTATTCACAGCACTTGACAAGTGGAAGCAGGAGGACTCTGGACTATGCGAGACGACCAAGATGAGAGGGAAAAGGCAATTTCAATCCAATTACCTAGGTGCAATTGTCTAGCAAATAAAGACTTTCCCCAGGATTTTTACCAGTAGTTATAAATAGCATACAGTGTGCTATAGGTAAAATCCTGAATGTCACTAGGTTTGAACCACTATGTATATGCTCTATGATAAATACTGATCTCTGTATATGAATTCCATCACCTGAAGAGCAAGAACAGAAAGTACAGTCTTCCTAGAAATGCTGAGGATGACACTCTCTTACCGGTGATAGGCTTCTCGTCGATACTTTTTCAAGGCATGTTTATCCATGTTAGCAGGTACGTCCGCTGCATTCTGTAATCGATCACTCCAGGAAGTTGTCATTTTATTTGTATAATGAACTCTAAAAGAGAAAATCAACAATTTAATAGTTAGTTATTGACACCAGTATACTAACATGCCATTTAAAAAATACTTTTTAAAAAACTATAGCTGTAAGATGCACACCTTTAATCCCACACTCAGAAGGCAGAGACAGGATGATTTCTGTGAGTTTGAGACCAGACTGGTCTGCAGAGAAAGTTCCAGGATAGCCAGAGCTACACAAAGAACCCGTCTCAGAAAAAAAAAAAAAAAGGTGCGATTTTCATCCCATCGGGAAAAACATCCATCGGGAGCAGAGCAGAGAGCTGAATATCTCTGCACTAAGTACTTTGACAAGTAGCCTATTTTACTTTCTTGAAGTTTTCAGTTGTTCATTTTATTGTGTTTTTACTACTGTGGAGATCAAACCCAAAGCTTCACACAACTAAGCAAATATTCCAAAACTGAGTTACACTTTTATTAAAATACCCATGTTTGTGAAAACATCTAGAATATAACATTCTAGCATTGCCTTCATGAAGCAGTGCAGCTGTAATATCTCCCACTCTGAAGACCAACAAGAGATCATGCCAATTAACATTCCTTCATGGAGGGAAGATTTAGGGCCTGCATAAAATCCACCACTCAAGATGATATACGAGATTATGTAAGGGTAGTCCTTGCTGTACATAGAACTCTCAAGAGACTAGACAGGTCACAGGTCCCATGAGAGGACATACTATTATTCTGCTAAACGAGCATGGTATCAAGCCAACACATAGTGACTTACTGCTCTACTCAAATTAGTGCATCTCTCAACCGTCAGCAGAGAAACAACTTCTTGCAATAGCCAGACATTAACTTAGACCCAAAATGAGCCAAAGTGCAAGTAAGAGACTGCAAAGTACTCTGCCACATATGAAACATCTGTGTCACAATCATCCCAAGGTCCAGGGGTCATTGTGGAAGAGGGGGTGGAAACACTAAGAACCAGAGCCAAGGATGACTTTTAAAAAAGTGGTTTCTAGACAGAGCAAAACAAGCTAAACAGAAGGACTCTCAGGCTGTGACAGAACACCCAACCTTCCCAAGCTTAAGCCAGATGCAACCCCATCATGGAGGAGGGAAATGGGCATGAAGTCCCATCCCCAACAGAACTTCTGAAAAAGGGAGAGTCGCTTTTATTTAAGAGGGTCAGTGGTGGGGGCTGGAGAGATGGCTCAGTGGTTAAGAGCACTGACTGCTCTTTCAGAGGACCCGGGTTCAATTCCCAGCACCCACATGGCAGCTCACAACTGTCTAAAGATCCAGTTGCAGGGGATCTGACACCTTCACACCAGTGCACATAAAATAAAGTTAAATAAACCATAAAAAATATTAAAAAAAAAAAAAAGAGGGTCAGTGGTGGCACATGCCTTTCATCCCAGGGCATTTGGGAGGCAAAGGCTGGCAGATATCTGTGAGGCCACTTTGATCTACAAAGTGAGTTCCAGAACAGCCAAGGCTACACAGAGAAACCCTGTCTTGGGGGGTGGGGTGACCTTAAGTAGGTGACCCATTCTACAGGGGACAGCCCCACACCCAAAAGCATACAGGCAGCACACACTGGACTTGATGAACTTCAAGAGGACACAGCAAGGCAGCTACACATGGTGGATCAGGAGGAGTTGGGAGGAGTGTGATAAGGTCAAAATACACTTGATCCTGAAAGAACCAATGAGTGTGTATGCGTGTGTATGCTTCTTTGTTTTTTGAGGCAGGGTTTCTCTGTGTAGACCTAGCTGTCCTGGAACTTGTTCTGTTGACCTGGCTACACTAGAACTCAGAGATCAAGTGTGTGCTGGAATTAAAGGTGTGCGCCACCATACAGCAATAAAAATATTACTTTAAAAAAAAATCAAGCCTGGCAAATAAAAGTTGGAAATAAAGGAACTATTCTAATACACTGCGGAAGAGAATAAATATACCACAAACCCCAGAAAACAGTGTTATCATTGTTTTAAAAATTAAATATGTCCTGGTCTACAAGAGCTAGTTCCAGGACAGGCTCCAAAGCCAGCGAAACCATGTCTCAAGAAAAACAAAAACCAAAAACCTAACAAACAATGAATGAATAGTGAAATGTTTATATACTACACTACTACTGTGCAATAAAATAATGAACTAGTTATACACAAAACATTAAAACACAAGATAATGCTAAGAGTAAACAGACAAAAAAGACCGACAGATGAGATGGTTCATCTGGTTAAGGTCCTTGCCACCAAACCTGCAGACCTGAGGTCAAATCAGGACCCCCAGAGGGAACAGGCTGATTCCTGCAAACTCTCCTCTGAAGTGCAGCCACACAAACACACATACAAACACAAAATAGATAAAGTGCAATAAAAAAATTCAGACTGCATGCTATATAATTTTATTCATATAAAATTCTAGAAACTGCTCATGAGCCTATAGTGAAGAAAGTAAGTGTTACCCAGGGTTTCAGCATACAATCAATCCAGGACTCAGCAGGATAAAGAGCTAGAGTCTAACTTCAGCTACATAATAAGACCCTGACTCAAAGAACAGAAAACAGACAACAAACCCAGTATTTTAAAACTACAACCAGAGCAAAGCTGACATTTAATCTGATATCTGACACAAAGGAAACCTTGTATCTACCCATAAAATGTCAAAAAAAATCAATAATTATAATATCCTATTATTTTCTTCAAGTCCAAAATCAAAGTTTGAAAATGGCAATCAAGACTTATTTTCATATTTAAACATTAAAACAAAACATCATCACACTTACAGAGTTTATTGCAACAAGGGTTCTTTGCCCATGCTATTCTGACTGTTTCCAATCACGTCAGTGGAGAAGAAGTGAGAACTTTAGCAGTACGTAGTATAATCTTATCAGGCAAGTGTTAGTCAAATAATGGAACACTTTCCAAGACAGACAAAAGGGTCATAACAATTATTAAAAATGAAGTCACTATTTCACATTAAAATTTAATTTTAGAGTGCTAGAGAGATAGTTTAGTAGTTGAGAGCAATTGTAGTTCTTGCAGAGGACCCAGGTTCAATTCCTAGTCTCCTACATGATGATTCTCAACCACTCATAACTCCAGTCTGGAGGATCCAGTCAGTCTCTCTTGTGACCTCCTCAGGCACCAAGCACATATGTGGTACACATACATACGTGCACAGAAAAATGAATAAATCTAATAAAAATTTATGGCCCTGGGTTCAATCCCAATATCATGAAAAATCAAGTTCAAAAAAATTTTTTTAAATTGTACCTAAGTCATGACATGACTAACAGCTTTTTGCATCCCCACACCTTTTTCTGTTGGGGACTGAACCTTGAGCCGGGAGTATGCTATGCAAAGCACTCTACCACTGACATCCTTTCATTCAATTCATTTTTTTAATCCGTAAATATTCATACCATTTGCCCCAAATTGTACAATAAATTGTTGTCAAAGCCAACACTCAAAAGATTGTGGGGTTTTTTGTTTTGTTTTTGTTTTTATCACTGTGGCTAAGAGCAATTGCTGTTCTTGAATACAGTTCCCAAATCAGGCAGCTCACCACCCCTGTGCTCTCTACATTAGGGGATGTGATACCCTCTTCACCTTCACATACAGCACACACACACAAACACACACACACACAGATAAACACCAAGATACACGTATCTGCATACTAAAGGGATGGTTAATTCCAAGGGGGTGGGAACATTACTCATATTTTTGCATATAACACTTCCAAATGCTAAGTATGCCTTTGATCATCAGTCTCTCAATGCCTGTCTCTGTCTGTCTCTTTCAACCCCATGATGCTGAAACTCTACTTTCATGACTATTCCAAACATCATGCACAGTAAACTTTGTACACAGACAGAACTACATGCATCCCCTCCCATATATAGGCATGGTAGTTCATTCTTGTAATACCAGCATTTGGGAGGCTGAGGCAGGAAGACTGCCAAAGTTCAAGACCAGCCTTAGGCTAAATTCCAGTGAATTCCAGAATAGCTTGAGCTACAGTGAAAGATCCTGTTTCTAACAGCTGTCTCAGTACACACACACACAACACACACATAATGTACACAAGCAAATATGTAAAATAAATGAACTACTAAACCTCTACATTTCAAGTTGTGTTTCAAAAGCTAATTTGTATACAAGCCTGAAAACCCAAAAATACTGTCCACGTTCCTTTTAATGCTCTAACTATAAAAGTCTTACCCTTGATTCACAAAATGTGTACAAATTCTGGCTTGATTAATGTAATAATATTTTGCTAACCTTTCAACATGAGGCTTTAGAACAAAAGGTTCCTTGTTCTCTGGCGGAAAATAACAAAGCTGAGAAGACTGTGTCCAGAGAGAATGTAGTACCTGTCGCCTTGACAATTTTTCTGTTTCAAGCAACAGCCTTCTCCTATCTGTACTCTGAAATTCTAGCTGGAAACATAAATTTATCAGGGCATATTGGCCTGCAGTAACAGCAGGAAGACAGGGAATTCACGGCTAACCACAGCTTCATAGCAAGTTTAAGGCCAGCCTGGAATACATGAGACTCTGTCTCTAAAAAAGAAGTGTAAGGTGTGAAGCATAGTGGCTAACATGCAGAAACGCTTGAACCCACAATGCTTTAACATCTCTTCAGAAAGCACTTCATGCTTGGAAAAACGTCTAGCCAATTTCTACTTCCAGGCCCAATCAATGCTTCACGATTCCCATCACATGCCAAAGGTTCTCAGCATATAATAAATCTTCCATGTCAATTTAAGTAAATTAAATTTAATCTACTATCCATAGATACAACTATTTCAAGAACTAATTCATAAAATCCACCTCAAAAGCAAACCAGAGGCAGGAAGACAGCTCAGTCAGTACAGTGCTTGCCTACACACCATGAAGACCTTTCCTCCAGAGCATGACCTGAGCTGAACTCCCAGTGCCTAGTGGACAGAGCCCAACAAGAGACCCTGTTTCAAAGAGGTAGATGGCATTTCTAAAAATGACACCCTAAGTTGTGTTCTAACCTCCACAAGCTCATACACGCACAAAAATAAACATAAATTGAACAAACACAAAACAAAAAAATAAAATGAAACTAAGGTGCAGTTCAGTTAGTAGAATGCTTATCTAGCAAGCATGAGGCTTTGGGTTCGAACCGCAGCATCACATAAATTGGGTGTAGTGATGGATGCCTGTAATCCAAACACTCAGGGTGGAAGCAAGTTTAAGAATTCAAGGTCATCTTCCCCTACACTGGGAGTTCCCAGCAAATCTGGGCTGCATGAAACTTTGTCATAATAAATAAGTAGTGTGCAACTCCAGGGTAGAGCATGTGCTCACCTCCCATGCACAACCTGGGAAGTTCAGTCTCCAACACCGCAGAAAAGAGTAAGAAGAAATTGGGGGCTGGAGATGTAGAGCTAGTAGAGTGCTTGCCCTGCAGGCATAGAAGCCCTGTGTCCAATGTGCCACACCAGGCATGGTGCTGCAGCCTGCAATCCCACCACTCAGAGGGAGAGGGAGAAATCTCAGGTCATCTTTGGCTATGTAGTTTGAAGACAGCCTGGGTTGCATGAGACCCTGTCTCAATATAATATTAATAATATAATATAAATAAAAAACAAATCAGATCTTTCACATTCCACATTCTCCATGTTAAGATTATAATGAACCTATCTTGTCTCTATTAGCTCACAGCGTAATTTCATGGACAAACAACAGTGGAAAGAGAAGGTAGAAAATAAATGCTACTCGAGCACCATGTTAAAGACAGACAAAGCAGGAAAAGGTGAGCATTGTCTATAAATTTAAGAAAGAGGGCAAAATTGAAAAAACTTTTAAAAGACAAGAAAGATAGAGAAAAAAACACAGTCCATAACTCCATTAATAGCTCATTTATTCCAAACATATACATTTAACCTAAATCAAAACATAAGGAAATTATTGAACAAATCCAAACTGAAAGACATTCAACAAAACTAAGCTATACTCAAAATATATCAACATCAAAAAAAAAAAAACAATAAAAAGCTAGAGAGTTATACCTCAAAAGTAAATGTGGGGGAGGGGGCTCAGTGGTAAGAGTCTAAAGCCCTAGGTTCAATTCACACACACACACACAAACAAAACCCTAAAGGGTATAAAGTACAATTAATTATTAAATCCTGGACTAGGAGACAGAAGAGTGACATCACCTACACCTACAGTACCAAGCAACTTAAGAAGCAAAAGCAGAATTGTCAACCTGGGAAATACAGTGTGACCTTGATTCCAAATTACAGACTGGTGTGGGGGAGAATTGTCTGTATTCTGTCAATCATGTTTTCAATAAACGCTGATTGGCCAGGCAGGAAGTATAAGTGAAACAACCAAACAGGAAGTAGAGTTGCAGGGTGATGTGAACAGAAGAATGCTGAGAAAGAGGAAGCCCATTTCTTCCCAGTCCTGCCCAGACCACCAAAGAAGCAAGATGTGTCCTACCGCGCTGAGAAAGGTATCTAGTTATGTGGCTAACATAGATAAGGATAATGGGTTAATATGTTATAAGAGCTAATAAGAAGCCTAAGCTAATGGGCCAATCAGCTTACAACTTATGAAGACTACTGTGTGATTTTCTTTGGGGCTTACTGACTGTGGGAACTTGGCAGGACAGAAACCCCAACAAGCAAGGCCCTCATGTTACAACAGACAACACCCCCAATGCCAAAAAGTTTCAAACCAGCACTAGAAACAAGAATTAACCATACAGGTCATTACTAAGACATGATGTTTTGAGGGTTTTTTTTTTTTTTCCGAGACAGGGTTTCTCTGTAGCTTTGGAGCCTGTCCTGGCACTAGCTCTTGTAGACCAGGCTGGCCTAGAACTCACAGAGAGGCCTGCCTCTGCCTCCTGAGTGCTGGGATTAAAGGCGTGCGCCACCACCGCCGGCTGATGTTTTTGAGTTTTATGTTTGTTTAGTTTTGTATGTTGAGCTCCAAGCCAGGATCTTATACACACCAAGCAAGCACTCCACCATGGAGCCGTATACAATTCCAGCACCAAGAAATTTTTAATATTACCTGAAAATCAGATAGTAATGTTATACTCATCTTCAAAATTTTTATGTATGTGTATGGGTGTTTTATGTGCATATACCTGCACCATGTGCATCATTACTACCTGAAGAGGTGAGAAGAGTCTATCAGCTCCATTGGAACTAGAGTTAGAGATAGTTGTATGCAAACAGGGAGGTGCTGGGAACTGAACCCAGGTCCTCTGGAAGAACCACTAGTGCTCTTAACCACTGAGCCATCTCTCCAGTCCAATGTTACATTTTTTTAAATTTTTTTTTGTTTTTAATTGAGGCTATACATTTTCCCCCATGCCCTTCTTTCCTCCTCTCTCCCCTTCCACACTCCTCCCATTACGTTACTTTTTAAAGTGATAATAGTACCATAGTTTTGTAAGGGCACTCTTCTTATGTTATTCAAATCAAAATTCTAAAGAATGAAATGCCTTTATGCTTATAACTTATTTTTAAGTGGTTCTAGATTTAAAACATTGTAAGTAAAGCCAATGGCTCAACAGTAAAGGCAAGGGATCTGCTACCAAGCATGACAACCTGCATTTGATCCCCAGAACCCACATGGCTGAAGAAGAGACCTCTACACACACCCCCAGAGGCACACATGCACTTCCCTCACACACAAAATAAATAAATGTAAAAAAAAAGTTCAAATTATATGCAACAATATAAAGTAAGATAGCCATTGTTAATTACTGGTAAATCCAGGTGAAAGATATAAAAGAATTTATTAGACCATCAGTAATTTTCTATAGAATTAAAACTTTCAAGTAAAAAATTTGGATAAAAATGTAAACTGATGCACAGACGAAAAATAATGAAAACCACACAAGAGCTATTGGCAACACAACTGAAAGAAGACTTAGAAATCAGCATTGGCCAGGCGGTGGTGGCGCAGGCCTTTAATCCCAGCACTCAGGAGGCAGAGGCAGGTGGATCTCTGAGTTCAAGACCAGCCTGGTCTACAAGAGCTAGTTCCAGGACAGGCTCCAAAACCACAGAGAAACCCTGTCTCGAAAAACCAAAAAAGGAAGGAAGGAAGGAAGGAAGGAAGGAAGGAAGGAAGGAAGGAAGGAAGGAAGGAAGGAAGGAAGGAAGGAAGGAAGGAAGGAAGGAAGGAAGGAAGGAAGGAAGGAAGGAAGGAAGGAAGGAAGGAAGGAAGGAAGGAAGGAAATCAGCACTGGAAGCTGGGTGTAGTGACACAGAGGCCCCAGTACTAGGAAGACAGAGGAAGAAGAAACAGGAGTTTAAGGTCATGTGTGCCAGGCTGGGTTCCTTAAGAATCTGTCTCAAAAACAAAACAAAGCAATCAATGACAGAAAATTGAGTACGTTTTCCAGTAGAAGATCAAGGAGAAAATTGTTTAAAAGAAAAAAAGTAGGAAGGGGTTTAGTGGCACTCCTGGAATCCCAGCACTTGGAAGCAAAGACAGGAGGATTACCTGGAATTGGAGGCCAGCTGTGAGGAGCACTTCAAATGAGAGGCAGACTACTTTACATGGTGAATTCCAGACTAGCCAGGGCTACCATTAAAAACCGTATCTCAAAAAAGCAAAACAGAACAGGGGCATCCAGATTACTCTGCAGATAAAGGTGTTTGCCACCAAGCCTTATGACCTGAGTTCAGTCTCTGGGTCCCTCATGGTGGAAGAAGAGAACCAATACCCACAAGCTATCCTCTGTCCTATGTGTAAACAAAGGCATGTTCCTGCATGTGCATGCATGTGGGTATGTGTTTACACACAGTAAATAAAATGTAATTTAAGCAAAAAAGAAAAAATAAAAAGAGAGGGAGGCAAAACAATTTTATTACATTTATTATCGCGGGGAGGGGGACATCTGTGCCACAGGATGCACATGGGCCTTGGAAGATAACTTGTGGAATTAATTCTCTTCTTCCACTGTCAACCACAGGGATCAAACTCAGGATGCCAAGCTTGCAAGACTACTGCCTTTACCTGCTGAGCCACCTCTCTGCCCCAAGGGAAGAAAAATTTTAAGTTGAGTCTGGTGGCAAAGACCTATAATCCCAGCTATTCTGGAGGCTGAAAGCAGGCAGACTCCAAGTTCAAGGTTGGCATGGGTTACAGGGCAATTTCTAGGCCAGCCTGGACAACTTGTGGAATGCTTTATCAAAACAAAACATTTGAGAAGGGGAGAATATGTTCAGTGGTAGAGCCCCTGCCTAGCATGCACAAGCTCCCAGTACCACAGTAAGACATTACATATTAGATGTTCCAGCAACTAAAACAAGGAACTTTTAAAATATGTATTTCTCCCTAAAAGCCTATAGACTATCTAACAAAACCCTAGTACCAGGTATAGGCAACTTCCTTTAAAGTTGTGTATTGGGGGAGGGGGTTGGAGGGATGGCTCAGCAGTTAAGAGCACTCACTGGCTGCTCTTCCAGAGGACCTGAGTTCAACTCCCAGCAACCACATGGTTTACAACCATCTATAATATTATCTGATGCCCTCTTCTGGCCTGCAAGGATACATGCAAGTAGAGCACTCATATACATAAATAAATAAATCTTAAAATTGTCAGAGAAGCCCAAGAGACCCCCAAAATAAAGCTATTGCCAATGCCCTTGAGAGCCTCCCAAAAACTGAAGGTAAGACCCTATTGCTGAAGACATGACATACTTCAGCTAGAGGGCTTGGAGGACCTGACAGAGAAATGACCTAGTCTCCTCCCCAAGGACTAGCTCTTATAGCATCTGAAGAAGTAATGCAAGCTTCCAAGAGAGAAAAGCATCTACAGTCCTAACAAGCTGTAATGCTTATGAACCACGACAATGACCAAACTGACAAGACATCCCTAAAGATGCAAGAGACACTTACATCCTGGAAGTAATCAATAGCTTTCTAACTAGACTTCCGGCCACTCAATGGGAGGGAATTCATGCTTGGCACTGTAATCCTAGCTAAGTAGCTGTGGCTGGGGAGGACACGGAACCTAGAGGGGACCCTATTTCTGCCAATTCCTAAACAGTGTAACTTCTAACTGCACTCTAAACACTTGTCCTAATTCTAACAGGTAATGTAGTTCTCACCCTCCTCAAGGAATCCTCCATATTCTCTCTCTCTCTCTCTCTCTCTCTCTCTCTCTCTCTCTCTCTCTCTCTCTCTCTCTCTCAGCCCAACTAACAGATCTACAACACAACTCCTACACCTAAGGCTCAGAGGAAAGTGTGGAAGAAGAGGGACTCTGAGCCAAAGCATCACCATGTCTGCTGTGAGACAGTGTCTGTTTACATGTGACAGGGATGCTGCACCCATGGACACTCAATAATATGGCTGCCTAAACAAGACCTGAAAAAAATATTACTATCAACTGACACACCAACATGGATGGGGAAATCTCACAAGGCCCACTCCAATATGAGGAGCTATAGGGAATTAATAGTTGCTAAGAAAGTCAGAATCAGTCTTCTTTAGGGATGAGCTCCCTGACAGGTTATTCAATTCCAAGTAGTCAGCTCTAAATATATACAGATATCAGCAATACTAAATGAACTCACCAGGTTATATTTATAAATTTGTTAGGAACACATATATGTAACAATAATAAAAAAAGAGACTATGAATTTGAGAAGGGGGTGCACTGGAGGTATGGAGGGATTAAAGTAGGAAGATTATATATAGTACTCACGTATAAAATTCTCAACAAAAAATAAACTAGTCAAATAAATTATTGTTTGTTTTTTTGAGACGTGGTCTCCTGGATCCTAGGCTGGCCTTGAACTCCATGTGTAGCCAATGACCTTAAGCTCCCGATCTTTCTGCTTTCACCACTGCTGGCCTCACTTTTTTTTAAAAACATTAAGTTTCAGGTGCCAGATTTCCCAAGTAGATCCTGTCACACTGGCTATTTCGTGTGACATTCCTGGTAACAGTTCCCAGACAACAAAGCCACACAAATGGTAGAACAAATCACTCACTCATCTCCAAACCAACTTCATCTTTCTGTTTCTGTACTCAGCATAAAAAGGGGGAGTATTTTTGCTATCTATCCTGATACTAGAGGATTTACTGCTGTTGGGTTTTTTTTATAGAAAGAATACAACTTTTTTTAATATTTATTTATTATGTATACAATATTCTGTCTACATGTATGCCTGCAGGCCAGAAGAGGGCACCAGACCTCATTACAGATGGTTGTGAGCCACCATGTGGTTGCTGGGAATTGAACTCAGGACCTTTGGAAGAGCAGGCAATGCTCTTAACCGCTGAGCCATCTCTCCAGCCCCTGCTGTTGGGTTTTTATTGTTGCTAGCTATTTTCTGAAAACCTTGGCAAACAATCACCATAGGATGCAATCAAATTTCAATAAATAGTTACATAAAACAGGGCATACTGGCCCTCAGCTGTAATTCCAACCCTGCAGAGGTTGAAGAAGGAGACTAGAAGGTTGGAGGCTAGCCTGAACTGAGTTCCATACCTGCTTAAGAGACAGTGAGATCCCCATTTCAAGCCCCCTTCCCTTACACCCCCTCAAAGATAAATCCTTTATGACTTAGTGGGGCTGGAGAGGCAGCTGAGTGAATAAGCACATTCGCTGCTCTTCGGGAAAACTGGAGTTCAGGTCCCAGCTCCCACATGCTAGCTCACCACCATATGCAACTCCAGCTCCAGACCCAATGCCCTCTTTTGATACTGATAGGCACACATATGGTGTATGTATGTGTGTGTGTGTATATATGTATCATACACACACACAGGCAAAACCACATAAAAGATGAATAAATCTAATAAAAAAGTACTTAGTGGGTCAAATGACAAGATTTTAGTACTCCATAGCAATTTTTTACCAACTTCATTTAATGAAATTAACTTCCTGGGTTTGACCAAAAAAACTCAACCCAAACCAATAAATAAATAAATGATTCTCTTTATTCATTCTGCTCTAGCTTCAAAGAATCCAAGTAGCATTATCTTATAAAGAGCTTACCAGAACATTCTGGCTTTATCTCGTACTACTGCACTTAAAATGTATACACAAGGCCTTCTCCTGGCTGAGAGTAGTGTTTGCTACTCACACGTCACCTAACATATGCCTTAGTAGTTAACATCTCCTGTTAGATGTTGTCATAAAAGCTAAAAACATCATGTCAACAAAAATTTACTAAAAGCACGCATGCCAGACGCTGCCTACTACAGTGCAGAAAGGCCTGTTACAAAGCATCACAACTGAAAATCCCTAGAAACATGGTCAGCACAGTGGCAATACGTACATAGCAATCCTCACTAATGAAATCTGACAACACCCATGGTGGCTCACTTGAGAAGCTTACGCAGGTCGGCCTCAAAGTGAGACCTTATCTCATAAAGCTAGAAACAAATAGCATTAAACATAAATGCCGTGATAAGATTTAGGCAGGCTGTTTTTTGTTTTGCTTTAACGAGTTAAGCTTTTTGGAAAGAGTGAAGCAGTAGCACACACCCTCTCTTTTTGTCAAGCCCAGGCAAGCATGATGGCTCATGCCTATAATCCCAGCACTTTGGAGAGCTGAGGTAGAAGGATCCCAAATTGGAGGCCAGCCTAAACCACACAGTCAACTCAAGGTATGGATGGGTCCTGGGCCAGGGGAGAGGAGCACACTATGAGCACTTAATGAGGCTCTATCTCAAAGTAAAACAAAAAGGACTGGGATACAGTTCAGTAGAAGACTGCACTGCCTAGCCGAAGCTTGACCCAAGTTCAATTTCCAGTGGAGAGAGAAGTCAATCTTACAGAGTCTTTTAAAAATTATTTTTGGGGGGCTGGAGAGATGGCTCAGAGGTTAAGAGCATTGCCTGCTCTTCCAAAGGTTCTGAGTTCAATTCCCAGCAACCACATGGTGGCTCACAACCTTCTGTAATGGGGTTTGGTGCCCTCTTCTGGCCTGCAGGCATACACACAGACTATTGTATACATAATAAATAAATAAACGTATAAAAAAATTATTTTTGGGTTTGTTGTTGCTGCTGCTGTTTTTTGAGGCAGGGTCTCTAGTAGCCCTAGCTGTCCTGAACTTGCTATGCAGACCAGGCTGGCCTTGAACGCAGAGATCCACCTGCCCCTGCCTCTCCAGTGTACCACCACACCAAACTGAGAGCCTACAGTTAAGACCAGGCCAAGTAGTGTGTTCCCCAGTACTCTGAAGGCTGAAGCAGGGTTTTTAGGACAACCTGGAATGCATAACAACTTTTGGGGTCTCATGGAAACCCCAAATAAACAGCAAAAACAACATTCACACCAACTTTTTCTAAATACCATATTTTGTACACTACTTTCCTCATACAACTGAAAGTCTTGTCACATAAAAGAACACTCCTCTTCTTAACAGTACTCCATAATCTGGCTTTCTTCATCTAGTAAGGCCAGCAGGCACTCTTGAGTATTCGTATTAAACTTCTGGCTGACTGTACGTTTTCATAGAACAGAGCCTTAAAGGACATCATATTTTACAGATTAGCTGGTTCTAAATTCTAGGTTGAGAATAATGCAACAACCAAAACTACTTAATTTGTTTCTTGCATTGAGCTTTTTGGTAAAAGTGAAGCAACAAGACTATTTTTCAAGCCCATGCATGGTGAAACAAGTCTGCTAACACCTGCACTTAGGGAAGCTGAGAGAGAGAAAGATCCCAGGTTCGAGGCCACTAGGATACACAGCTGTTTAAGGCCCACAGAACAGATTCACGTTGTAATGGAAATGCTCTTCGAAAGTATGTGTGGTAGCATCAATCCAAGTATCAACGGCCCAGAATAATCACTTTGCCACTGCAAGACACCCTCAAAGCTTCTATTTCAATTTCTAACTAGCTGGCTTCTTGAACTGAACCTCCAAGGCCAGATGTCTTCAATTGGATCAATTCTTTTTTTTTTTTTTTTTTTTTTTTTTCGAGACAGGGTTTCTCTGTAGTTTTGGAGCCTGTCCTGGAACTTCCTTTGTAGACCAGGCTGGCCTCGAACTCAGAGATCCGCCTGCCTCTGCCTCCTGAGTGCTGGGATTAAACGCATGAGCCACCAACGCCCGGCTATTTGGATCAATTCTTAAGCACTGATGGAAAATGCTAAGGTGACTACTGAAGCCTTTCCTGTAGTCACTATGTCTTCCATTAATGGCACTGTTTTAACATCCTCCCCTTCACGCGCCAGCTAAGAAATTTACATTCCTTAAGAAATAGCCTGTGGTCATTATGAAACAATGTGTGAACGGGCAGAGACGTGGTGAAACACACGCAATCGTGTTTAGTGACTAGTCATTTCAGAGCGCGGTAGTAGAGCACAGCTGTGAACAACTCCGACACAGACCTTCATCTACTGCTTTGAACAGCCAGGGCCAGGCAAAACCAATAGCCCAAAGTGTTGTAGTAACAGGCCCCAGGTGGCATATCGCCTTGCGGGGCTTCGGAGGACCCCAGGAAAAAGGCAAGGGACAGACCGCCACCAAACGTCTTTTGGGGGCGACTTGCAATCGCTATAAGCGTTTCAGGAAGTGCCGCACACCACAGAACTGGCTCGTGGGCCATTCCACGGCTGGGTCCAGACCCTACCAGGCTCTCAGTCCCCGGGAGAAGCCCCGCGCCCGCCCCACGACGAGAACGGAGGCGAAGCTGCCCGCCGAGCGGGACGACTGGGGACGGAGAGCGGCGCTGGCCCGCACCACGAGAAAGGCGGGGTCCCAGCAAGCCGACGCCGGGGAAACAATGGCGCGAGCGTGACGTGGGCCGGGGGCGTCGCCGCCGCGCGGGGAAGGGGCTGCGGCCGGGCGGGGGCGGCCGGGCCAGTGGCGTGCGCCAGCCCGGGGTGCTGAGGCCACGGGCGCGCGGGCGAATCTGGGCCCGGAAGGGGGCCTTGAGGAAAGGACGCCCCGGGCGGGCGGCAGGGGCCACGGGGTCGCGCACTCCGCCGCGCAGCCTCCCCAGCCCGCCCGCTCGCTCGCCGCCCGCTCCAATCCCCCTCCCTCCCGCCGCGGTGCCGCCGCACTCACCAGCCCCGCCGCACCGCAGCAATCCTAGCGCGCAACTGCCGCAGCCGCCTCGGCGCGCGCCCTCCCCGCCCCCACCGCCCCGGCGCCGCCCCCAGCTCGCGCCCTGCCAGGGACCAGCGCTCTGTTCCGTACTCGGGCTGTGCCGCAAAAGCTGGCCACGGCGATGCTCTCTGGAGGGTGGGCCTGCCTCAGCCCCTCACAGAGCTCGAGGAACTTCCAACCACAGAACCCCCGGGGCTTCTGAGCTCTGGAGGTGTTGCACCTAAAGAACCCAACCATTTCCTTTGATAACCACCGCTTGGCGTTTTGCCTGTGCCCTTCCGCAGAGGGCTGGCTACCCCGCCCCCACTTAAGTGACCCCGCCTACTCTGCCGGAGGCTTTTCCCCCAGGGTGGAAAGAGTGTCCCACACTGTCTTGCTGTCTAGTCTTGTAGACTGCTAAACCTGAGGGCCTCTCTGGCCAGACCCTTTCTAGAGACCCTTGAACTCAACTCCGTGGTAACCAAAAGGACCAGCTTTGGTCACTTCAGAATGAGTTCAAATCCTAGTTTCGCTCTTACCAACTGAGTGAACTTGACCGAGGACTCTGACTCCACCCAATTATCTCATCGAAGACTACACAGATAGAATGAAATAAAGACTCCAGGCTTAGTTCTGGCTCTTGGCGAACAATAAAAAGTAGCAGTTGTACCGCCACCCATTACCGCACTTCACCACAAGAAGAGTCATCCAAGACAGAAAGCCCACTATGTCCAGAACATTGCATTCCTTAGTCTGGGCAGCTCTGGAGTTCCATCTCAAAGACCAAGTCCTAGCCCTGGAAGCCTTTGAGATCAAACTGATCTAATGGCTCTTGGACCCTGGACTTTGCCCAATGTCTTCTCTGATTTGATCCACTCCATTGTTTTTTTTTCCTCTGGATCTTTGACGGCCTTAAGCACGTGGCTGATTTTGATTGTATTATCCAAAACTAATCCGAGGTTTTGTAATAGCATCATAATCAAAAAGGACTACCGCTTCCACTTCATAACGGAGCCTCGCGTTTGCGCAGTAAGGCTTGAGGTGCACACTGAGTGTGTGTGGTGGCTTGGCCGAAGTCCTATCTAGTGAAGATGCTGGGACCCATGCATAAGGATTGCTTGAGCTCAAAATCTGAAGCTAACCTGAGCAACCTAATGAAAGAAAGAAAAAAGGAAAAAAGAGAGAAAGGAAGCAAAGGAGGGAGAGGGAAAAAAAAACAAGGAAAGCAAGGAGGAAGGAGAAGAAAAGGGAAAAAAAAGTTCTTGGCAGACACACTATTGACTCATACTAAACTTGCAGTCACCTTGAACAGCCAAGTTCTTTCAGTAAGGCTCCACTCCAGCTCTTACCTACCCCCTCCTGGGTTTTTCACACTGGGCTAGGTCAGCTGAGGATAAGCCCCCAACCTTTCACCTACAAGACTTTCCAAAGTGGAAAAGGACATACAACAGTTTGCAGTTAGTTTAACACACCTTTAAAACAAATACAATTTTTATAAAGCCTGGTTTTGTAGGTCTGGGGTGGTGCACACCTTGAATCCCTCTCTGGAGGAGAGGCAGGTGGATCTCTGAGTTCAAGGCCAGTCTGGTCTATAGAGCAAGTTCTGGCCCAGCCAGGACTACAAAGTAAGCCCCTGTCTCAAAATAAATAAGTAAAAAATGCCCATGTTTTGTGAATAAAGACATTCTTCACTGTCTATACATGTAATGTGAGCACAGCAGGAAAAGAAGAAGCAGAGCACACTCAGAAGACAGAGAAGCGTGTAACAACTGCGTGTGTAAACAGTGGAGAGCACACTCAGAAGAGAGGCGTGTAACAACTGCGTGTGTAAACAGTGGAGAGCACACTCAGAAGAGAGGCGTGTAACAATTGCGTGTGTAAACAGTGGAGAGCACACTCAGAAGACAGAGAAGTGTGTAACAACTGCGTGTGTAAACAGTGGAGAGCACACTCAAGACAATAAAGAAGTGTGTAACAACTGTGTTAACAGTGCAGAGCACACTCAGAAGACAACAAAGAAGCGTGTAACAACTGCATGTGTAAACAATATTCTTCTTTCCATGACGAGAGTCTAGGTGTTTATTTATTTATTTTATTTATTTTCCTTTTTCTGTTTGTTCATTGGAATCTTTAACATAGGTTAGCCTCAAACTCAAAGAATCCTCCTACTTCAGCTGGAATTTGAAATATGAGCCATCATGTCTGGTTTTTCTTTATACTTCTTCATGAATTATCTTACATTGTACTGCTTTTATAATAAATCTAGGAGGTTGGGGTGATGTTGCTGCTAAAGCCTGAGGACCGGAATTCGGCTCTCCAGGATGCTGTATAAAAAAGCCAGGATGGCTGTATGTGCCTATGATCCCAAGGCCAAGAGGTAGAAACATGAGGATGCCCTAGCCAATTAGTTAGCCTAGGTTCAGTGAGATTATCTCAAGATACTTGGTGGAAGGGGCTAAAGAGATAGCTCAGCAGTTAAGAGCACTGATTGCTCTTTCAATAATGGCTGTAACTCCAGTTTCAGGGGATTTGATGCTCTGGCCTCCACTGTCATTGCCTGCACATGGTACAAGGCAAAATACCCATATTCATTTAAGAAACTTTTTCTTTTAATTTGTGGAGAGTCTGGAAAGATGGTTTAGCAGTTAAGAGCACTTGCTACTCATCTAGAGGACCCAAGTTCAGTTCTCAGCATCTACATGGCAGCTGTGTGCAGGCTAACACAATTTTTTTTAGTTATTTAGACACCCACACACTTACATAAACACACATGTGCACGCTCCCACACACACACAGGTCTGCATTCCTATACACTTACATCCACACACAGGTCTACACGCCCACACATTTAAACATACATATGGAGTTGGGTGTATAAGCACTTAAATATTGTGTGTATTTTTTTTCTGGTTTTTCAAGACAGAGTTTCTCTGAAGCCCTTGCTGTCCTGAAACTCACTCTGTACACCAGGCTGAGCTTGAACTCTGAGATATCTGCCTTCCTCTGCCACTCAAGTGCTCTGACGAAAGGAATGCTCCACAGTTGCCTGGCTATAGAGCATATTTTACATTAAAAGTATATAAAATGAGCCGGGCGGTGGTGGCGCATGCCTTTAATCCCAGCACTCGGGAGGCAGAGGCAGGCGGTTCTCTGTGAGTTCAAGACCAGCCTGGTCTACAAGAGCTAGTTCCAGGATAGGTTCCAAAACCACAGAGAAACCCTGTCTCGAAAAACAAAAACAAAAAAAAAAAGTATATAAAATGACCAAGCAGAGCCAGACCTAGTGGCACATACCTTTAATTCCCGCACTCAGAAGCAGAGGCAGATGGCTCTCTGTGAGTTAGAGGCCAGCCTGATTTACAGAGCAAATCCCAGGACAGCCAGGGCTAGCCAGGGCTACACAGAGAAACCCTGTCTTGAAAAAACAAACAAACAAACAAAACAACAACAACAAAAAAACACTATAGGGCTGAGTGGTGGTGGTGTGTGCCTTTGATCCCCAGCACTTAGAAGACAAACTCAGATCTCTGAGTTCAAGGCCAGACTAGTCTACAGAGTGGGTTCCAGGACAGCTAGGATTATAGAGAGAAACTCTGTTTCGAAGAAGCAAAACCACAACAAACAAATGAAAAAAAAAGTATATAAAATATCTTGGTTGGAGAGATGGCTCAGTGGTGAAGAGCACTGGATGCTCTTCCAGAGGACAGGGATTTGAATCCCAGCACGCATATGGCTGCTCACAACCATCTCCAGTTCCAGGGGATCAATACCCTTTCTTCATAGAACACACATGCAGTATACAGACATGCATGCAGGCAAAACATCCATACACATAAAATCATGAAAATAACTTTTAAAATTAAAATACATAAAATATAAATATAAATTTAGAATCAGCCTCAATACCTACCAAAGGGGCATAACTAAATAAAACACAGAATATTCATATAAAGGTATTCTGTGTAGAATTTAAAAGGGATCTTGAACTATATGTACTAATATAAATCAAATGTATGTGTGTGCATGTATATATACACACAAATACACACACATGCACACACGCATATCATATAACCCAGGTTTCCTGTAAATTCAAGGATGACCTTGAACTCCTGCCAAGCTAAGCTGGTTGTAACTGAGGACTAAGGAAGCTGGGGCATCCATCATGAGGGGCTTGAGTGGGATCTCTAACCTGACATTGGTTGGAGAATTTCAGCACTGTTTGGTCTAAGAAGCCATTCCACCTTGGCCTTAGATGGCCAAGCACCAGATTCCAGCTAAAACACTTGCATGATTGTTCCGTCAACCCTTAGGGTTTCTGTTCTGTCATATTCCTAGACACCAAGGCTGAGGCAACTCTAAGAAAGGAGAACATTTAGTTGGGGCTGGCTTACAGTTCAGAGTTTTAGTCCAGAATCATCATGGTGGGAAGCACAGTGGCACACATCTGACTGGTGCTGGAGCGCTCCTATATCCAGATCATTAGTCAGCAGGGAGAGAGGACAAGCGAGCCATTGGGTCTGGCTTGAACTTCTGAAACCTACAAAGCCAAACCTAACAAGGTCACATATTCTAATCCTTTCAAATAATGCCAGTCTTTGGGAGCCTATAGGGGCATTTTCATTCAAACCACCACACCATCTGATCAACACTGTTTTAATACAAAGTACTATAAGCCTTGATTCAGCCAAACTATGAGCAGTGCTCACAGCTCACTTGGCAGTTTTTCTACTTCTGTGCATTACGTACTGACCTTGTGCCTAACTAACACTAATCAGTACAGATGTGAGTGCCTGCCTCCACAGAATTTGCTGACAATCTGGAAGACGAACTCTAAATAAGTAAATAAGGCTGAAGACACAGATCAGTGGGTACAGTTCACCTAGATGCACGGATCTCAGCCAGTTTTAAATGGATATTTTTATTAAGTTTTTGAGAACTTCACACATGCATACAATGTATTTTGATCATATTCTCTCCCCACCCATCCCAGATCTACTCCCCTGCCTCCCAACCCTTCTGTCTTCATGCCTGCTAGGTAAACACCATACAAAACCAGGCAGGACCAGCCGGCTGCCAACCCTGACAACCTGACTTCAATTCCTGGGACTCAGATGGTGGAAGGAGAGAACCAACTACACGAAGTTGTCACCAGACCTCCATGTGCACATAAATAAATAAAGATTGAATGTTAAGGGCTATGCTGGTGCACACCTGTAATCCCAGCACTCACAAAGTGGAGGCACGAAGATCAGAAGTTCAAAGCCATTCTCCCATTCTCAACTACAAGTCTAGCATATGCAAGGCCCTAGGTTCAATCCTCCATATTCCAATACAACAAAAGTGTCAAATAACAGTCCCAGTAGGAGCAAATCTATGCACTACTGGTGACCCGGAGCCCTACCGTCAGTACACCAGAGAAGAACTCAAAGGATAAAACAGAGGAGTGGCAAGAATCAGATTCACAATTTAAATATTATTCACCAGCCAATTACCTCCATGAAGTTATAAAAAGTAACTCATTTGTTTGTTGGAGACTTCTACTGGATATTTACAACATGAGAGATGATCTACAACTGTTAGCAAAATTATTTTATTTCTTGAACATTCACCAAGCAGAAGACTCTAGAGATTAAAAATTTAACTTCTACCCATATCCTCTCAGAGTTGATACACAACTATTTAGGAAATGAGATCCTGAGTAAAGCCCGAAGAAAGGTAACATTAGGTCTCAACTATTAGGCCCATGCCAGATTAATGACCCCAACGTGCTTCAGAATTTCAAAGAGATATATTATTTTATTTGCTTACTTATTTTGTAGGACTGTGAATTGAATTTGGGGTCTCGTGCATGCTAGACGAGCACTCTACTACTGACCAATATCCTCACACACCCTGCGATGTCACCCTTTTTGAGACAGGATCTCAGTAAGTTACCCAAGCTGGCATTGAGTCTGCCATCTTTCCGTCTCAGCTCTCCAAGTAGCTGGGACTACAGAGCTGTGCACAAGACCCAGGAGGATTCTTGAAGACACAAGAGAATCAGGATCAAACATACAGAGATACTGTGTCATAAGCATGGTGCCTCACATTTATAATCCTAGCACTGGGGAGGCTGAGGCAGGAGAACTTCTGAGTTCAAGGCCAGCCACGGCTACACACAGGGAAGACTCTTGTCTCAAAAACCAGAAATGAAGGAGAGCAACAACCACGAAAAGTAGGAGTGTTAGTAAATGTGGATAAATTTGAATCCTTATGCTTATGAACTGCTGACGGGAATGTAAAAAAATAGCAAATTGCAGTAAAAAACAAATCAGCAGGTTTTTTTTAACCTAAACATAGAATTACCATGTGATTTAACAATCCCAGTTCCACATAGATCTTCAGGTGTCCATTAACCCAGAAATGAATTAAAAATGGTGTACACATACAACTTTTCAGCCATAAATATAAGTTTTGATACATGTTACAAACTGGATGATAAATTGAGTGTGGTGGCATACACCTATAATATAACCCTGGTACCTGGAGCTGGGAGCAGAGGGTAAATCATCCTTAGCTAGTCAGAGGCATATACAAGATGCTGTCTGAAAAAAATAAAAACAATTGAGCCAGGTATGCTGGCACACGCTTATAATTACAGCATTTAGGAAGCCAAGGAGATTGTAGGTTCAAGGCCAACCTGTGATACACAGTTATACTATCTCAGAGAAACAAACCAAAAAAGGAGTAAGTTTTGACAGGCTTTCTAGGAACCTAAAAACATCACACCAAGTGAAAGACACAGACACAAAAGGTCTAATGTTATACTGAGGCAGAATTAAATGACAAGAAAAGTTAGCGGACACGAGAAAAGGAGCGGTCTCTACTCCAGAACTGTCTACGCCTTTACACGCACACCTTCCTTCATAACAACTAGATATTATCGGACAGGCGGTGACTCAGAAACTTTAGTACAACCAATAAAATCAAACCTGCCACAGAGATGATGACCGTTTCAGACCTCAAACAGAAACATCTGCAACAAATAAACTTCAGGCAGGAATGTGGAGACCCTGAGTTTAGCTGGGTTGATCGGTGTTCCTGTCTCCTTGCTACATCTATGCAATGCACCTTATAAAACTGCGATTTCACTGACAAGAAAACATTTGTTGTTGTTTTGTTCTTGTTCTAACACAGGATCTTGTGCTGGAGAAATGGCTCAGTGGTTAAGAGAGCTTGCCGTACTTCCAGAGATCCCAGGTTTGATTCCCAGCAGCCACATGGCTGCTCACCACTGTAGCACCAGTTCCAGGGGACCTGAAAACATCTGGGCTCCAAGATCACCAGGCACGAGTATGGTACACAGGTACATAGGCAGGTAAACACTCATACACACAAAATAAAAACAAATCTTTTTGGGGGTGGGGGTTCTAAACAGGTTTCTCTGTAGCTTTGGAGCCTGTTCTTAAACTCACTATATAGACCAAGCTGACCTCGAACTCACAGACATCTGTCTGTCTCTGCCTTCCAAGTGATGGGATTAAAGGCATATGCTAACAATGCCTGGCTTAAAACAAGTATTTAAAAAAAAAAAAAAAACAGGATTTCATGCATCCAGGCTGGCCTTGAACTACCTAGCTGTGTAGTCAAGGATGATCTGGACCTTCTGATTCTCCTGCCTCCATTCTCCCCAGTATTGAGACTATAGGCATGTGGCACCTCAACTCGTCTATGTAGGCACTAAAGATGGAGACCAGGACACTGTGGACGCAAGGCAAGCACTCTACTGAGTTACATTTCCAGCCCCTGAGAGAATTCTTCAACATTAAAAAAAAATAGAAGTGATTCCTGTAATCTTGGAACTTTTTGCTTGGGAGGCAAAAGCAGAGAGTACTGCTGTAAATTCAAGGCCAGTTTGTGCTGTGTCGAGAAATCCTGTCTCAAAAAACGAGACAGGGAGCTAAAATAAATAAAACATCTCATATGTTTTTGCTTCATTTTAAATGCTACCTAATATTTAAGTGATTACATAGTTATGTTTATGTTTGTGGGGACACAAGTTGTGGGAGCTGGAACTCGGATCACCAGGCTTGGGGGTAAACTCCTTGCATGCTTAGCCATTTCAGTGGCCCAGATTCTACGTAGTTTTTAAGCTCAGTTGTTAATTGTATCTTTGGAGGAACATAACCACATACACCATGAAATCACATGGTTAGCTACTGTCAAAACATGCAGATTCAACTCTCTGTATCCCGTTCCTGAGAGTCTCTTCCTGAGTTTCTAAGTTTAAATCTGAACCATGTACCTACATGCTATCAAGGACATCTTTATCTACATATTAAATTCAAGACTAGCCTGGGCTATAAGAGATTCAGTTTCAAAACACAAAACCAAAAAGAATTAACTTTCGAAAAAGGAATCAAACACACTATAGAACTATCTCATCCAAACTCACCTACAGCTGTCCTGTGGTTTCTGCAGATGCAACTTTCTCTATGAAGAGCTTATACTTTCTTGGCTCCTATTCATCCTGAAGCCTCGAACTCAAATACCAGAGAGGCCATCCTAACACCTTGTCCAATCCAACAGAACTCCCTACTTCCTTTCTTTTTGTTTTATTTCCTGAGACAGGGTCTTGCTCTACAGCCTCAGATGGCCTGGAACTCTCTATGTAGCCTGGGATAGCCTCAAACTCACAACAATCCTTCTGTCTTGGCCTCTGGAGAGCTGGAATTATAGGCACCAAACCCTGCTGCCCTTACTTTCTTTCCCGTGTCAGGTGTACCTTCCTTTCTCTCCCTTAACTTGCCACAGGTACAACAAAGTAAGTATTTATATGCCTTAGTACCTTCCCTCTAACACTCTCTAATTCAGGCAGAGAGAATTTCCATTTTACCTTGCCAACAGAGATACACAGTTCTTAACCTAGGGTCTGACACATCAGAGACTACATATATACGTGTGTGTGTGTGTGTGTGTGTGTGCGGATAGGCACATCAAAAACTTTTTAGATTTATTTATCTTATGTGTATAAAGGTTTTGCTTGCATGTACATATGCACATACATGAGTGCCTGTTGTATCTCCTGGAACTGGGGTTAGAGAGGTTTGTGATTCCTGGAACTAAAACCTGGGTCCTCTGCAAGAGTAATGGGTGCTCTTAACCACTGAGTCAGCGCCTCAGTCTTGTGTATTTTATTTTTGAGACAAGATCTCATATATACCTTCCCTCAAACTCTATATAGCTGAGGATTACCTTAACCTTCTGATCTTTCTCCTGAATGTGCACATATATTTTAAACCAACTGATGAATAACTAAATGTATACTGAGCATATGAACAGATTTTAATATCTGTTGATTTTATACACACACATACACTTTGTGTACTTACCTGTGTGCAGACAAAACATTTATTCACATAAAGTAAATAAATTTAAAAAAATTAATGTGCATATATATATATGTATACACACATACCCTTTCTAGCCTTCCTCCCTTTTAAATAAATATTCTACATTAGCTTTAATGTCAACATAGCATAACTAAGCGTCAAATAAAAAGAAAGTCTCAGTTGGGCATGGTGGCACAAGCCTTTAATCCCAACACACACACACACACACACACAGAATGCATGTGTGTGTGTGTTTCTAGGTATTGAATCTGAGGTCTTTTTATGTTAAGCAAATGCACTGAAATACATTACTAGATCAATGGTCTACATTTCATTGAATTATTAGAGGCTGGGAAAAAGGAAGCAAACCATGTCTTCCATTCTATTTTTAGAATTGTTTTATTTTTAAATTATGCATATATTTGTATCTCTGTGCATGAGTTATGTATACATGATCACATGTGCCTAAGGAGACCAGAAAAGGGAGTCATATTTCCTGGAGCTGAAGGTATAAGCAATTGTGAGCTGCCTAACGTGGGGGCTGGAAACCAAACTCAAGTCGTCTGGAAGAGCAGTGAGTATTTTTAATTGCTAACCTGTCTCTCCTGCCCAGCTTTCATTATTATATTCCTGCCTATGAAGACATTAGCTCTCTTACTCAGAAATCTGAATGAGAGAATAGTAGTTTGTTTTTAGTAAGAACTGACATATCACCAACCTTTCGACCTTCTTACCTAAATACCCATTAAAATAAATGCACTATGTTACTTAGTTTAACTGTCAACTTGGCATAGTCTAGTATTATATAAAAAGTCTCAGCTGGGCATGGTGGCACACGCCTTTAATCCCAGCACTTGGGAGGGAGGGACCTCTGTGAGTTTGAGGCCAGCCTGGTCTACACAGTGAGTTCCAGGACAGTCAGGGCTATGCAGAGAGAGACCTTGTCTCAAACCAACAAAAAAGGGACTGGTCCTCAATTGAGGGATCACCTGGATCTGATTGGCCTGTGGGTGGGTGGGTCTGTGGGGAGTTGTCTTGATTGTTAATTGACGTAGGAGAGCCCAGCCTGTTGTGGGTGGCACATTCCCTGAGAAGGTGGTCTGGACATTGAAAGAAAACTGGCTAACTATGAGCCTGTGAGGAGCTGGCAAGCAGTCTTCCTCCATGGCTCCTGCCTGAGTTCCCGCCATGACTTTCCTCAGTGGTGGACTGTGACCTGTGAGCTAAAACAAACACATTCTTCCCCTAAGTTGCTTTCGGTCAGAGTGACAGAAATCAATTGAGGGGCTAGGAGCTACACAGATCCCTGACAGACAGAAAGACGGAAAGCGATCACAGAGGGATGACCAAGATAGCAAACTCTGGCTTCTTCCTCCCCATCATGACCTGATTCATTGGCCTGGTAGGCTTTTTCTTTTTCTTTCTTTTTTTTTTTTTTTTTTTTTTTTTTTTTTTTTTTTTTTTTTTTTTTTTTTTTTTTTTTTTTTGATTTTTGAGACAGGGTTTCTCCACAGCTTTTTGGTTCCTGTCCTGGAACTAGCTCTTGTAGACCAGGCTGGGCTCGAACTCACAGAGATCCGCCTGCCTCTGCCTCCCAAGTGCTGGGATTAAAGGCGTGCACCACCACCGCCTAGCCTGGTAGGCTTTTTTCCTCCTCCTGCAGGCCCGGTTTCCTGCTGACCAGTCCAAACTGGTCAGGTATGTTCAAGGCTGAAACTGAACATGTTGACTCAAAGCTGTTAATATGTTGGCCCACTTTCTTTGTCCAAGCTGACCAACCCCCTGATGGAGGAGGGTCATCTGTCTATCTGTTGTTTCATTGGTTAATTAATAAAGAAAACTGATTGGCCTAATAGGTCAGAACATAGGTGGGTGGAGTAGACAGAACAGAATGCTGGGAAGAAGGGAAGTGAGACAGCCACCATGGAGCCAGTCGCCAGGTCAGACATGCTGACTCTTTCCCGGTAAGCCACCACCTCCTGGTGCTACACACATTAATAGAGATGGGTTAATCAAGATATGAGAGTTAGCCAAGAAGAGGCTAGATATAATGGGTCAGGCAATGTTTAAAAGAATACAATGTGTGTGTTGTTATTTCCGGGGCTAAGCTAGCTGTGTGGAGCCGGGCAGGACAAAAAGCAGGCCTGCCTGCTTGCCTCCTCACTACAAACCCCAAATTAGGGAAGAGGTTCTGTCTTATCCCACCATAAACACGTATTTGTCCGAAGCTGTGGACCTTTCAAATCCCCTTCTTTGTCTAAGCTGACCAACCCCAAATTAGGGAGGGGAACCCATCCCAGGCCACCAAAAACACCGCCTGGTGCCCTTGGAGGCCAGAAGAGAACATGGAACTGGAGCTGCGTACTTTTAAGAGAAGCTGTGTAAGCTGTGTAAAGGTCTTTAACCCAGGACCTTTGGGGGAGCAGCAAGTGCTCATAACTGCTGAGCCATCTCTTCAGTCGTGTCTTTTAATTCTTTAATTGGTGAAGAAAACAAACCAGTCAAGAACCCTAGACGATAGCAAAGCCAGAACAGTAAGTGACAAGATGCTGGACTTATTGTGAAATCAGAAGCATCAGGCCTCCGGCACAGCACTGAAGCGCCTAAGCACCGTGCTTGATGAGCTATTCAGCCCACACTGGACTCAAGTCTGAGACATGCTCGGAGTGCAGAGCATTTGCCCGTGTATTTGATGACAAATCTGGGTAATTTTAGGCTTTCTATTATTAGTTAGTGAGAGCACTTCCTCAATGATTTCATTTCCCAACTAGCCATTTCACTTCAACAATAGTAAACAATTTTCTGGCTGGCTACCAGGAAGCTACACAAACATAATTATTTTGGAGACAAGAAATGCAAATAAAAGATTTAATGAATTTGTTTTCTGGGCACAGACACTAGTGGGAAGTGACAGGTGTGACAGTATGGGGTGGGGGAGCCTGCTCACCACAGCTCTCCTGTAAACCAGCTCCCCACCATCCACTCTGCCCATAGCCATAGCCTTCTCATTGCTTTTAACTCTCTTAAAATTTTACATATAAGCCGGGCGATGGTGGCACACGCCTTTAATCCCAGCACTCGGGAGGCAGAGGCAGGCGGATCTCTGTGAGTTTGAGCCCAGCCTGGTCTACAGAGCTAGTTCCAGGACAGGCTCCAAAGCCACAGAGAAACCCTGTCTTGAAAAACAAACAAAAAAAAATTTACATATAAATCGCATAAACCAGAGAGTGCAAGGCAAGCTTATGACCACAGATGTTAGGAAATTTGATCATACATAACAGGAAACCCAGTTAAAATAGGCTTACACCACACATTGAGGAATGGCAGTCACTGGGACGATCAAGAAGTCATCAACATTGCCAGTAAGGACCAAGTGTCACTTCTCTGCTCTAAAGCCTGCTGATGGGTACGTGGCATTCCATCACTAAACAAACAAATAACAAACAGCTGGCCTTTGTAAGGCAGACAGTGGCTCTAGTTCAAACAAGTGAGCTAGGGCTCTGTAACAAAGACATGCTGTCTCCTCTAACGGTTCCCACTCTCCTTGTGTGTACTTACCTGGAGAACCCATTTCCTGGTTTGTGTCAGGGTCTCAGGAAATCCAGGTGGTCTCAAATGCACCTAAAGCTGAAGCTTGTCTGGATTGCTAGAACTATAGGCATGAGCCACCACACCTAGCACCTAGGGAGTTTGTGTGCAATGCCTCTGCGCGTGTGCGCACGTGTGTGTGTGTGTGTGTGTGTGTGTGTGTGTGTGTGTGTGTGTGAGAGAGAGAGAGAGAGAGAGAGAGAGAGAGAGAGAGACAGACAGACAGACAGACAGACAGAGACAGAGAGAGACAGAGACCGACCAACTGGCAGTTAACATCTGAGGTCCTTCTCTGGGACACAGGGTTCATTGATTCTGCTAGACTGATTGGCCAGTGAACGCAGAGTCTACCCGTCTTCACTGCTCCAGCACAGGGATTACAAGACTATACCACTATGGCAGGCTTTTACCTGCTCGCTGGAGATTTACCTTACGCAGCGGCACCTTACTGACTGAGCCATAGCTCCATGCCCTGGGTAGATTCTAGGCTCTGTGACAGTTCTACCAGTTAAAAATATCTGGTCTGAGTCCTAGGAATTCAAGGTCTAAATCACAGTGGCAATTAGGAGTTCAAGGCCAGCCTGGAGTAAATCTGGAGCTCAAGAATAGCCTGGGCTACAGGAGACTCTATGTTAAAAAAACAAAACAAAAGATTTAAACAAGTTCCTAGGTGTTTCTGAGGCAGGTGGTCCATTCATGTGTCCTCTGACAACATTAACTCTTTACCTAAAGCCTGCTTGTGACTGAAATCAATGTTGCCATGGTAGCAGCCAATCTGCCTGCTGCTGCCCAGGCAACAGCTGACTCTGTGAGCTTCTTTGTTTGATAGCTCAAGGGACATTTTGAACAACAATCTCCTGAATATTTATTGCAAAAAGTACAGAATGAATACAAAGCAACTGACAATGGCTACGGGACCCGGGATCACAAACGCCTGTCACCACCTTCAGAGCACCCGTCTCTAACCAGCTCCCTCACTTTTATTCCTGCATCTGGCAGATGCCAGTCCCCAGTCACTCAACATGAATAGGATGCAGTCTCCAGTTTACACCCACAGCACCCCTGCTGTAATAAAAGTCCTGTTTGGGCAAGGAAGGTGCTCTTATAACCCAGCACTCATAGGATGGGGTGGGCACTAACCTGAAATATTCAATAAGTTGAAAGTCAGCCTATTCTATACATTGACACCCTTTATCAAGAAACAAAAACAAGACAAAAAAGCAACACACACATACACATGTGCACACACTCATGCACACGCAAAAATCTACCTCTATCATCATCAGCAGGCAAGAACTAGAATTTGCGGATGCCTCTGGACAGCCTGAAAAGCCAAGCCACCTTTGGAGAGCCCAGGTATCTATGAAGGTGCAGCCCTGTAACGGCGTAAGCGAATGCAGACAGATTGTCAAAATATAGACAGCTTTAATGGAGGAATAGACTTACAGAACTACTGTTCCCGCGAGAGCTGGAGCAAACTCGCCAAATTTAAAGGCAAACTTTAGCCTGAGGCGAACACGCCCCCTAAGGGGTGGGACTTATCCCTACACAGCCCAGTCCTTGACACATTGCCACAGAAAAGAATTCCAGAGTGAATCAAAGTGGAACAAGGTTGGTGGATTCCTTACACAGAAAGACAAGACACACTTAAAGAGAGTCAAGCGGAGGCGTTAGGAGAAGTTAATAGCTACTGAAGTACACAGTAGTAACTATTAAGTATGTGATTGGGGGAGGAGGGTGAAGCTACTTAATCAGAAATTGGGTTTAGATATTTGGCAAAGTATGTGATTTTTTCTTATCCACAGGATTTCGTCTTGAAGAGGAGACTTTTGACAGGTACACTGTGCAGGCTTGAAGCTTGAGAAGGGAGTTCTGGCAGAGATAAAACATTGATCACATGAATCTTTGTGGCAAACATAGGTCACAAGAGGTTGTGCTTAAGGCCTAATCATTAGCCAGTGTGTGTGTGTGTGCACGTGCACATATGTTTATGGTGTATGTGTGTGCACATGTGTTTACAGCGTATGTGTGTGCTCATGTGTTTATGGTTTGATGGAGGAAGGTAATTGGTTAATTATAATAAACCAACTGCTTGGCCTCATAGCTTAGAACATAGGTGGGTGGAACAGACAGAATAGGACGCTGGGCAGAAGAGGAAGTGAGGTCAGACTCTGCTCTGCTCCCAGAGAGACTCAACAGCTCTGCTCTGGAGCAGAGACGCCATGCTCAGCCCTCCCAGTAGACGCAAAGCTCTGCGCTCTGAGGCAGACGCATGAAGCTCAAACCCACGATGGATGGAGGCTAGAATCTTCCTGGTAAGCGCACCTTGGGGTGCTTACACGCATTATTAGAAATGGGCTAGTCCAGATGCGAGAATTAGCCTGTAAGGGCTAGAGTTCATGGGCCAAGCAGTTCTTAAATGAATACAGTTTGTGTGTTGTTATTTCGGGCATGAGCTAGCCAAGCGGCCGGGGTGTTGGGGACGCAGCCCCGCCGCTCCTTATTTCAACAATGGTTGTGTGTGCTCATGTGTTTATGGTGTATGTGTGTGCTCATGTGTTTATGCTATATGTGTGTGCTCATGTGTTTATGCTATATGTGTGTGTTCATGTGCACTCATGTATGGAGACCAGAGATCAATGTCTAGGATCTTCCTCAGTCACTCTCCACTTTACTTAATGATTGAACCTAGAGCTCATCATAGTTTGGCTAGACTAACTGGCCAGCACACTCCAAAAGATGCTCCTGTCTGCCCCCAGCACTGGGATAATGGACAAACACCACCGCACCTGACTTTTATGTAGACACTAGGGTTAAACTTAGATCTTCATGCTTGCACAACAAGACTGAGCCGTAGTCCTCAGTCATTCACACACACACACACACACACACACACACACACACACACACGTTGGTTTTTTTTAAGACAGGATCTCTCAGTAGCTTTGGAGCTTGTCCTGGAACTCACTCTGTGGATCAGGCTGGCCTCGAACTCAGACAGACAGAGATCTCTGCCTGTCTCTGTCTCCCAAGAGCTGGATTAAAAGTATGTATCCCCACCGCCCAGCTCCTCGGTCATTTTTTTTTTTTTTTTGGTTTTTCAAGATAGGGTTTCTCTGTGGTTTTGGAGCCTGTCCTGGCACTAGCTCTGTAGACCAGGCTGGTCTCAAACTCACAGAGATCCGCCTGCCTCTGCCTCCCAAGTGCTGGGATTAAAGGCGTGCGCCACCACCACCCGGCTCCCTGGTCATTTTTAAAATGGATATTTTTATTAATTCTTTGAGAACTTCACACGTGTACACGTATTTTGATCATATTCTCTCCCCACCCATCCCAGATCTACTCCCCTGCCTCCCATCCCTCCTGTCTTCATGTCCTGCTATTTTTAGGTAACCCAACGAGTCCAACTCGCTAGATCCTCATGAGAGTGGAGCCATACTCTTAAAGAACACTAACTCTCCTGTCTGCAGTCATCAACTCTCAGCAGTTCCTCACCTGCTGAGGGGCTCATGAGCCCTTCTACCCTCCATGTCACCAGTCATTTCTAACGATCTCATTGGTGCTGTTTCCCAAACAGAAGACTCCAGTCCTCTGTGCACTTATGTTTAAAGTTCCTGGATGTGAACCAGTAAGATGGGACTCAGAACCAGGACGGGGAGGGCTTTCCTTTCTCATGCCTTCTACTTCCTAATGGGCTGTCTTGCTTGACTCCTAGGCCTAAGGTAAATCAATCTTTGTGCTGGAGAGACAGCTCAGGGGTTAAGACTGCTTACTGCTCTTGTAGAAGCCCTAGGTTCAGTTCCCAGCACCCTCATGGTGACTTACAGCTGCCTATAACTCCAGTTCCAGGGGATCCAATGCCCTCTTCTGACCCTCTCAGGCTCCCACACACACACATACATACACCCAGGCACACACACATATGATTAAAATTAAAATTTTCAGAAAGTAAATAGACTTGGTTTCAAATTAGTGCCCAGTAGTTGAGGATTTTTTAAAGACTTATTTTATTTTTAATTACGTGTATACTTGTATGTTTCTTAGTAAAGGTACATGCAGGTTCTTAGTGAGGCCATGGAGGCCACTGGTTACAGGTCATTGCTAGTCACCTGATACGGGTGCTGGGAACAAAATTGGGGCCCTCTGAAAAAGCAGTATGTGCTCTTAACAGCTGAGCCATTTTGCCAGGTCTAATAATTGAGTTTATCATTTTTACTTTCACCAAACCGAAAATAATTCTTTCCAATTAGTTCCTTAGTGCAGACATTAGCCAGCTAAAGGGACTCATTTCAAGAGGACAGGTTGAGTGGGGTTTTAACAGCTACAGGAAGTGAAACAAGTCAACTCCTGGGATGGGGACTATGCTGCAGTCAGAGAGGAGAGGCATGGGTAGCGGTACACACCAGCTATCCCAGTACTCTCTGGAGGGGGATGCATGAAGATCAAGGATTTGAGGCCAGGCTGGGCTATGTGAGATCTAGTGTCAAGAAACAAAAGTCTAGCAAAGGAGAAGCAGGCAGCAGATGAAGCTGGCTGAGCTAATCTGTGTGTAGATATAATGACAGGATTTTCACATTAAGAGACCCTGGACCTGACCATGAGACATCCGCTCTTGCCTAAGGAAGAGTGGATGAGATACGAGGAGATAAGTCCTACTTCAGCCACATCTGAAGATGCTGTTCAGGAAAGAGGAGCAAGAGAAGAATGGGCGCAGAAGTGATCGTGTGGTTGAGATCTGTGGACGTGCCCAGTCTAGGGTGCTTATGAAGCTGCTTCAACCAGAATCACCATTTAAGAATGGTTTGCTCTGCAGCTGTCTCACCCTAAATGAGTATCTACTGGAATCATAAAAAAAAAAAATGTTTTGGAAACTACTAGACCAGGTTATAACTCCTCAGGCTCCACAGTCTAAGGACTTATTAACCTTATGCAAAGTTCATTGCTTGGGCTGCTGTTGACTTTTATGACTCTGCCAAAGGGATGTCTATCTGCACTGATTTCCCCAGGACTGATGTGGAAACACCTCCACCTCAAATGGGGATCACTGACAGCAGCTCTGCAGAGATCAGGCAGCTTGTTCAGAAATGTTCCATGGGCACTTTCTGTGTATGGTATCAAGGGCTAAAAATAGGTCATTACATGCCAGCAAAGCCTAAGTTGCTTTTTAACCAGGCATACTGATATGGGGATTAAGAGCAAGGATTCCAAAGCTAACCCCTCTTGGCTTCAACTCCTGGCTGTTGCTAGCTAGCTTTGACCTTGGGCAAGTTTCTTAATGTCCTCATGCCTTAGTGTTTTCATCATTAAAATGGAAATAATAAGTAAAAACAAATTAATGTTTGTTTGAGATAGAGTCTTCATTTTATTGTTTAAGCTGATCATGAACTCTTGGACTCAAATGATCTTCCTGCCTCAGCCTCCTAAGTAGCTGGGCCTGTGGACACATCACTATGTCTTGTGGTTTGTTTTTATTTGTGTATCTGAGTGGTGATAACAACGGGGGGGGGGGATTCAGATCTCCCACACACTGGACAATCGCTCTATCAGCAACAGCTCCTTTCTTCCTACGCTGCTGTGGCCTCTACTACCCCGAGGTCACGTGGCATTAATGCTGACACTCCAAAGTGATGAGTGGTTAACTGACATGGGATTTCTTGGGTCAGTAACATTTACACAGAATTTTGTTGTTTGTTTGTTCATGTTTGTTAGTTTTTAAAGACAGGATTTTACTATGTAGTCTTGGCTGGCCTGAAGTTCTCTATGTAAACCAGGATGGCCTCAAACTCACAGAGATCTGCCTGCTTCTGCTTCCCCTCTTGTTAGAGATCAGGTTCTGCAGTTCATCCTGGCTTTCAACTCCCTAGCAGCTGAGGTTGACCTTTAATTTACAGTGATCCTCCTGCCACTGTCTCTGAGACTATGGATCATTCCAAGTTAGTAACATTTAAAAAGCGATGGTAGGAGTCCGCCCCTAAGCTATGTGTCTTTGCCTCCTCAAGCCGCTGTCCAGCAATCAGGTATTGCAGTTTGTTGAGCCAAGTCGGCAGTTCGTAAAGGACTCAATTCGGCTGGTTAAAAGATGCACCAAGCCCGACAGAAAAGAATTCCAGAAGATTGTCATGGCCACAGCCATAGGATTTGCTATCATGGGATTCATTGGCTTCTTTGTGAAACTGATCCATATCCCTAATAATAACATTACTGTGGGAAGCTGAGTGCTTTCGGGAACTAGGAGCAAATGAGGGTGTGAGAAGCTTATCAAGTAAAAAGTTGCCTGTATACTTTGTGTTTTTCTTTCCTTTTTACCTCCCCAAGAGGTTTTGTATTTCTAAACTAAAATAATTTCAAAATTAACATTTTTCCCATGACAAAAAAAAAAGCGATGGTAGGCCGGGAGGTGGTGGCGCACACCTTTAGTCCCAGCAATCCAATCAGGGAGGCAGAGGCAAGCAGATCTCTGTGAGTTCAAGGCCATCCTGGTCTACACAGAGAGCTCTAAGACAGCCAGGACTGTTACGCTGGGAAAACCTACCTCGAAAAACAAAACCAAAAAAGCAGTGGTGACCATTTATACAGATTGGCAATCCTCTAACTGTGCCGGGAAAAGCTTCAGAATAAACTGCCTTCTGCTATCATAATTCTTTCATGAAAAGGCAGTTTTAGCAAAATGCCTACTAATCTGGGAATAACAGGACTATCTGTTTTGTGTACCTACACACTCCCACGGAAGTCAGGCCGACTACTGGGAGTTAGCTCCCTCCTCTACCATGTGGGTCCCCGGAATGAACTCCAGTTGTCAGGCAAGCACCTTTACCCACTGATCCATATTGTCAGTCCTTGCTTATTTTTGAGACACTATCTCACGTACTGTAGCCCAGGCTGGCCCCAAATGTGCTGTGTAGCTGACAATGACCTTGAACTCCTGATCCTCCTGCCTTCACTTCCAAACAAATGGGTTTACAGGTATGAACCACCATGCCTAGTTTTTAACAGGATTTTAACTGAATTGGATTTTGGCACTAGGAGCTGGGGAATATGATTCAGTGTAATGGCATTTGCCTGGCATGTGCAAAGCACCAGGTTTAATCCTCAGCACAGCAATAAATAAGAAAATAATGACTTCGGTTTAGCTAAAATAGAAAAAGGCTGGCAGTGTGGTGGCGCACACATCTAATCCTAGTACTCAGGAGAGCAGTAGACAGAGCTAAAAAGGAAATGGAAAACAGGGCTGACAAGATGGTTCAGGAGGGCGACATTTGCCCCCAAGATCGATGACCGAGTTCCATCCCCTGGACCCACATGATAGAAAGAGAACTGACTCATGCAAGCTGCCCTGTGACCTCCATAAATCCCTTTAGTGTGTGTGCATCCAAACACTGAGACAGGAAATCAATAGGCTCAAGTAAAGCGACAACTGTAAGCAAGCAAGCAAAACCAAGAACTGGAGACACCAGTCAGCGATTTCTTAACCTAGGATCCAGGTTCGATCCCCAGCAGCCATGCAGCTGCTCACAGATGTCCATAGCTCCAGTTCCAGGAGATCAGATGACCTCTTCTGGTCTCCCTGGGCACTAGGCATGAGCATGATACACATATGCACATACATACATGAAAGCAAAACATTTGTAAGTATTTCTAAACGCATTAAAAAACAAAAGAACTGTAGGCAGAGGTCAACCTGGTTACGCAGCTGTCAGGAATCTGACAGACGTTAGCAGTGAGAGCTCTGCTCAGGCAGCGCTAGCACAAACAGGCTCATCCAGAGCAAATGCTGCACACCCCTCAGTTTCCTGTCTTTCCTGGAAAAGCCATGACATTCACAAATTTCTCCAAAGTCTGACCAGTCAAGCTCTCTCCACAAACACTCTATTCATGGACACTCTGCCTGGAGCAGCCTGCTGTCCTGTGTGGCAAACTCCCTCCCTTCTTCTCCTCTTCCCTCCCCACTCAACTAGTCCACGACTGAGCTTCAGCTGCCAGCTGTGACAACACTACCCTGTTTTTTTGTTTGTTTGTTTTGTTTTGTTTTTGTCCACTCACTCAACCTTGAAATAGAGGTCTCTGACCAGGTCCTGTCTGTGACACAGCCTGTGGTCAACGCTGTTTGACAGGTTGAGACAGAGCAGTAAGACGGGAAACTGAGGGACAGGGAAAGGGAAAGAGGCCCTTACCTCAGACTCAGCTGAAGCTGCTTGCCAGCTGGACGGGAAACGTGAGTACAACCAACGCAATTTACTGTGAAGTCTGCGTACAGAGACAATGTTCCTCTGATATAGCAGGATTTAAAATAAGGCTCTAAAGTAGCAATAAGGAAGGATTTAGGCCTAAAAGCATGTGACCTTTGAGTGTAAGCTTACTCTTTTCCCAGCTGGAAGCTTGCAGCTTTCTGAGAAACCTCACAAACAAAATTATCAATTTTCTTTGCTTTCAATACATGTTTTAACATTTTTACAAGATTATTTATATTTTCTGTGTATTAGCGTTCTGCTTGTATATATGTATGTTTTATGTGCACCACACATGCATGCCTATGGAGGTCAGAAGAGGGCATCAGATTCCCAGGAACTGGAATTACACATGGTTGGAAGCTGCCATGTGGATGCTGGGAACTGAACCTGGGTCCTCTGCCGGAGCAGCAAGTGCTCTTAACTGCCAAGCCATCTCTTCAGCCCCTTTCTTTCTTTCTTTCTTTTTTTTTTTAATTTATTTATTTAGTATACAATGTGTGTATGTCTGCAGGCCAGAAGAGGGCACCAGACCTCATTCCAGATGGTTGTGAGCCACCATGTGGTTGCTGGGAATTGAACTCAGGACCTTTGGAAGAGCAGGCAATGCTCTTAACCACTGAGCCATCTCTCCAGCCCCTTTCTTGTGACCCAGCACGGTAAGGATTCTCTGACCCCTGTAACCTGTGTTATTATATTAATCTGTCATCCTAAACAATGAACCTCAGGACCTGCCCTGTCACTGGGGGACGAGGCGGGTTCTTAGAAACTCTTTAAAGATCTGGGTGTGGAAGCTCACATCTGTAGTCCCAGCAGCTGGGGAGCAGGATCACCACTGAGTCTGAGGACAGCATGGGCAACAGAACAAGACACTGTCTCTAGAGAATGCCATCAAAACCAAACATGCTATACAGCAAGGGATTTTGTCAGGTATGCTCATGGGCTGGCGGAGGGGCCCTCGTCTGGTTAGGCTGAGACACTCTGTGTACAATCTCTCAACAGTTAACTCCTACTGTGCAAAGGCTGCAGCTCTGAGGTAAGGACTGCAGCTATTTTGACTGGCTCACTCCTCAGCTGCTGGAGAAAAACAGCATAATTTTTCTGAATGGGCACACTTTTTTCTGGTTTGTCAGGCAGTACCTCTCCTTCACATACAGCTATTGCTATGGCACTTAAATTAATTCTTGAAAAGCCCATGTCCAGTTGGGTTTTTTGAGACAGGGTTTCTCTGTAGCTTTGAAGCCTGTCCTGGAACTAGTTCTTTTTTTTTTTTTTTTTTTTTTTTTTTTTTTTTTTTTTTTNCGCCACCACCACCCGGCTTGGAACTAGCTCTTGTAGACCAGGCTGGTCTCGAACTCACAGAGATCGGCCTGCCTCTGCCTCTGAGTGCTGGGATTAAAGGTGTGCGCCACCACCACCACCAGGCTCCATGCCAAAACCTTTAAGACCAGTCCTATGCAGAACTAACTATGTAGGTGAGAATGACTTTGAACCTTGACCCTCCTGCCTCCACCTCCCAAGTACTGGGGTTATAGGTGTGTGTGCTGGTGTGTGCCATCATGTTAGCCTTTAAAAAAATGTTTTTAATTATATTTATTCTGTTTTCTCTCTCTCTCTCTCTCTCTCTCTCTCTCTCTCTCTCTCTCTCTCTCTCTCAGCTCTGGCTGTCCTCGAGCTTGAGTTATAGACCACATTGGCCTTGAACTCACAGAGATTCATCCTCCTCTGCCCCGGCTTTCGTTGTTTGGTTGATTTGGTATTTTTTGTTTGTTTTATTGTTTTTAATCTTCACCTGCCTCAGCCTGGGCCCCCCTCCCAATAAAAGTGCTAGGGTTACAGGCATACATTACCATACCTAGCAAAATCTCTCTTCATACTGATCAGTCGTGACATTCTCTTTTATGGCATGGACAAGCACCCCAGCTTCACTTGAGTAGAGGTCTCTTTAAGACTTATAAGGGTGCACAGGCAGCAGTAAAGGCTTGCATCTCCCCATCCTGCTGATGCTCCTGCAGAAGCGCTGAGTGTTCCTGGGTACAGTGAGGGTTTCAACAAATACATCCCCAAATGACAAAATTCAAAGCCAAACTGAATATCCCAAGCTCTGCAAAATGGGAGATACTTGCTAAAGATCCCAGGGAGTGAGAGATACAGTATTCAGAGGAGGATGAACCACATGAGATTAAAAGGTATTTTAATTTCACCCTAGAGTGTGCTTCTCAATCTGTGGGTTGCAACCCCTTTGGCAAACCTCTATTCCCCAAAATATTTACATCATGATTCATAACAATAGCAAAATTACAGTTATGAAGTAGCAACAAAAATAATTTATGGTTGGGGCCACCACAACACGAGGAACTGTATTAAAGGGTTGTAGCATTAGAAAGGTTGAGAACCACTGCCCTATAGTATAAGATAGATCCATTTTAGAACCTTGACTCCAAGTCCAAGGAATGTTGTCAGCAACCTGGCTGTGCAGAATTTTGACTCTGTTACTGGAGATGAGTGTCTGGCCTGGATGTTTCCAGGCTCTTAGTAGCAAACTCAAGGAACTGAAATAGAGATCCACATTGCTACAAAGTGGCGAGGAAACGTCATTCAAACATAGAGCAGTAATGCAGACCAGTGAGGCCGCCAAGAGGGCTGGTGTGAATGAAAGCTCCAGGTTGAGCCCCTGAGCTGACTCAGAAGATAAACGCGCTTGCTAAGCTTAGCAAGCCCTGTGGCGTGAGTTTGATCCCCTGAACCCACATAAAGGTCAAAGGAGAGAACTAACTCAAGCTGGCCTTTGTGTGGTAACTGTCAGCGTTGTCCTCTGACCTTCACGCCATGCATTCTAGCCCATACCTATCACAACACACAATAACAGCAATAATTAATTTAAACCTTAAAAAAATAGTACTTAAGGGCTCTAGTAATTGTTTGTGGTTTTCCTTTTATGGGGTTTAAGGGAAAGGGGGGCTTGTTGCTAAGGGGGATAACCGGAGTTGTTTCTGTTTTGACTGACAGGCTTGGGTTACATGTTCCTTCCCGAGATGCATCTGATTTTATTAATATGTCCATCCAATTATGCACAGGTATAAAATGGTAAATAGAGGTTACAACTAAAAGTTCATTCAGAGGAAAGTTTGTCTTACTGAGCATGCAGCTGAAACCAGTCTAGGCCAGACCAGCCTCTCATTCCCATAGTTTGATAGAGAAATTATCTCTATTTCTTTTTCCAGAATGAACATTGTGAGAGTGTTTGTATAGTTCAAACCAAGTGGAATCCTAAGTTGCTAAGCTATTCCCTATGCTTACCTGCCTACTGATTCTGCTACTGATACACTATAATTTTTGGTAAGAGTCTTAACTATTTGGAGACTTGATTCTATCATATATTTGTTTTATCTCATTATGTCTGTCTATCTACATGGTGTGCATGTGGAGGTCAACTTTCAGGAGTCAGTTCTTTCCTTCCTCCATGTGGGTCCCAGCAATCAAATCAGACTATTTCTCTTGGCAGCAAGTGTCCTGACTCAGTGAACTGCCTCACTGGCCCTTGTTCTATTTGTTTGTTTGTTTGTTTGTTTGACAGACACTTTCCTTCAACCTGATTGGAACTCCAGGACATCTGGATTCAAAGCACAGAATAGCAGAGGAGGAGTGGGGACAGGTTTTTCTCTCACCCAGAGACAGGGTTCCCCAGGTCTCTCCTAGTTGAAGTCAGTTGCTAGATTTAAACATTCAGAAATCCACAAGCACTCTTGGAACTCTGGCTTAGTGAGCCAGTTCAGCAATGTTTCCAGCTGAACCAACAGCAGGCGAAACCAGACTGTCTGGAGACATTCCACTCCCCAGGCTCCAGAGAATCCTGGCAGCTAGAATTTCTCCTGTCTGGGTGGATCAGAGGTTTTCAGTTCTGCCTGCGCACTGGGATCACCAGGACAGCTCTGAAGACACACCTATGCCCAGGCTCTCCCCCACTCAAGTAAACTACAGTCAGGTTCTCTGCTGTTTGTTGCAGCATAGAACGGAACCTTAGGCTCTGCACACACTAGGAACAATCACTCTCTATCACCAAACCAACTACCTACCTTACACATTAGTATTTGGGGGCAAAGTTTTGCTTGTTTTTTTTTTTTTTATGGTAGGTTTTGTTGTTGTTGTTTCATTTTTGGTGGGTTTGTTTGGTTTTGGTTTGTTTTTGTTTTGTTTTGTTTTTTGAGGCACAGTTTCATACAGCTCCGACTGACTTCAACCCTGAAATGTAACTAAAACTGATTTCAAATTACTGATCCTCCTGTTTGCCTCTGTGGAATTCTGAGGTCACAGGCAAGCACTTCTGTTGGGAAAGAATATTTTCTGGGTTGCATAAAGACACACATGAACAAGATGAAAGTAACCTGACAAGGCAATTTCTTTTGGCACAAAGTGTGTGGCATGACCCAGACCAGAGGAGCAAGCACACTGGAGCCAGAAGTTCACCTAGTTTTTATTTTAAAGAGGCTGATGCTTATGTCTCATGCACTGGTGGGAGCTTCATTATACTACTCTGTGCATTTGAGAAACTCAAAATTCACCATAATAAGGGCTGGGATAGAAAGGATATAGAGTTCAGTGGTGGAATCTAGCATGCCTCAGACTTTATGTTCAATCCCTCATAACACACATGCACACTCACACATACGCACACGCATGTGCACACATACACATAGAGACAGACACACACACAGACTCAGAGTGAGACACACACAGACAAATACAGAAAGACACATGCATTCAAACACACAATGAAATATAATAAACAAGCCTGAATAAAGCAGGCTTTTCTTCTGTTACTGCCCGTGTCTGCTGCACTACTGTAGTGGGTCAAGTAAACTGTTCTACACGGTCCTGGCAGATGAATTCTTTCACTCCCTGCTAACCCCTAGCCACTTTCTAGTGTTTTGTACTAGGTACCACCAACTCTTCACTTCCATTTTTTACAGTCTCAAGACCGTTGTTGAATTTTACAGGCACAGAGAGGGCTGAGGTTGATGGCCAGTGCAGACACACACACAAACAGAATATTATATACATAATAAATAAATAAATAAATAAATAAATAAATAAATATTTTTTTAAAAAAAGAAGGAGGATGGTAGATGAGGGTGAAAAGGTTTAAGCAAGGAAGGGGTGGAAAGGATGGGGAGGCAAGGGATTAGGAGGTTAATCAAATTGAAAGAGATATGAAAAAAATCAGATGGAAACCTAATATCTAGTAACTCTATTTAAAATGTAATTTAAGTGTAGGAGAAATGGCTCAGCAGTTAGAAACCCTGCTGCTCCTCCAGAGGACCTGAGTTCAGATCCATGCCCATGTCAGGCGGCTCAAAATTGTCTTAGCAATCACTGAACTGGTGAGGAAACAATAAAGACAAGTCAGTAGCAAACAGCCTTGGCTTTTGATAAACTATGCTGTCAAAGGAGCTTCTAAGATATGGCTGCAGTTGGAGACCATGTCGGGATGAGAGAAGCTTGATGGTGTGTATGGATAGTCAGGAAAAAGACAGAAGAAGGGAGATGCTGGTGGCGGTGCAGGCACCAAGGCATCCAAATGAAGTGTTCAGAAGGGAGCCAGTGGTGGAAGAAGGAAGGAAAAACCTATGCATGCATGTGTATACATGTCTCTCAAAGAAGGTGCATGCACATGTATGTGCACCTACATGTGGAAGACAACCTCAGGTGTCATCTGCAGGAAAGCCTCCTAGGCAGATACCTTTGAGACAGAGTCTTTCTTGGCCAGGAGCTCATCAGTTAGACTAGAAAGCCCCAGAGATCTTCCTGTCTCTGCCTTTCCAATGCTGGGATTACAAGAGCACACCACCACACCATAAATGTTTAAATAGGTCCTCGGGATTGAACTCAAACTGAGCCATCTCCAAAGCCCAAGGCCATTCATTTTCATATCAGTACCACACACTAACTGATTGTGCAACTGGAGCTCTGGCCATTCGTTTTCAGAAAGAGATGCAGGCAGCCATGCCAGGAGCAGGACAGTTTGGGTATTGAGGAAGTAAGCAAGCTATTGTCAGGAAGCTCTGGCCAGAAACGAGTAGACTGGCATTTTCGAGTTACAGCGTCATGTCAAGGTCCAAGATGTGCCTGGCTGAGGTGGTATTCACATTAGTTAGGAGGCCGAGAATCGGGAAGTAACCCGGGTACAGTAGGAGGATTAGTGTGAGTCTGAGGCCACAGTGGGATATACTGCGAGTTACAGGCTGGACTATCAAATGACACCCTGCTTAAAATAATAATAATAACAAAGAATCTGAAATAAATGGTTCTCAGGAATCAGGCCCTGGATGAAAAATAATGTCTAGTCAGTTCTGTCCTTGGAAGGATGAAGAAAAGGCCCAAGGAAGGCAATCCACTGAGATGTGGCTGCTCATGAATCAGGAAAGCTGTCATCTTGCTTGAAAAACGGTCCTTAAGCTGCAGTCATCACAAGAATCAGTACAGGGGCTGGAGAGATGGCTCAGAACTTAAGAGCACTGACTGCTCTTTGTCCTGAGTTCAATTCCCAGCAACCACATTGTAGCTCACAACCATCTATAATGAGATATGGTACCCTCTTCGGGCCTGCAAACATACATACAGACAGAACACTGTATACATAATAATAAAATAAATCTTTTTAAAAAATCAGTACAGCTGTCCAAATGCTGATTCTCAGGGTAGCTGTGGTCTGGGGCTGAGGTGCTACATATTAAATTCAGCTTATCTGGGCTCCAGAAATCATGTCCTAACAACTGTGAAGAAGGCGGCTCACAGGCCACGCGGAGCAGCCCTGGGCAAAGGCGCAGGATGAGAGGAAGAACAATGAGTCAGCAGAAATTCTGATCAGCTCTATATTGTGCTAAGAAATCTGGAGTTCAATTTACAAGCTTCCTTTGGGAAGGAAAACACTAAAGAAATGGGTTTTAGAAAGCCAAGCTAGAGGTGGTATTAACAAGAGAAGGGTTGCCATGCCCAGATGAGACCTGAGGGGTCTCCACATGGGAAAACCATTATTCAGAGGTCAGACTGGAACAAGGTTCTGCATTTATTACCCGCCTTGACTCCTAGGAGACAATGGTGCGGAGCAGATAATAACATGGTCTCTAACAATCACACTCAAGACCGTGCTCAGAAGCCAGGGGACACTGTCTGTTGGAAAGGACTGCTTGAGTCATCCCTTACAGAAACCAGTTTTTCCTAGGCCCAAGGATTCCCTTCACTGTCTGTGGCTGGGCACCCCTCAGTCTCCAGGCAGACGAAGAAAGAATAAATATTAACTAAAGGCGCAGCTATGGCAGGATGCCCAGGCACTACCTTCCCATCTGTCCCCTTGCCCCCTGTCCCAGAGGCTGGGGCCAGCTGCAGAGCTCCTAGCTCCATGATCTGCTTGGCTGCTCCTGCAGACAAAGGCCAGAGGTGAGCATTCTCTGAAGAGCCTGGGAGGTGGTGTTCTGCCACTCATTGACCTGGAAAGGGTCTTTCCAAATGACTAAGGGGCGATGCATAGTCACCACTGGGGCCTAGAGGACTCAACTGCTCGAGGTCTGACCTGTATGAATCCACTTCAGCCAGTGCCAAGGTCCATGGTCCTTCCATTCTGTTGCACTTTACAGTGCGTTAACCAGTAGCTAGCTAAACACAGATCATATCAGAGTCATTGGGTGGAAGGGTGGAATAATTAGAAAACAAGTGATAAAATTATTTGTTAAATGAGAATAATAATGCCTGCTTTAATACTTGGCTATTGAATTGCAGAGATATTAAAGAAGGGACATAAAATAAATAAGTTCACTAGTGTCTTTCAAGACCTCTTCCAGGATGGGGAGCGAGCTAAATGGGTAGAGGGTTTGTTTTCTGCACAAGCCTACAGACCTGGATCTGGGTCCGCAGACCCGACTGTAAAGACATACGCAGTAGTGTGCATCTGCACCCTAGCATTCCTATAGCCAAGATGGGATGCAGAGAATCCCCAGAAACTCGTGGTCCAACTAGCCTGGCATAATGCATCAAGGAACAAGAGACCCCATTTCAAACAGGGTGGGAAGCAAGGACCAACATCCAAAGTTGTTTCCGATCTCTACATGTGCACCATGGCAGGCGTGTGCTCACACTCACAGACATAAACACACACAGATATACAAATGTATCAAGATTTTAAAAAGAAAGTGGGAAAAAAAAAGTGGGGCATGTGTCTCATGTCTGTCCCTCCGGCACTCAAGAGGCATAAGCAGGCCAATCTCTGTGAGTTCAACACCATTTAGTCAACAGAGCAAGTTCTAGGCCAATCCATGCTACATAGTGAGATCCCATCTCAAAAACTGAAAAATAAAGAAATAGATTTAAAAGTTGAGTAATATACTTCAACTCCTCAGCATCAGATCTTCCAAGTGTGTCACCATGACACTCACCACACAAGGTGGAGCTGTTATTAATCTGCCACTGCAACCCCCACTAAAAGTGTCCCCCAAAATAAGGTCTATGCTGTGTCTTTCAGCTCCTACTTACTGCAGCTATCACCTCAAAACTGAGCCTCAAAGTTCTACTTTCTTGGTCTAGCATTAAATTGGTAACATTATTTCATTAGAGGCTAAATGTGTAGAAAGAACGGCTTTTTCTTTGCATTTTAAAAAAGCAATATTTACACATACAGAGAGAGAGATTAAGCCAAAACATAGTTAAAGAACAGAAACACAGAGATATACTCAGATGCACTTAATTTAAGCACAGGGTCATGCCTAGACTTTTTTTTTTTTTTCTTTTTTTTGAGACCAGTTCTCATGTAACTCAGGCTGGCCTTGAATTTATGCAGCACAGGATGACCTCGAACCTCTCAAGAGCTGGAACTACAGCAGGCACCTGCACCCACCTGGGCCTGATGCTTACTGCTTTAGAGTACAAAACACAGCTCAGTTTGCATTCCCTGAAGACCACAAACAGCAAAGCAGAACTCGCCCAGTATCTTACCTAATTTTTATATTCAACTGTCTAAAGATAATCACAGTTAACAGTGTTTTGTATTTTACTTTTTATTGCATTTTTATTTCCTGTGCATGCATAGAGGTCTATTTCTACCCTGTGGGTTCTGGGGAATCAAGTTCAGGTCATAGGCTAAAGCTATGGGAAGAGCTTTTACCTACTGAACCATCCCACTGATCCCCATGTTAATTCTTCTGGAGAAAAGATTCATTGCAGTATCCTTTCATACACTGTTCATTCAGTGCCTTCCCTTTTGAGATACTTAATATATACTTTGTTGAATAGATGCCTCTTTTTAGAGTGAAAAAAATTGAACTTCAGGAACTGAAGTTGGGCAAGGCACAAGCTGTTAGTCCATACTGCCCCCTAGTGGTACAGACTAACTCAACTTGGGCCACCAGACTGTTACTCAGGGCAGCCCAAAGGTCAACCCCAGCCAAGAGCCAGCCTGCTCTCTGTACACCTGACTCTTCAGCAAATCTGCTCAGATCCCAACTCTTCCAGAACCCTGAATCTCATCAGTCAGGATCTCCCCAGGCTTCCTTTAATTCTCTGTTATCGGGTTAGCAGCTTGTATGTGTTTTCCTAAACTATAGGGTTTTTAAAATATAATGTCTAGGTTTTACAAAACCTGTTTAAACCATCTTCAGAGCCTGAGCTGACCTGTGCTTGCTGAGCACTTAGCAATGGCCAGCTACAGGGCTGGGCACTCGCACAGGCATGCCCTTAATTACTTTTCATTACCATTAATGCAAGCCTACGAAAAGTCTGATACTACCTCAATTTATAGCTGAAACCTGTCTGGAATTGAGGAAGAATTAAAAACAAACAAACAAAACAACAACAACAGCAGCAACAAAAAACAAACCCTGGGCCTGGAGAGTGAAGTACTAGGTTGTTCTTAATGAAGAATTAGAAAGATACAAGCCTTTGAATCAGGCCCTGACTGCCTGCATTTCCAGGAAACGCTTTAAAATCACCAATTCATTAATCACGGGCTCCTAGAGGAGGAATAAACATTCTAATTTCTTTAAAATAAATTTATTCTGTGAGTTCAAGGACAGCCTGATTTACAAAGCAAGTTCTAGGACAGCCAGGGCTACACATAGAAAGAAGCCTTAACTCTTTGCTGAAGGTGGTGGCACACGCCTTTAGTCCCAGCACTTGGGGAGGCAGAGACAGGTGGACCTCTGTGAAATTGAGGCCAGCCGGTATACACCAAGTTCCAAGATAGCCAGAACACAGAAAAACCCTGTCTCAAAAACCTAAAATAAACAAATAAAATAAATTTATGTGGGGATAGGGGATGGCTCAGAGGTTAAGAGCACTTGTTGGTCTCACAGGGAACGTGGGGTCAGTTACCAGCACACTGTGTTTCTGGGGATCCGAATCCTCTTCTAACCTCCAGCTTCAGGCACTTGTGTGGTGGTACACACACATACATGGGACAAAACACTCATACATATAAAATAAATGACTATTTTAAAACTTAATCCGTGCATTGCTCAGTGGACAAGGTAGTGCACACCTGTAAGCTCAGCATTCTGAGGATGGAAGCAGGAGGACCAGAGCAAGGCCGTCCTCAGTTGCACATCAAGTTCAAGGCCAGCCTGGGCGAGAAGAAACCCTGTCTCAAACGTTTAAAATAAGAATTTGTGTGAGCAATAGAAAATATAAGTCACTAGGCACTCACTGCAGAACACTGAGCTTTTGTGCAGCCACCAGTGAAGTACAAGAAGCAGCAACAGAAAAGGAATGCACAGGACTTCTCTGACTGTTGGTGGGAAGAGGTACAGTTCCGTTTCAATGAAAATTCAGATATATAGAGAGCTCCAGAAAGGGTCCTTGGTGAAGGATGATGGCTGAACTATTCACTTTTTGGTTCCTATTTCCTTTACCCTAGTCTTGGTCTCCAAAGAAACCAGATAGGAACTGAGGAAATATATAAAGCAGTAGTTAGTTTCTCAGAAGCCCACTTTTAATTTATGTAGCCAGCATAACCTGAATTGACCTGAGACCATCCAGGGCACACACAGGATCACTTTAAAATACACCCAACTCGACCACACACGTGGAAGCTTAGCAAAGAGTCTGGTGCCATTTCCACCTCAGCTGGAGTTGTCTAACATCCCTGGTTCCTCAACCCAAAGGGACTGCTTTCACTTCCCAGTGCTTCAAGGACAGAGAAAAGACACATTTCCGTTCATTAGAGAACACGTGTGTGGGCCTGACGTGTGGTCCATGTGCTTGATGAGACAGTACTACATCTCCCAAGGACTGCAGCTGCAGAAGACTCTCCCTGAATGGGACACAGTGAAGCCTCGAAGCCTAATGCTTGGGAGATGGAGGGTGGAGTTCAAGGCTCCTCTGCTCCACTGTGAGCTTGAGACCTGACTACATAAGACCCTGTCAGGAGGGGATGGGGGGGAGGAAGAAGATGAAGAAAGAAAGGACTGAGAGGTTTCCAGTCTTAGCACATTTTCAGCTAGAACTCTCTACCTGACCACCACCACCATCACCACAACCACTACCATCACCACCATCACCACAACCACTAACATCACTACCACCACCACCACCATCACTACCATCCCACCACCACCACCAACATCACCACAACCACTAACATCACTACCACCACCACCCATCACCACCACCACCTACCACCATCACCACCATCATCACTGTCACCTCTACCATAACCACCATCACCACTGTCACCACCACCACCACTACCATAACTACCTTCACCACCCGCCACCACCACCACTATCATAACCACCATCACCACCACCACCTCCACCCACCACCATCACCACCACTCACCAGAGTAACCAGATATTAACTCTTCCTCCCTTCAGTGGGTTTTCTTTGCCCATTTCCTGCCAGTGTACATTATTCAGGAAACAAAGACTCTTGAGAGGTGAGGAATAGCTCATCTCCCAAGATCCATGCCATTTTGCCCAAATTACCCCACCTCTTACCTCACTGCCCCACCATCAGGTTGCAAAAGGATTTCATTTTATAACCCTGCTTGCTGTAAAGCAATGGATGCCTCCTTGCCTCATACTCGAACTGAAGGCGGGTGGGGAACCCATTGGACTTCCCTTGCCTCCAGTTATGGAAGTGACAGAAATGCAGCTTTTCTTTCACTGAGATATGGTCTTGTGTAGCCCATTCTGGCCTCAAACTAACCAGGAAGCCAAGGCTGTAGCTGAACTCCGGATGGCCCTTGCCTTTACCTTCCAAGTGCCACCATGAGGGTGTGGACTCAGATTTTTTTTGTGGCCCAACCACACAAAATCTTTCCCCGCTCCTTTTTATTAAAAATGAATTCTTGGAGGCAGTATCACCGCCTGTCGTGGGACCAGGCCGCGCCTGGAGACAGCATCACCGCCCAACATCACCACCATGGACCATGGTGACAGCAGAGGCCTCCAGAAACTATCTGACCACCAGAACCTCAGTCTCAGCATCACCTACACCTAGAGCAGTGATCACAGGACACTGCCTGCACCTGGAGAAGTGACCACGGGGCCACACCACACCTGCACCAGAGGAGCCTGAGCCTTGGACCCATCTTCACCTGGAAGAGCAACAGCAATCACCGGAGGCTCAGCTCTGCCTGCACCTGAAGGAATGTTCAATGGAGCCACAGCCTCAGCCACACCAACTGAAGGAAGAGGGACCCCCTGAAGCACAGGCTCCACCCATATCAATTAGAGGAAGAGATGAGTAGACAACAAGGTAAGAATACACTAAACAGTACAAAGAGCAATACAGCTCCAGAAACTAGTGGTTCTGCAGCAAGAAGATCTGAACATCCCAGCACAGATGAAGCAGGGGGAAACAATGCTAAAAATAGCTTTATGAAGATGACTGGGGCCCTTAAAGAGGAAATGAAAACTTCCCTTAAAGAAATGGAAGAAAAGACAAAAAAATTGGAAGAGATCAACATATCCTTTAAAAAACAAAACAAGAAAACACAATCAAACAGGTGAAGGAAATGGTTCAAGACTTAAAAACTGAAATAGAGGCAATAAAGAAAACACAAACTGAAGGAACTCTGGACATGGAAAATCAGGGTAAACAATGAGGAACTACAGGTGCAAGTATAAACAACAGAATATAAGAGATGGGAAAGAATCTCATGCATTGAAGATATTGTAGAGAAAATGTTAAATCCAACAAATTCTTAACACAAAATGTCTAGGAAATCTGGGACACCATGAAAAGACCAAACCTAAGAATAATAGGGATAGAAGAAGAACTCCAGATCAAAAACACAGAAAATATTCAACAAAATCACAGAAGAACCTAAACAAAAACTTTTGGAGGCACCACCATCTTGACTTCAAGCTCTACTATAGAGCTAGGATAATGAAAATAGCTTGATATTGACACTAAAATAGATAGGTGGACCAATGGAATCGAATCCAAGACCCTGACACCAATCTACACACCTACAAACACCTGATTTTTAACAAAGAAGCTAAAACTATAAAGTGGAAAAAAGAAAACATCTTCAACAAATGGTACCGGCATAACTGGATGTCGACATGTAGAATAATACAAATAGATCCATATCTGTCACCATGCACAAAACTCAAGTCCAAATGGATCGAAGACATCCACACTGAACTTCACAGAAGAGAAAGTGGGAAGTAGCCTTGAACACAGGAGACCACTTCCTAAATATAGTAACACCAGGAGCACAGACACTGAGAGCAACAATTAATAAATGGGACCTCCTAAAACTGAGAAGCTTCTGTAAAGCAAATGACACAGTCAACAAGACAAAATGACAGCCTACAGAATGGGAAAAGATCTTTATCAACCCCACATCTGACAGAGGACTGACCTCCAAATTATACAAACAACTCAAGAAACTAGACATCAAAAGACCAAATAATCCAATAAAAATGGGGTATAGATCTAAAGATACTTAAGGAAATGCCCAACACCCTTAGTTACCAGAAAAATGCAAAACAAAACTAACCTAAACCCATTAAGACAAATATAATATGTACTCACTCCTAAGTAGATAATAGACATAAAGCAAAGGACAACCAGCTTTATGTTGTCAGAGAACCTAGACATACATGGATCCTAAGAGAGACATACACGGATTCGCCAAGGAAGAGGGAAAAAAGACAAGAATTCCTGAGTAAACAGGGAGCATGGAAGGCGGGGGGGGGGGGGGGGGGGGGGGAAGAGGAGGGGATGGGAGTGGGGAAAATGTATAGCAATTCCCATCCAAACAATTAAAATGAGAAAGAAAAAAGAAGAAATGGATTCTTTTCTCATATGATATATCTTGATTACAGTTTCTCCTCCCTCTACTCCCCCTCCAGGATCCATTCCCTTTTTGTCTCTCATTAGAAGAAAGTTTCTAAGAGATAGTGAAATTAAATAAGATAAAATAAAAGCTATCTTATCAAAGTTGGACAAGGCAAACCAACAGAAGGAAGAGTCCCAAGAGCAGGCACAAGAATCAAAAACCCACTTGTTCACACACTCAGGAATCCCATAAAAGTACTATAGTGAACGCTATAATATATATTACAGAGGACCTGGTGCAGACCCGCAAAGGTCCTGTGCTTGCTGCTTGTAGATTCAGTCTCTGGACCTAATATGAGCTACGCTCGGTTGACTTGGAGGCATTGTTCTGGTGCTCTCCATCACCTCTGGCTCTTACACTCATGTCTCCTCTTCCACGGGGTTCCCTGAGTTCTGAGGGGAGGGATTTGCTGGAGAAATCCCAGTAAGAACTATGTGTATGGTCCAAGGTCTGTCTACCTCTCTCCCCTCCCCTCCCCTCCCTTCCTCTCATCCCAGTAAGAACTGTGTGTACATTCCAAGGTCTGTCTGCCTCCCTCTCCTCCCCTCTTCTCCCCTCCTCTACCTTCCTTTTCTCCTCTCTCTCTCTCTCTCTCTCTCTCTCTCTCTCTCTCTCTCTCACACACACACACACACACACACATCTGGTTCTGTGTCTCTGCATCTATTCCCATCTGTTGCTTCTCTATGATGACTGAACAAGGCACTGATCTATGAATATAGGAGAATATTATTAGGAGTCATTTTATGAATACTTTTTTCTTTTTAAGATCAGTAATATTTGGTTTGATCCTGGGTCTCTGGGCTATCTATTCTCTAGGCCACCCAAGCAGCGTCAAGTATGGGTTCTTTTAAAGTCTAATTCACACAGTCTAAACAGACACTCCAGAAATTATTCTGAATTCCAATGCAAGAACTCCACTCCACAGACCTTTCACAAGCACAAAGATGTAAGCCTAGAGAACCTTACCACAAAGATCATCAAGGTGAAAATGGCCCAAACGAATAAGTTACTGGACGGCATGCTGGACAGCACCTATAACAGCAGCCATCATCCAGATGAACACAATCACCACAGTCGCTGTCAGTCACTCAGTCAGTGTGTAAAGAAGATCAGAATGTGACTCTGGATTTCAGCAACCAGGAAAATGGTCAGGCATGGTGGGGCATCCCTTTAGTCTCAGCACTTGGGAGGCTGAGGCACACAGATCTTTAAGTTCAAAGCCAGGCTAGTATACATAATGAGTTGCAGGCCAACTAGGACACAGGAGACTCTGTCTTAAAAAAATATTTTTAAAAAATCAAAATTTGAATTTAAAAATAAATAGCCAGTAAGCTGGTCAGTTACCTGCAGGTTGGTGCCAAAGAAACCCTGATGGAGTAACTGTGTGCTAACAGTCAGTCTCCGAGTACTGGGTCTTATGTTGAGTACTAGACCAACCTCAAAAAAAAAAAATCTGTAGCAGCCAGACAAGCTATTAAATAACAAACAGAAAATGGATACTGAAGTTGATACACTGCCACTACAACCAGAAGACTGGCTGAAGACATGTGCAGTGATTCTGAGTCCCCTCACCAGTTTGCTGACCAGTGGAGATACTTTCCACTAAGGTTGTCAAAGAGGATAATGAGGGGTTTGCAGAGATGGCTCAGCAGTTCTGAGCACTGTCTGCTCTTCCAAAGAACCAGGGTTAATTTCCAGCATGCACATGGCAGCTCACACCTGTCTGTAACTCCAATTCCCGGGTTTCTGACACCCTCACACAGACATACAGGCAAAACACTAATGCACATAAAATAAAACAAGTTTTTAAAAAAAGAAGTCAGAGGGCAACTTTCAGGAGTTGGTTCTGACATTAAACAAGAAAGTGGGTAAAGAACTTGCTGAAGAAGCCTGAGGTTCAGTCTTGGCTGTGAAATCACAGGGGTGGAAAGAGAGGCAGCTGCTATGGCAGGGCTGTGGCTGTGGGCAAAGATGTGGCCTCATCCTACAGCACCACACACAGGAGTCAACGTTGGTGCTGATAACCAGATCACCCTTGCCTCCGACACTCCTTTCCCATTTCATCTGCAGAGCTTCCCATGGTGCCTCTGAACCAGGTAGCTTGCAGGATTCCAGGGACTTGCTGTACAACACATTTTCTTTTTTTGTAGCTTTCCTTCACAAATCAAAGAAGTGCCCTTGCATTTCCACCTCAGTGTTTTTATTATGCAAGGTCCTAGATTCTGTAAAAAGTGTCTTTTCTGTGTCTACTAAAATGATCACACATGGGCTGTGCCTTTTATTAATTTGGTGTATCACACTGGTTGATGAACCACTAAATCAATGGGCTAAATCCCATTTGGTCACTATATACAGTTCTCTTGGTAGGCTATTTGATTTAGCTTGCTAAAATATTGAAGAATTTTTCATCTGTATGCAAAATGGGATATGAGTTTGTAACTGTCTTTGGAAGGTATCTTTGTCTGACTCATGATATTGAATACTGGCCTCATATAACAGGTAAGAACATGTTGTCTCTTCTTCTGTTTTCTTTCCCAGAGTCTTAAGATACTGTTGGTTTTCCTTTAGGCATTTATAGAATTCACCAATAAGCAATATGTTCCTGATATTTTCTTTTCTGGAAGGTATTTGGTTATTGATAAAACTCATTGCTTAATATACGTATATTTAGACTTTCTATCTCTTCATGGGTCAGTTTAGAACTTAAGGGGTGGTAAATTTTTTTATATTTGTTGTACAAAGTGATGGCTTTTGTACTGAAATTGTGTGTGTATGCTCAAGTGTGTGCCTGTGTGTACAAATGCATGTGCAATTTGATTTGTTAATCAGTGTACCCTGTGCTTTGAATGTCTTCCTGTTACTGCAGACTTGGCAAGAGAACTGAAAATAGACGTTTAGCCTTAGAGAAACAGTCCTATTCAGAAACTCAGTAGGCAGCTAGATGTAAGCTGAGCATATTCTAAGCAACTCCAAACTATGCATGACCATATGGCAATAATTTGTATAATCTAAAAATATGTGCAGAAATACCTCTGTAAGACGTTATCAGCTCAGATTTATGCAACAAACATGCTGCCCACTGAGCCATCTTGCCAGTCCAATCTCTGTTTTTATTATGACCTTTCAATATATCCTTAAGTTTTGTTGACTTTTTAAAACTTTTCCTTGTTGTTTTTGTTTGTTTTTGAAGGGAAAGTTAAACAATAGTTTTACATTTATTTATTGGGGGGTGCGTATGTTACAATGTGTGTGGAAGTTAGAGGACAGCTTGCTTTAGTAGAGTCTCTTTCTACATGTGAGGAATCAAACTCAGAATGACAGGCCTGACAATTACCTAAGGCAATTACCTGTCTTTACCTATTAAGCTATTTTTTTAAATTTTCTTTTTAGATTTATTTATTATGTATAGTGTTTCCCCTGCATGTACATCTCCGTGCCAGAAGAGGGCACCAAATCTCATTACAGATGGCTGTGAGCTACCATGGGGTTGTAGTTGCTGGGAATTGAACTCAAGACCTCTGGAAGAGCAGACAGTGCTCTTAATGGCTGAGCCATCTCTCCAGCTCCCTTATTAAGTTATCTTAACAGCCTTTTTCCCCATTCCTGAAGCAGCTTTGAATTCACACTGTAGCTAAAAGATGACATTTTACCCCTCAGCTTCCTGCCTCTACTTTCCAAGGGTTAAGATTACAAACATGCATCACCACCTGCCTGTTCTGTTTTGTTTAAGAGAGAGTCTCACTGTGTAGCCCTGGCTGGCCTGGAGCTGAGATACACCTGTCTCTCCCTCTCAAGTTTCAAGATTAAAGGTGTGCACTAAAACACCTGGCTTGTTTGCATTTTTTTTCTTGCAAACAGCAGAATGTATTTTAAAAAGTCCTCCTATCTTTATATTTTACTCTTATACTTATCTAACTTTGATTTTAAACTTTCTCATTATTGATAACTTTAGTTTTTGTTTTTTTTTCTTTTCATATTTCTGTCTGTTCTTTTCTCTATAACATCCTTCTTCAGTCTTCCTCTTGTTTTTCCTTTTTCTCCCCTTTTTAAAAAGATTTATTTATGTACTATGTATACAGTGTTCTGCCTGCATGTATGCCTGAACAGCAGAAGAGGGCGCCAGATCTCATTATAGATAGCTGTGAGTCACCATGTGGTTACTGGGAATTGAACTAAGGATTTGTGAAAGAGCAGCCAGTGCTCTTAAGCTCTGAGCCATCTCTCCAGCCCTGTTCTTCCTTTTTTAAGATAAAAAAGTTATGCCAGGCGGTGGTGGCTCACACCTTTAGTCCCAGCACTCAGGAGACAGAGGCAGGCTTTGTACTCACAGAGTTCAGAGCAAGTTCCAGGACAGCCAGGACTGTTATATAGAGAAACCATGTCTTGGCAAAATAATAAATAAATAAATAAATAAATAAATAAATAAATAAATAAATAAGCCAACAACAACAAAAGTTATTTGTGGAGTTGGAGAAGGGCTTAGAGGCTAAGAGCACTTGCTGTTATCCAGGGGACCAGAGTCTGTTTTCTATCATCCATGTTAGGTGGCTCACAACCACCTAACATGTTAGAATTCCAGGCCGGGAGGTGGTGGCGCACGCCTTTAATCCCAGCACTCGGGAGGCAGAGGCAGGCGGATCTCTGGGAGTTCGAGGCCAGCCTGGTCTACAAGAGCTAGTTCCAGCAGGACGGGCACCAAAAGCTACAGAGAAACCCTGTCTCGAAAAACCAAAAAAAAAAAGAACTCCAGCTTCAGGGTCTCTGATGCTCTCTTCTGGACTCTGAAGCCATTCAAATACATGTGGCATATATGCACACAGACATATGCATATACACATAAATAAAGAAAATCTTACAAAAAATTATTCATTAATATTAGTGTGGGTGTTCTAATGCATGTACATATGTGTCGCAGTACACACATGCAGGTCAGAAGGCAACTTCTGGGAGTTGATTCTCTTCAACTGTGTATTCCAAGGCTCAAATTCAGGCCATCATGCTTGTAAAGCAATTGCTTCTACCCTCCAAGCCATCCTGCAGGCCCTTTTAGTTTTCTTTTATCTAGTCTTGCTTTTCCCTCTGGGCTTTTTCCGATGATTAGAAAAAGAAATAGGGGCAGACAGCTTTTTAAAGAAAGGAAATGCATTCCCATGAATGGCAGTGAGCTAGTAGACTAAGAAAATAACCCCAAAAGGATCCAGCTATGTGTTTACAGGACCTTTATAGTCCCCCTTTCTCTTTTGCATTTCATGGGCTTTGTGTGTGAGCACGTGCTTTGTGTGTGTGCACATGCTTTGTGTGTGCACCTGCCTTGTGTGTGTGTACCTGCCTTGTGTGTGTGCGTGTGCATGCCTTATGTGTGTGTGCATGCACCTGCTTTGTGTTCACCTACCTTATATGCATGTGCTCGCATCTGCTTTGTGTACGTGTGTGCATGCGTTATTTGTTAAATGAAACCTAGGTAAAGAAAAGCATCCAGCTTTACTCTGAAAATTGGCTTCTTTCATATATTAATCTTTTAAAGATTAATTTTTATGTTTGAGGCACAGGTGGGTGGAGCTCTGTGAGTTCAGGGCCAGCCTGGGTTACAAAGTGAGATTGTATCAAAATATATTTTTATTAATTTTTAATTATGTGTATGTCATGTGTATGTGGGTATGTGCACATGAATGTAGGCACCAGAAGTAGAGTCCAAAAGAGGCCACTGGATTCCCTAGAGCTGGAGTTATCTACAGGTACACAGCTTTATATAGGTGAGCCACCTGACGTGGGTGCTGGGAATCAAACTCTGGTCCTCTAGAAGAATGGGAAGTGATCTTAACTGCTCAGCCACCCTCCAGTCTCCTCATGTGTTAACCTTGATTCTTCATCTCAGTCCTTGTTCTACCACAGAACCACAATATTATTTAGCTCTGTCACTCTGAGCTGAAGTCATCTTAGCATGGATATCTACGTACATTGCTACTATTCACCCCAGTCGGGAAGTGCAGCCAACCTAGATGCTCACTAACAGACGAACAGATAAGAAAATGTGGTGTGGCCGGGCGATGGTGGCACACGCCTTTAATCCCAGCACTCGGGAGGCAGAAGCAGGTGGATCTCTGTGAGTTGAGACCAGCCGGGTCTACAGAGCTAGTTCCAGGACAGGCTCCAAAGCCACAGAGAAACCCTGTCTCGAAAAACCAAAAAAAAAAAAAAAAAGAAAAAAAAGAAAAAGAAAAAAGAAAGAAAATGTGGTGCGGATCTACAACAGAACTTTAGTCATCCATAAATAAAAATGAAGTTATGACAAACAGGAGGATGGATGCAACCAGAAATGATTATGTTAAGCAAAATAAGCCAGACTCAGAAAGAAAATACAACCTTTTGGGGCTGGAGAGATGGCTCAGTGGTTAAGAACATGCATTGTTCTTGCAGAGAACCTGAATTCAATTCCTAGCACCCACATCAGCCAGCTCACAACTGCTTGTAACCCCAGCTCCAGGGAAGTTTCTAATCTCAGGCACATACACATCTACAGGCATACATACATGTACACATTTAATGAAAATAAAGGAAATACCACCTTTTTCTTATATGCAGAACCTAATTTTAAAATTAACATTTTGTGTGTGGTAGTTTAATGTAATTGGCTCCCATAATCTCATAGGGTGTGGCACCATTAGGAGGTGTGGCTTTGTGGGAGTAGGTATGGCCTTGTTAGAGGAAGTGTGTCACTGTGGGGGTGGTCTTTGGGGTTTCCTATGCTCAGAATGCCGCCCAGTGCCTCAGCTGACTTCTAGATGCCCACAGGATGTAGACCTCTCAGCTACTGTTTCCGCACCACATCTGCCTGCACACTGCCATTCTCCCACCATGATAATGGACTGAACCTCTGAAACTGTAAGTGGGCCATCCCAATTAAAGGTTTCCTTTTATAGGAGATGCCATGGTCATGGTGTCTCTTCACCACAATAGAAACCGTAACTAACACAGTGAGTCACAAAACTAGAAAGGGAATCATGAGAGAAGAGGGAGAGAAGGTCAAAGGAGAAAACGAGACACTGGAATGTATGTGAGAAAACAGGGACTGTCTGCAGGAGGGAGGGGAAGCAGGGCTGGGGGCGTGGCACACAGCGGAAGGAAACAGGGAGCAGAAACAGACAAACTAAAACCAAGTACAATAACACAGTTGTAGGAAAATACCTTCATGAAACCTATTGTTTTGTATGCTAATAAAGGAAAGAAGGCCCAGTGAGATGGCTGAGCAGGTAAAGGTGCTTGCCACCAAGCCTGACGACCTGCATTCAAGCACCACAACCTCCAGGGTAGAAGGGGAATCAGCCCTCTCAAGCTGTCCTCTCGCCCTACACACACACTGTGACACTGACACATTTGTGCACACACACACACAATCTTCTTAACTAAAAGATAAAGCAAGTGTTTGGCTTCTTCTCCTTGTTTTAACTAAATACCCTGACAGAAGCAACTTAAGGCAGCTGGAACGAAACCCGTCTGTCACATCTGCGCACAGTCAGGAAGCAGAGCACAAGTGCATGGTCCTGTCACTCAGCTTCCCTCTCCACTTCCATAGTCCAGCCAGTATATTTGAACACATCTGTAATTACAGCATTTCAAACGCCAAGGCAGGGGAACTGCCATGAGATCAAGGCCTGAGTGGGCAATACAGTGAGTACCAGGCCAGCCTGGGCTACACAGTGAGACTCAGGCCAGGCACGGTGACCCACAGCTGTAATTCCACCACTTACCAAGTGGCAGGTTGCTGTGAATTTGAGGCCAGCCTGATCCACACATGTACACTCAAATAATAATGTTAAGTGTTAGGTGTACCCTTTAACTTTGCCTGCAAAGGCCCCCACTCCCACACGCATGCTGACGTTCCCTCTCAAGCCTTCTGTGCCTGCCCTCATGCAGTGCTGTTCTGTCCTCTGTCTCACAGAAAAGACACATAAGGGATGGTTTTCTTTCTTTCTTTTTTAAATGGATATCATACACATTCTATTTATTTATTTATTATGTATACAATATTCTGTCTGTGTATGCCTGCAGGCCAGAAGAGGGCACCAGATCTCATTACAGATAGATGTGAGCCACCATGTGGTTGCTGGGAATTGAACTCGGGACCTTTGGAAGAGCAGACATCTCTCCAGCCCCAAGTTTCTATTCAAACTGGAATTCTGTTTTCTACCTTGGTTTATTTTGTGAAGGGTGTGATGCATATATACACCAGAGAGCACACGTGGAGGTCAGAGAACCACTTCGACCATGTGGCTTCCATCATCAAGCTTGGTGACAGATGTCTACTAGCTGGATCACCTTACCAGCCTCCTCAGACTGAAATTATTTTTTTTAACCTCCCAAACTGTATCTTTATTCATTCTGAAAGAATTTTCTTTCCAAGCAACAACGAGCTCACAAATACCGGAAAATCTGGGGAGAGGGGAGTCCTTGGAGCCTTTGTTTCTTCCCCAGTTAGCAATTCTCCCATCGCGATGGGAGATCCTTCTCGAAGAATCAGCAGTGTCTCCCCAATTCATTTTGATTCCAACTCTGTGACATCTAAAAACCAGGCACCCACCACAGGGATGACAATCAAATGTGTGACTTCATCAGGAGAGTAAGAAAAAGAAGGGGCGTGGGTGAGGAAGCAGAGCCTGCAGTTGGAGACTTGGAGCTGACCGAGGTACTGAAGAGAAAATGAATCAGGCTTGCCTCCCTAGATGTGGGGCTCAGAAACTCAGGTACAGCCTAGTCTCTGGCTTCTAAGTAGATAAGTAAAGATAACATTCTGTAAAGGAGGAAAGACAGAGAGGGGGTGAGAGAAAAGAGAGCAAAAGCATGTGACTACGATGGGTTTAAGCACCAAGAAACTACCCGTGCTGGCTAGTTTTATGTCACCTTGACAGAAGCTACAGTTATTTTGGATGAGGGATCCTCAATTGAGAAAATACCCACCAAACTGGCCTGTAGCCAAGTCTGAAGAGCATTTTCTTGATTGATGTGGGAGAGCCTAGATCATTGTGGATGGTTCCATCCCCAGGGAGGAGAGTCCTTCTAAGAAAGCAGGCTAAACAAACCATGGGGACCAAGCCAGTACACAGCACCTCTCCTTCTTCCATGGCCTCTGCACCAGATCCTGCCTACAGGTTCTGGCCTTGACTTCTCTTGATGATGGATGTTACATGGAGAGGCAAGCAGAGGAAACCCTTTCCCCCCAGTTGCTTTTGGTCATGGTGTTTTATCACCATGTTGGGCAGTGGTGGTACATGCCTTTGATCACAGCACTCAGGAGGTGGAGGCAGAGGCAGGCAGATCTCTCCGAATTCAAGGTCTGGGATTGAACCAGCAGCAGGCTCTCCTGTTGCTGGGTACACAGGAGTGGAGAAAGCACTTTACATTATCCCAGACTTAGGTGATATTTCCTCGTTCTCTACTTTATTCACCTGCCTATCTATCTACTAATCAATTTTCTAAACTTATTTGAAAAAAGTTAAACGCTGAGAAGAGTTGCAAGCTAGATTTAACACAATAAACCTCTGTGCACCCCTGCACTACACTCACCACCCATTAACTTCATGTCACCCCTGCTGTCCTGCCAGCCAGCTCCCAAATAATGACTCAGTGACTTATTATTATGAAAACAGCCTATAGCTTAGGTTTGTTCCAAACTAGTCCTTATAACTTAAATTAACCCATTTCTATTAATCTAACTTCTGTCATGTGCCACCTAGTCTGCTTCTTTTGTGTCTCCTGGCATGTCTTGTATGCCTAGCTTCCTCTCCTACTTTCTTTCTCTCTCTCCAGAAATCCTACCTGTGTTTCCTGCCTAGTTGTTGGCTGTTCAGCTTTTAGTACACCAATCATAGTAAATACATCTTCACACAGTGTACAAACATCCCACAATTTATTTATATACATCTTACTCTGAAATAGTTTAAGGCTCACACGAAGTTACAAAAATAGTACAGGAAGTTCCCATGCACTGCTTACCAGGTTCTCCATGGAAAGTTATATAACCACAGCACTCCATCAGAAGCAGGAAAATGACAGTATACTAATTCAGCTAGAGACCTTATTTGGAGAAAGTGTTCTCTTCCTCCCTCTCTTCCTCCTCCTCCTCTTCCTCCTCCTCCTCCTCCTTCTTCTCTCTCTCTCTCTCTCCCTCTCTCATTCTTATCATGTGTATTGATTTAAGTAACAGAACTATCCCAGCACACACAAAACACTCCCTTGCATTATCTAATAGTACATACATCCTTGCTGAGTCCTAACCCCTATCAGTCATTACTAACACTTCAGACTATAATGGGAGAGGAATATCAAAATATAATATTTTGAGAATTTTTTTCACCCAACAAAGTGCCCTGTAGCTCACTCAGGTTTTCGATTGTTTCTGAAATAGGGTCTTTTAATATGCAGCCCACACAAACCTGAAACTTGCCTTGTAGCCAGGCTGGCCTCGACCTCAAGCTCTTTCTTAGTCTCCTGAGCATGTGCCTGAGTCCCCAGGACTGTGTGCAGCAGCAGCAGCTCATTCTTTTCATTCCCAAACATATTCTACCTAGTCATCTGGAGAAACCTCGTACCCCAGGAGGCTTTCTGTGTGAGTCTATTATAAACAAAGCTGTCATGAACATTTATGGACACATTTTTATGTGAACACAGGATAATTTTCTAGCCTAACCACCAAGGCGTCTCTGGAGTAGCTGGACCATTTTGGATTCCCAACTCTTCTGAAGATTCTTCATTTTAGCCACTGTGGTGGATATGGAATGTTATATCACTCTTGTTTTACATTCATTTCCCTAAGAGCTGGTGATGCTGAGCCGTCTCCATGTGCCCCTTCCCCACCTCAGTGTTCCCTTTGGTAGAAATAGATGTTCAGGACTTTTTCTACTTTGTATTTGGAACATATTTTCTTACTGCTATGTTTACAGAGTTCTTTATATATTCTAGATACAAATCCCTTGCTGTGACTTGTACTTTCTCCCAGTCTATGGCTTGTCTTTTCATTTCTCTAACAGAGTCTTTAATAGAAAAGAAAAGGCTTTTAATTTTAATGAAGTCAAATTTATTGATTTTGTTTTCTTTCTGGATCTCATCCTTGGTGCCAGGCCAAAGACTTTCACAAGCAGTTGTCTTTCTTTTTTCTAAGACAGGAGTATAAGAAGCCTGTCTTAGTTAGGCTTCTGTCGCTGTGAAGAGACACATGATCATAGCAGTTCTTATAAAGGAAAGCACTGAATGAGGCTGGTTTACTATTTCAGAGGTTTAGTCCATTATCATCGTGGTGGGACGTGGCAGCGTGCAGGCGAACATGGCGCTGGAGAAGGAGCTGAGAGTCCTACATCTGGATCTGCAGGCAGCAGGAGACTGTGTGCCATACTGGGCATAGCTTAAGCATATGAAACCTTAAGCCTGCCCCCACGGTGGCACGCTTTCTCCAATAAGGCCACACCTCCTAAGAGTGCCACTCCCTATGGGTCTATGGGGGCCATCTTCTTTCAAACCACCACAGAACCCTTAGATCATATTAGATCATTTGGATTATATTAGAATAATCACAGCAGAAGATGATAAGTAAACATGAGTCATGTGAGCACTGCGAAGGCTGTACAGATGGAAGAGGAAGGGAAAAGGAGAGTTTGTAGGCGGGACAGAGCATTTTACATTGTAGATACCAAGAAAGGCTTCAAGAGGGAAGTAGCATTTGAATCTTAAGGATGCCAATAGCTGAATGAATAAGAACAAAGTATGACATTCATGTACTGAAGTGCCAGAACAAAAGGCCAGGCATATGGCTCAGTGGATAAAGGGGCTAGCCCCACTAGTCTGAAAACACAATTTCAATCCCTGGAACCCATGTTAAAAGCTGAGTGTGACTATGCATGGTGTTGCACACCTTCAATTCCAGCACTCAGAGTCAGGAAAGAGAAGATCTCTGAGTTTGAGGCCACCCTGGTCCACATAGCAAGTTCCAGGATTGCCAAAGTTGCATGATGAGACTCTTCCTCAAACACACACACATGTGCGCGCTCAATATGATGGCACATATCTTTAATCCCAGCACTCTTACAGGGAGATGGGGACAGAACAATTGCCCAGAATCTTATGGATGAGTAGCCCAACACAAGCAGTACAGTAGCAAAAACATGAGAAAGACCCTGACTTAATAAGGGGGAGGACGACACCAACTTCTGAAAGTTGTCCTCTTACCTTCACAGATGCTCCACGGCACAAGCACACCCACACATATATACACATACACACCCTGGATAAATATTTTTTAAGGCCGGGCGATGGTGGCGCACGCCTTTAATCCCAGCACTTGGGAGGCAGAGGCAGGTGGATCTCTGTGAGTTCGAGGCCAGCCTGGTCTACAAGAGCTAGTTCCAGGACAGGCTCCAAAGCTACAGAGAAACCCTGTCTCGAAAAACCAAAAAAAAAAATATATAGTCATCTANTAAATACCGTTTATATATAAATATATATTTATATAATATACAAATAAATGAAGATCAGGAAATTATATATATATATACATATATATATATATATATTTTAAGAAAATACCATAATAATCCACCATATAAAGAAAATTCCATAATGAACCAGGCAGCACTTGAGAGGCTGAGGTAGGAGGAATACTGAAGGCTCGGGGCCAGCCTGGGCTCACACTGTCTCAAAGAATAAGTGTGGGGTGAAAAAAATGCCATAATGAAACCCATTACTTGTACATTAAGCTTAAAGTTAATTTAAAGGTGCTGGGAGTGTAATGAGCTTGTAGAATGTTTGCTTAGCATGTGTGAGGCCCTGATTTCCCCAGCAGCACCTAAACTGGGGGTGGTGGTACACACCTATAACTCCAGCATTTGCAAAGCAGGAGGATCAGAAGCTCAGGGTCATTCTGAACACTATACAATCTGTTTGAAGTCAGCCTGGACTACAAGAGACCCTGTCTCAAAAAATTCCTGTCTCAAAAAATTATTTTTAGCTGGGAGGTGGTGGCATACGCCTTTAATCCCAGCACTCAGAAGGCAGAGGCAAGTGGATGTCTATGGGTTCAAGGCCAGCCTAGTCTACAGGGTTAGTTCTAGGAAAGCCTAGGCTACACAGAGAAACATATCTTCAAAACCCAAATAATAACAATAATACATAATAATAATGTGATGGTTTGATAGGGACTGGCACTATAGGAAGTGTGGCCTTGCTGAAGAAAGTGTGACACTGTAGAGGCAGGCTTTGAGAACTCCTATATGCTCAAGCCATGCCCAAGGAGACTGACCACTTCCTGCTGCCTGTGAGTCAAGATGTAAGAACCTTCAGTTCCTTCTCTAAATCATGTCTGCCTGCATGTTGCCTTGATCCCCACCATGATGATAATGGACCAAACCTCTGAACTGTAAGTGAGCCACCACAATGAAATGTTTTCCTTTATAAGAGCTGCTGTGCTCATGGTGTTTCTTCACAGCAACTGAAACCCTCACTAAGACAGAAGTTGGTATCGAGGACTGGAGTATTGCTGTAATAGGCCAGACCCTGTTTTTGTCTGGAGTAATAAGGACTTTGATATTTGAGTTAGGAAAGCAGTGGAATGCATTACACATTGCTTAATGGGCCATACTAGTAGGAACATGGAAGACAACAGCGCTGAGAATTATCTGAACTGTGGAGAACTGACTCAAGAGGTTTCAGAGAAGAATTTTAGTGTGTTTCCTAGAGAATGTTCTTGTGATATTTTGATGAAGAATGTGGCTGCCTTTTGCCCTTATTCAAAGAGTCTGCCTGAGGCTAAAATGAAAAGTTTTGGATTAATTCTGTTGGCAGAGGAAATTTCAAAACAGTCTAGTATAGATTTGTCATGTGATTAGTAGGAGAAACTCTAATGAAGATTTATGATAAAAAGGAGCAAACTGAGCAGTGTAAATTCCAAAATGCAAAATTTAAGGCAAAAAGAAGCACCAGGAAGTGGAATGAAGCTAAATTCTGTGTTCAGGGAGATAGACAGATTAAGAAATGGAATAATGGGAGTGGTGATCTCAGGGTAAGATCTCACCCAGCTAAATTTCCAATTTATGAGAAGGAATTAAAGACAAATTTAAAGCCAGGTGTAGTGGTGACACCTTTAACTCCAGCGCTCCATGGGCAGAGGCTGGGTGGATCTGTGAGTTTGAGGCCAATCCGATCTACAGAGCAAGTTCCAGAACAGTGAAATTTAGGTAATGAAGGAAACCATGGAAAACAGAAAGATGATGAAGATGTAATTGAATGAGGGGAGCGTGTTTCAGCCCCAGCAAACAGCAAAACTTGGTAACTTCAGCCACGTGGCTCTGGCTTTAGAGTCAAGAATAGGAGAAAGGAAAAAAAAAAAGAATAGGAGAAAGGGATTATGGAATTTGCCTCCATGACTAAGAAAAGTCACTGAGCTCAAGCATGTGTCAGGGGTGTCCCAGAATGGAGGCCTAGAAAAGTCATTGTGTAAAACTGTGAAGTTGAAGCCAGAATTGCCTTGAAGACGCCAAGATGTTAGAGATGCCAGAGTCCTGGGATCCCTGCCGAGGAGAGCTACTAGCAGAGTGGAACCAGCCCAAGAGAAGAAGTGTGCTGCATCAGCAGCGCTGAACAGACCTGGACACCAGACATGGAGACGCAGAGTTTGGAGTTTGCCCAGCTGGTTTCTGGTCTTGCGTTGGTCCATTATTTCCTCATTATGCTTCCTTCCCTGCAATTTGGAATGGCAATGCATATCCTGTACCATTATATGTTAGAAGTACGTGATCTGTTTTTAGATTTTGATTTTACAGAGGGCTGCAGTTAAGAGACTGCAGGAATCTCGAAAGAGACTTTCAAACATTATTGAGACTGTAATAGGCTATGGAAACTTTTGAAGTTGGACTGAATGTATTTTTGCACTGTGATATGGCTACAAGCCTTTGGGGGCCAGGGAGTGGAATGAGGTGGTTTGAAAGAAAATGGCCCCCAAAGGGAATAACACCATTGTGAGCTGTGGCCTTGTAGGAGTAGGTGTGGTCTTGTGTAGGATGTCTGACACTGTGGAGGCAGGCTTTGAGGTCTCATATATGCTCAAGCCATGCCCAATGAGACAGACCACTTCCTGTTGCCTATTAGTCAAAGTGTAGAACTCTTAGCTACCTCTCTAGCACCATGTCTGCCTGCACACCACATGGTCTCATCACCATTCTGCCATGATGGTAATGGACTAAACCTCTCAACTGTAAGCAAGCCACCACAAATTTTTTTATAAGAGTTCCTGTGGTTGTAATGTTTCTTTATAGCAATTGAAACCTTAAGACTAACAACAATGATATATTATTAAAATAAAATTAATTTTAAAAAATAAAGTTTCATCTACTCTTGCTGTGCTATTGACAGCTTGTTCGGTGAGTCAACCATCCATGGCTCATAGTTACATTAAGATTATAACATTTTTTTAACTGCTGCACAAGAAGAATAAAAAAAAATTGTAAATAAAATTTAACATTAAAAAACTGTATTTCAGCTGGATATGGTGGCACATGCCCTGAATCCTAACACTTGGAAGGCAGAGGCAGACAGATCTCTCTGAGTGCAATCATGGATAGTAAGGGCATGGGAAGAATTCCCAGGAAAAGAGAATCACATAAATCGAGGGACAAAGATAGCTTAATCCAAGATCAAAAAGTGGGGAAGGTGACTGCAGAGGGAGATTGCTTACTTACTTACTTACTTACTTACTTAGGGCTGTTTGAGGCAAGGTTTCAATACGTAGTCCAGGCTGGCCTTCACCCTGCCATAACCCAGGCTTACTGAACCCAGCCCTGCAGTCTTAGTCTCCTACATGCTGGGGCCAAAGGCTACACCACTTGCTCTGCTTATTTACATTTTGACAAAGAATCTCACTCTGTCACTCAGGCTAGCCCTGCCTGACTCCTAAACCCAAGTGACTCCTCTGCCTTAGCCTCCATAACAGCTGAGAATGCAGGCATGTGCTACAGCACCCTAGGTCAGCTTACTGTAGATCAACAGTGGCCAGCAACGTTCATGAGATACCCAAAGGCTGGTGGAAAGCAGAAACGTCGTTACAACTCATTGTCACAGGTGAGGCCATTGATTTCAACCTCCCAACCCCACCCCAGCCCTTTATGCACCTGCTCCAGGACCCGGCACATAGTAAACATTCAGCGACTATTTGTTGAATGAATGGAGCTGATAATTCTGATCTCAGTGTTTACTGAATAGTCACACAGCAAGCTTTGAGATATCCACTTGGTACACATAATCTCAACAAACCACACAGCAACCTCTGGAGAGATAAATGAGACCCACTGAGAAGATGGTCTTGGGTGAAGCCTGAAGATCTGATATTAAGTTTTTAGGTAGTTCTAAAGATCAGCCAAGTTTGGAGATGATTCACGTGGACAGTTTTATAGATAAAGTTCAGCAAACAGTAGTAATATGTTCAAGGTCACATGGCTAAGAAGAACCATGACACAAATGTAGATCTCTTAGCAAAACATCTTTAGCAAATGTCTACCTAACTCTGGAAAACCTACTATGTAAAAACCAGAGCTCATGGGAAGTGCAGAAGTCTGTAATTGAAGCCAAAGAGAACAGTCAGCCTGCCAAAAGCCACAGAGAGACTCAGAAGGATGTGGCACGAGGGAGAAGGAGGATGGCTGACCCACAGCTCCATGGCCTGAGTGCTGACAGGAAGAGGAAGACCTGAGCCTGGCACAGCCAGGGTACTCCCTCAGGAGACCTGATCAGCTAGGAGGAGCTATGGACGGATGTGCAGCCAAGATAACTCCCGAAGGATATTCCTGCGTTGACACTGTTAAAGCCTAAACCTGGCTAGAGCAGGATGCCCAGGAAGGGAGGCAGAAGATGCAGGGGGGGAATTTAAGTAAGCTGTTAATAAGGTGCAAAATGTAGCCCGCCCCGAATTCCTCAAGAGCACTGCCTGTGGGCTGGGTTTTAAGTCTTTTGTTTCATTTTTCTTCTGGTCTAGGCACATCTGTGTCTCTGGGGCACTGCTTGTATTGAAGGACAGAAAGGAAAAGAAAAGCAGAATTCCAACCAGAACATCAGATGATCTAGTAGTCTCAAGAGACACGAATGAAGATTGGAACTAGGGTGCAAAGAAAGCTCTAACTGTGTTTCTACTTTCTACAGTCGTGCAAGCCAGGCTGGAACCACAATCAGGGCTGGCTGTATCCTCTCCCAAAACATTCTAGCCTGTGAAAAATGTGATGGTTTCCTACAGTCTTCGAATCCTGCTCATGCCATTTGTTGTGGAGTGGAGCAGCATCCCCCTGGGGGAAAAATGGTGATGAAGCTGGAGAGATGGCTCAGTGGTTAAGAACACTTTCTGCTCTTCCAGAGGACCAGGTTCAATTGCCAGCACCCACATGGTGGCTCACATCTGTCTGTAACTCCAGTTCCAGGGACTCTGACACCCTCCTTCAGGAACATAAGTGGCGCACATGCACACTCATACATGTTTTTAGAAAATGTTGATGAAAAGGAACTCCTTATCCAGAAGCAGAGTACAGAACCCAGCCACATGCATCCAGCCAGCCTTCCACCACCCAGTAGAGGTAGTTGCTGCTGCTCTTACAGAGTCACAATTCAAACCCATCACCTCCGACTGAGCCCAGCATTCTTTAATTATAAACCTGATCTTTTGTTAATAGCCAAAATTCTTTGAAGCCCACTCAGCCCTATCCTGTCTGACAAAGAGACAAGAGTTCCATAGCACTAAGAGGCAATAAAGTATGCCTTTGCTTGTTGGTGGCTTGGGCACACGTGCTGTTCCTGAGCCTCAGTGGCTTAACCATAAGACAGGAGTGGCAGCCGTCTTAGGAAGGCAAACTACACAGGCATGGGCACCGTGACTGACAGGCAGTAATTCTTCACCAGGGTTAATATTCTTCCAGCATCCTCTTCCCAGTCTTTCAGAGCCCAAAAGAGCCCAGAATTGCTTTTAGCTCAGGCCTTCAGTGAATGATAAGGAACCAGAACGGCTGTGGCACAGAGCCAGGGGTGTGCTCTGAAGTCTCATAGAAGTCTTCCTCTTACCGTTAGGATCCTGTCCCAGTGATACAGCCCTCCCACAAAGTGAAACAAATCTGTTCTAGAACTCCAAGATCAAAAAAGGCAGTAGGAGCCAGCTGTGGTGGGCCACACTGATAAAACGTTAGTCTGGGAGGAGGCAGGAGGACTGCCAGGAGTTCAAGGCCAGCTTAGATTCTAGAGCAAGCACTAGACCAACCTGAGCTACTGGGGGAGCAGAATGAGAAAGCTGTCTCAAAACAAGCGAACAAACAGAAGTCTGGAATCCTGAACTACAGAGCAAATGCTTTGCATTCCCCTGAGTGGTAAACTGAGGCAATCTATCCTTACTTCATCTTTCCGACTCTGTCCTTACTGTGTAGTGAGGGAGGTCAGTTCTGCCAGCAGTGCCCTTCCGGTTCATTCCTGGAATTGAGTCTTTGGTTCAAAGACTAATTTCCACAGAAAACGGCTCTCCTGTCTAATTCAGAATGGAATTTCAAATACATACAGGGCTAGAGATATGAAACGTGAGTCTGGAAAGTGACGGGGACTGTGGAGAGCAGCTCACTTAAACAAAGGGCACCTCACTTCCACCCACTGTGGTCTTCACTCCCATTTTCAAGAGTGGCAGGGGCGGCGGGGGGGGGGGCAGGCATTAAAATGTCAACATCAATCAGTTTCATTTTAGGTGAAATTTCCTGGCCAAAAACTCATTTTTGAAACGTTTTAAGATCTAATATGCCTTTTTTGTTTGTTTGTTTGTTTAACCAAAGCCTGTACCCTCCTTTCTACCAATCCGCGGTCCTGGCTTGCGCCATTGGTAGAGTCCTAGAGAGGAACCCTGCTAATTGTCAGCGCTTTGTCCTTTTCCAGGCTTGGCCCCTTTCCCTCTCTATAACCCTTCGCACCGCACCCTCGGGAATTCGGGCTCCTGTTCTTCACGGATGACCCCGAGCATCTCAAGCTTTCGGCGAATCCTCCAGACTCCTGGGGCTGCGGAGCTGTGAAATGCTCTCTGAAGTGGACCCGCTTTCCCCGCTGAGCCCCAGGAGACCCCCGAAGACGGGAGATAAAGGGATATCCGCTCCCCCTGGGGAGGGAGGGGCAACAAAAAGAAAGAAAAATAAAGAAAAAAGGGGGCCTCACCCTTGAGAACTCTGTGGTGCGGACGAGGGGACACCTTTCAGAAAACCTACTCTCCTTGAGGGATAAAGGCAAAAGGAAGGACAGGCTATGAAGCCATCAGAGCGCTGAGTGCTCTCGGGCTGGAAAGTCCAGGCTGTTTGGGGAGACCCGCTCCCCTCCGGTCTTTTCCAAAGCAGATTCTTGGGGTACAGGCACTGCGGACAGGGAGGGGCTCTCACGTAGACGGCCCAGGTCGGTGGCGCGCAGCTGCGGTGGCACTGCGCACCCCCGCCCCCGCAGGCTCCCCTCCCTCTCCCCGCTAGGTCGGGAACTGAAGCTCCGCCCCCAGCGCGTCGCCCCAGCCCCGCGCCTTAAAAGCCCCGCACACCACCCCGCCGCACCCAGCCTCCGCCGCACCTTCTCGTCCTCGCCAGGTCCCGCCGCAGCCGTGCGCCCGGCCCCGACCCCGGAACCATGAGCTTCGGATCGGAGCACTACTTGTGCTCTGCCTCCTCCTACCGCAAGGTGTTCGGGGACGGCTCGCGCCTGTCCACGCGCCTCTCCGGGCCGGGAGGCTCGGGCAGCTTCCGCTCGCAGTCGCTGTCCCGCAGCAATGTGGCCTCCACGGCCGCCTGCTCCTCGGCCTCGTCTCTCGGCCTGGGCCTGGCCTACCGCCGCCTGCCCGCCTCCGACGGGCTGGACCTGAGCCAAGCGGCGGCGCGCACCAACGAGTACAAGATCATCCGCACAAACGAGAAGGAGCAGCTGCAGGGCCTCAATGACCGCTTCGCCGTCTTCATCGAGAAGGTGCACCAGCTGGAGACGCAGAACCGCGCGCTCGAGGCCGAGCTGGCGGCGCTGCGACAGCGCCACGCCGAGCCGTCGCGCGTCGGCGAGCTCTTCCAGCGGGAGCTGCGCGAGCTGCGCGCGCAGCTGGAGGAGGCAAGCTCGGCGCGCGCGCAGGCCCTGCTGGAGCGCGACGGGCTGGCCGAGGAGGTGCAGCGGCTGCGGGCGCGCTGCGAGGAGGAGAGCCGCGGGCGCGAGGGCGCCGAGCGCGCCCTGAAGGCGCAGCAGCGCGACGTGGACGGCGCCACCCTGGCCCGCCTGGACCTGGAGAAGAAGGTGGAGTCGCTGCTCGACGAGCTGGCTTTCGTGCGCCAGGTGCACGACGAGGAGGTGGCCGAGCTCCTGGCCACGCTGCAGGCGTCGTCGCAGGCCGCCGCCGAGGTGGACATGTCTGTGGCGAAACCGGACCTGAATTCGGCGCTCCGGGAGATCCGCGCCCAGTACGAGTCCCTGGCCGCTAAGAACCTGCAGTCAGCCGAGGAGTGGTACAAGTCCAAGTTCGCCAACCTGAACGAGCAGGCGGCGCGCAGCACTAAAGCCATCCGAGCCAGCCGAGAGGAGATCCACGAGTACCGGTGCCAGCTTCAAGCTCGCACCATTGAGATCGAGGGTCTGCGCGGGGCCAATGAGTCCCTGGAGAGGCAGATCTTGGAACTGGAGGAGCGGCACAGCGCTGAGGTGGCCGGCTACCAGGTAAGGGCTGACTGCTAGGGAAGAGTGCCCTGTCCACTTCCACGCACTCCCTGTACACTGGGGTCCTGAGGAAACCGGGAGAGGGAAAGGGAGGAGAGAGGAGTGTGGGCTGGAGGTGTTGGCAAACAAACAAGCAAACAAAAAAATCACGGTCCCATGCTTGCAGCCTCCACTGTGTGTGCCTGGAAGCCCTTTCAAGCCCTTAATGTCTTTGCACTCTAGTTTGGTGATGGGGGAGTTTTAGGAACCGAACCCAAGTGTTCATGCATATGCTAGGTATATGCTGTAACACCAAACTACAATACTCACCCCCAGTCTCTCGTCTGAACTCTTCTAACAAAGGAATCTTCAATATTTTGGGGAGTCCGAAACATCTAACCGTGTCTTCCTGTCACCAACCGTATAAACACACTAGCAGAACAATCCCGACCCCTCTGACGAGCCCAGAAGGGCAAGGTCAGAACCTCCAAGTGGGCCTGTCCTTAAATGTCTGGTTTGTCCAGTTAGCTTTGAAAGGGCTTTTCTGAGCCTTAGAATTGATGTTTATAGAGCATGGTCTGCTTTACGGTTGAGAACTGGGCTCATTTTCTTGAGTTTTGCTCTACAAAGGAGTGCCTACTGGCATAATTAAGCCAGTGACAACTGCCTTGCCCCACCCTTACCGCCCCTCCCGAACCCGCTACACGCACGTGCACGCGCGCGGCTCCCTTGTCCACCTTCTGACAGTTCTGACAGTTCTAAGAAAGTACGGAGCCAGGTCCGCAGGGAGAATGGTGGGGCGCTGTCCGCGGTGCTGATCTCCTCCCGCCTCGGAAATGTCTCCTGCTTTGATGTGTCCAAGCTGTCCCAGTTAGGAATCTCTGGGCCTCCGGGCAATTAACTGCTTCAATTTTTTTTTTTTTTTTTTTTTTAGTTCTATAATACAATCAGTCTTGGCTTCCTAAAGTTAGTTCATCTTTGTGGACAGCATCAGTTTTCGCCTCCATGGATGGTTTAGCACTTAACAAAAACCATTTAATCTGCTCCACAGCTGTGCAGTCCCACTTGAAAGGCCCCATTACCTTAATATTTTTTCAGCTTAAGTGCATGTGGCAAATTACAGAGATGGCTTCTTTGTTAGAGGCGACATTTTCCCCCCATCTTTCCCTGCTCTATAAGCTCTCTGAAGGTATTGATTGGCTGTTTCTTCCCAACAAAGGCCACCATGTCCTCAGTTTCTCTACATTGGACATTCTGGGCTGTGTCCACAAAGGGCACAGAGTAAGAAGACAGGATTGGTGAAAAATGTAGAAAGATACAAAACTACATGGCTTAAGTACAAGGAATAATAAGAGCTCTTTTGAATAGAATGTCTATAAATTTAGAAACTTGAAGTTACTTTATCTGGAATTGAATTTTACATTTGATAAAATTAATGTGTTGGGGAAACATCACTAAAAATAGAACTAGAAAATGGCATAATATTTCAAAAGTACTATTTTATTCAGAAGCTAAAGAATTATTGATAAAAGGTATGTACTGGCCATTACGAACAACCCCCTTGCATAAAGGGAAAAGGCCCATTTGAAATGTCTGTTTGGTTAGTTTGATGTTATAGTATTATTCAAATAAATGCTCTTGTTTTGCTACAAAATATGTAAGTTGAGCTTTTCAGTATGTGTCCCAGGCCTTGGATGATCTCAATCAATCAATCAATTATACTTAATTAAGATGTCTTTTCTTCCAGGAGCCTCAAATGTTGAATTAGGTAGTCTTCTTGAGGACTAGCCCAATATTTCTACAAAAAGGGGTAACTTACCCCCAAACTGTCAGAACAAGCAAAAGGAGGGCAGAGCAAAGCCCAATTAAGCTAAGAGGTGGTGATGATTTTTGTCTGGCTTATTAGCTCTAAAATACAGGCGTTCTGTGTTAGAAAATAGTACTGTCGTGCAGACACGTCCAGGAAACAAAAGGAACGAGAACCTGCAGTCTGCAGCACTATCCCCATCAGCGTTAGCCTGGAGAGCCTCAGTGACCTGCTGAGGGAGTAGACAAGACAAGACAACACAAAGCTATTTCCTACCCCCTTGGGTCCTAATGCTGGGGTGGGGCTCACGGTTTGGCCTGCAAACACTGCCTGCCCCCCCTGCTTGTTTTCCAGCAACCTTCATGCTGGTCGAGGTGGAGAGCCTCCTCACTGAGACCATTGTCTCCCTGCCTTTACCCATCTTCCATTGCACCGCAGTAGTAACGGGAAGTGCTCTTTCCCTTCTGGTTCAGAGGTTCACAGTGAGCACATTTTTCCTATGCGAGCTTTCAGCCCATTAAAGTCCTTTTCCTTGCCCCAGAGAGTTGATAGCCTATCCGAAGACAGAAAGCTTAACGTCCTTTCAAAAGGACAAAGAGTGATTCAAGGTGACACGGTAGGCACACAATAGGAAGAACTGGGGCTGCTGTCGTACAGGCCCACGCTGGCCACGCTTTGCAGAGAAGAACAAGGCATTCCTTTCGTCTCTGACAGAGAACATTTCCTGGTCCCCACATAGGTGGGGCACTGCCATTAGAACCTCAGACGTTACTAAAGCCGTGCAGAGGCCATCTCAAAGGGCTTTCGGTCCAGTACTGTGGAGCGTCTTAGAAAGCCAAAGCTTTCCTTGAAAGACCTTGCTGAGCAGTCAAGATCACTGCTGGTTAATGTTCTCCAGGGAGATAAGCCAAGGCTACCCTCTTCTCCAGTATGAGATTGGAGACCAGCCTAATTACTTAGCTGGCAGGGTCTGGCCCTCGAGAGACCGGAAGCAGCCGTGGCTACATATAAATCTATAGCTTAATAGATCCATTTCTGAATTAGAATTCATTTTCTAAAGTGGTTCCACCTGCCCCCATCTCACCCCATCGCTGTCACCTGGGCCACCACAATAGCTTCTTTATAGGAAGAAATTTAAATTGGTGATCTAAACCCCATGGCACGCCAAGACCAAGGAGCAGCTTTTTAAGAGAGATTCTCTGACCACTCTTGAAGAAATGAATTCAGTATTTCTTAGGTAGGGCCAGGAATATGTTTTTTATTCCATTTTGTGAGACAGGGTTTCCCTGTGTAGCCTAAGCTGGGATTGAATTTAAAGTCTGCTCTATAGGCATGCCCCGCCACACCCTGCTGGGAATGTGCAGTTTCCATGAAACTCTGTATTGTTTGTTGTTTGCTCTCAGACTGACTGGGGTGTACTGACCTAAGTCACACTTTCTCCTAAGGTAGGATTTCAGAGGGTGACAGAAGACAAGGGTACAGCAACGATAGGAGTAAGAATAAGGACATGTGTCCTGCAGGTGACCATACATTAAAATCCTCTCTCCCTAGCTAGATGATTATGCACAGCCGTGGTTCTGTGTGGCCTGCACTCTGGCTTGTCTGGCTGAGGTCTCCCCTTCCACTCCCAAAGAGGAAATGGGCACATCGCTGTTCCTCTTCTTCACTGCATACGCTAGGATGACCATGCTTTGTCTTCTTCCCCACCTGCCTCCTTCCAACCCCGGGCCAGATGCTTCACTGCTCCAGGAGAGTCCCAGCTGGAGCACGGAATGCCGCCTCTCTCCTCTCCTGCAGCTGCATGGTTGGGGGAGGGGGCAGACTGCAGCACTCTGCTCACACATTTCCCGGTGGAGGCCTTGTGAAGGGCAGCAAGACAGCCCAGTGCGGGGAGGAGTGCACAAACAAAGAGACTGAGCTCAGTGACCCACAGGCGGTCAGCAGTTCCGTCAGCTCCTGGAAGAGGCTGGCTTGCGCTTTTTGTCGACTCTGCTCCATAGCCATGTGAGATGTAAAACAAGAGCAAGAAACCCTCACCTATCTAGAACTCAGCACCCTAGCAGCCTCTCATTCTGAAGACAGCCGTGAAATAAAAAGTTTTTAATAAACAATTGAATTAACCTGCTGACGAGACAAACATCTACCTCTAAACCACATATTGAGAAGTTGGCCCCCCTGATACCCTCAGCCCAACATTCTTAACATGATTGTCAAAAGAAACGATTCCTTTTTTGGGTTTCAAGCCTGTAGAAGGATAGAGATGGGAGACCACTAGAGTCAGGCATTGTCAAGAATGCCTAGCGCCCATCAGAGCACTTTTCAGGACAGAGACAAGCAATAAACTGCAACATCAAGACAGACACTGCTCTCTGGAACCATTAGGGTAGAAATAAACACCCCAAATATATCTGAAAGATAACAGACATGAAATCACAGAAAAATAACATCATTTCACAACCCTTGATTGCTGAGAAAGACTATGTTAGTTTCATGTCCAAATAATAAGTGGTATTTGCCACTGTAAAATGATTTTATATAAATTATCAAAAAATAAATAAAAAAAAATAAAAAGACAGGGAGCTAGGCGATGGTGGCGTACGCCTTTAATCCCAGCACTCGGGAGGCAGAGGCAGGCGGATCTCTGTGAGTTCGAGACCAGCCTGGTCTAAGAGCTAGTTCCAGGACAGGCTCCAAAGCCACAGAGAAACCCTGTCTCGAAGAACCAAAAAAAATAAAAATAAAAAAATATATAAATTATCATGTTGAGGGTTGTTTGAAAGATAGCTCAGCAGGTGAAGACTTAGCACCAAGCTTGACAGCCTGAGTTGGTACCCAGACTCCACATTCCCTCCCTAGGACCTACCTAGCAGGAAGACAGAACCAACTTCTACAAGTTGTCCTCTCGTTCCATACATCCCTGGTGGCACACACACACCCACACGCCAAGACCAAGAGCAGCGTTTTGAGCAATTCTCTGACCACTCCTGAAGAAATGGATTCAGTATTTCTTTTTTTTTTAATATTTATTTAGTTATTTATTTATTATGCATACAATGTTATGTCTGTCTGTATGCCTGCAGGCCAGAAGAGGGCACCAGACCTCATTACAGATGGTTGTGAGCCACCATGCGGTTGCTGGGAATTGAACTCAGGACCTCTGGAAGAGCAGGCAATGCTCTTAACCGCTGAGCCATCTCTCCAGCCCCGATTCAGTATTTCTTAGGTAGGGCCAGGAATATGTTTTTTATTCCATTTTGTGAGAAAGGGTTTCCTGTGTAGTCTAAGCTAGGATTGAATTTAAAGCCTGCTCTATAGGCATGCCCCGCCACGCCCTGCTAGGAATGTATAGTTTCCATGAAACTTTATATTGTTTGTTGTTTGTTCTCAGACTCACTGTGGAGTGTACTGACCTAAACCTAAACAAATCAATCAATAAATAAATGTACAAAAATTAAAAATTGTCATTTTTTAAAAAGCTGATGCTTTGAGAAATGTACAACTATCTACCCAACATTAAATTTTTATCATATATAGGACTAGTGCTTAGAGTGTGTACTGCTCCTTTGGAGGACCTGGAGTCAGTTCCTAGCACCTACATCAGGTGGCTCACAACTGCTTGTAACTATTGCTCCAGAGTATCTCTTAACCTATACTCACATTCACTGACATGCAAACACATACACACATATGTACACAGTCAAGGAGGGATTTATGAACTCATGTGTCCCTTGGTAAAGTTCCCAACTGTCAACATGCATCTAAATTTCCCAAGGACCTTTAAAGGGAAAAAATGCAAGTGCTGAGTCCCTACCCCAGAGCAGACAAAACCGAATCTAGGCTGGACACAGATTGCTGTGTAAGTATTCTATCAGTTACATTATTTTAACATGTAGTCAGGGTTGAGATCCTGCCTTGTAGAAATGTCAATGAATTTTTGCTACTTTGGTCTAAATATTTTGGATATGTTCTTTCCAGGATAGCATTGGGCAGCTGGAGAATGACCTAAGAAACACCAAGAGTGAGATGGCTCGCCACCTTCGGGAATACCAGGATTTGCTCAATGTCAAAATGGCCCTTGACATTGAGATAGCGGCTTACAGGTACACAAAAGACCATGTTTACCCTAGCAAAGCACAGGTACACAAAAGACCACGTTTACCCTAGCAAAGCACAGGTACACAAAAGACCACGTTTACCCTAGCAAAGCACGTGCTCCCCTGGGGGCAATGTTACTACAGAAGTGGTTCCATGTGATCTGTTTCTGACCAATGAGGGAGGATGGAGAGAGCATCACTAACCAGTCAGGTGAGCTGACCCTTCAGTCCCTCTTGAATATATCCTAGCTTCACCTTGCTAGTCCCGGAATATTCTACATACCTCTGCTGGGCACTTAAAAGGTAATGCAGGCTTCTAAAGATCAAAATGAAAGACTCTAAATTTAAAAATAGGGATTAGGATCTGGCATGGTGGTACACATTTTTAATCTCAGCACTAGGGAGGCTGAGGCAGGTGGATCTCTGTGAATTTGAGGCCAGCCTGGACTACAGAACAAGTTCCAGGACAGCCAGGGACACACAGAGAAGCCCTGTCTACAAAAACAAAACAAAACAAAAATAGGAGTTGGGGTTGAAGAGATGGCTTAGTGGTTAAGGCATACTGCTCTACAGAGGACCCGAGTTTGACTCTCAGCACCCACATTAAGTGGCTCACAACTGCTTATAACTTGCTTCAGGCCTCCCCAAGCATCTGTACTTGCTCACACACACACACACACACACACACACTATTAAAATTAATCTTTAAAAATCAAAATACAGCCAGGCGGTGATGACACACACCTTTAATCCCAGCACTTGGGAGGCAGAGGCAGGCGGTTCAAGTCCAGCCTGGTCTACCTGAGTGAGTTTCAAGACAGGCTCCAATGCTACAGAGAAACCCTTGAAAACCAAAAGAAAAAAAAAAAAGACAGTAAGGAGTTAAAGACCAGCCTCAGCTATATACCAAGGCCAACCAGGGCTATATGGGACCCTGTCTCCAAAGGCAAAAGAACAAATAAAGAAGCAACAACAAAACTCTATTAGGGTTATGAGAAACAAGACAAAGGCCACTCTGATCCGGTACTGTGTAGTCTAGGCTGAGTAGAGACTGGTGCCTGAAGTTGTGGGGTAGTGGCTGTCATGGCTTGGCCCATTCCCCTCATACCTTCATACATGGAAAAGGCACAAATCTTGAGTGTGGGCTAGACTTGGAAGTTAGTTTCCTGTTCCTCTGTGGACTTCTCACTTCCTTACCCCATTACAGTTAAGGTGTTAATTAGGGAAATTACTTCTCTCTAGAGCTTTGTAGACTCTAATTGCCAAAAGTGGGTATCTAATGTGGCCAAGGGAGGGTTGTATGTTTCCCTGCAGGAAAACAATTTGTGAATGTGATAGGTTTCCTTTGACAATACTTAAAACAACGCTGATATTGGGGGGGGTGTCCACAGGAGTGCTAATCTCCAGCTCAATGCAGCATTACTGGCCTCAGTCTCATGAAGAAGCTGCAGTGTTCTTTGGAGCCTCTAAAATGAAAGTTAAGTTAAGGAGAGTTAAGTTCTTTAAACAAAATTAATAACCTGATTCCTGAGTGCTTTTCTCTGTTGAACTTACAGGAAACTACTGGAAGGCGAAGAGACACGATTTAGCACCAGTGGCTTAAACATTTCAGGGCTGAATCCACTTCCCAACCCAAGTTATCTGCTCCCTCCTAGAATCCTTAGTTCTGCAACCCCCAAAGCCTTATCCACTGGGCTGTCCCTTAAAAAGGAAGAGGAGGAAGAAGAGGAAGGGGCTTCTAAGGAAGCCTCTAAGAAAACATCTAAGATAGGGGAAAGTTTTGAAGAAACACTGGAGGAAACGATAATATCTACGAAGAAAACTGAGAAGTCAAATATAGAAGAAAGCACCATTTCAAGCCAAAAAATGTAATTCCATTACTTAAAAAAAAAAAAAGTTAGCGCCTACGAGGGAATGCACTTGAGTTGTCCACAGCTTTCTTCCGAACCGCAGCACCAGTCACCGCTATAGACTGTCTCTAAGGCTTCAATGTCACATTTAGTACTGAATCCTTACTTTCTCCGGTAGAAAAGCCACCCACTATGGCAAACTGCAGTCCTGGAGCAGTCAGAGGAGTTCCCTAAGAACACAGCTTTTCTCACCCACAGCTCGGGCTTCACAGTGACAGATGACTCAGGTGCAGAGCAAGGTGCTAATTCTGGTCATCATTCGCTGTGAGCTGAAATGGAAACCTATGTTTATCCACTATCCCCCGCAGTACCCAGCTATAGATTCTTACTGTAGATGCCTAAAACAAAATCACTGCCAAGGATAAGCCAGTGGTCCAGACCCCATCACCCCATCCCTGCTGATACAGCTGAGTCACACATGACAGGTGGTTCTCTCATGGGCACATTCCTTCCTCCCCTCCATTCCTTATTTCCTTTCCTTCCACCCAAGAGGAGGGGAAAAGGCTAGTGTAGCGTCCCTAAACTCATGTAGAGCTTCCTCCCTTTGCACTCTTTGCTCTGTGGGTAAGAGTAGATGCATGTTGACCATTTCTGTGATCTGTGGAATGACTTATCCTTGCCGATTTCATGTCCTTTCACATTTGTAGCTTAAAGAAAGAGAAAAAGATAATAACAGCAGTGATTGATTTTAAGGTCTTCCTAAAACATAAAAAGGATCTCTAGATTTTAGGCTTTCAGCTTGCCCAAATCCACTTAATGGGGGGGGGGGGGACCTACCTTAAATGTTGTAGCTTTTCACTTTAACTTTAGAAGCACAGTGATAGTTGTCCTATGCTGTGCTTAAGCCAACCTTAGACTTAGTAGCATAAGTACAGGAGGTGAGTACGTCTCTGAGTGGGAAAGACCAAGGTCTCCTCTGTGTTGGTTGCCGTGTAGTGGTATAGAATTAGCTTTTTCATACCCTTGCCCTCAAATCTATAGTCCCCTTCCTGATAGTCTAGGTCGTCAAGAGGCCTCGCTTTTTAAGAGTGCTACATATAGGATATTTTATCACCAGACACAATGCTACTGCCCAAAAGTGAAAAAACAAACAAACACTTCTGGTCAATCAACACCACCAGCAAATATTTTAAAATAAAAGCTCTCAAGAGTCTCTCCCCAACAGTTGCATTGCTGCAGTAGGTGGGTATTGATCCCCCTAAGGACAGAAACTCAGAGTTCAGGAGGGGTATGCACACTCCTCCCCCGATCCAAAGAGGCAGTCTGGAAAGTCAGCTCCTGGTGCACCCAACTGCGTCATCCACATGTCCTGTCTGCCTCGTGTGCCAAATTTGATGCAGGATTTTCCCTGTCTCTGCTCACTTCCACCAGAGCTATACAGCTGTCTGTCCTGTCCCCACCCACGTCATTGCAAGCTGTGCTGATAAGGACGTGATGCTAATACTGAACTCATCCTAGCACGTGCTTCAGTAGATCAAGGAACTGAAAAGACACTGTCCTCTCCCTGACCCACCATCCCCTCTTTGCCCCCACACTTACTGTAAGACGCTAGTAATATGAGAAATTAAAAGGCATTCATTCTCCCAGCGTGGTTTGTGTTCTGTGGTTTCTATTGGTTCCCTGAGGAAAGCGTCATTTGCTCACAGGTTGCTTGTTCCTAACTACTTTTTTTTTTTTAATATTTATTTATTTATTGTGTATACTGTATTCTGCCTGCATATATGCCTGCAGGCCAGAAGAGGGCACCAGATCTCATTACAGATGGTTGTGAGCCACCATGTGGTTGCTGGGAATTGAACTCAGGACCTTTGGAAGAGCAGTCAGTGCTCTTAACCACTGAGCCATCTCTCCAGCCCCCCCTAACTACTTTTTTATCTCCTGTTTTTAATGAGTTGCCACTAGTCACCTGAAGCCAGAGTGAGAGGACAGGACCTGCATTTTACACGGTGAGCATAATGGTAAATGCCTGTAATCCCAGCACTCAGGAGGCTGAGGTGGGTCAGCCTGGGCTACATACTGATACCCTGTCTCAGAAACAAAAAAGAGGGTTGGGAGATAGCTTGGTTGGACAAAGTATTTGCCTTTCAAGCATGAGGACCAGAGTTTGATCCCAGAATCCCTGTATTTAAAAGAAGCTGCTGGTCGGTGATACATGTCTTTAATCCCAGCACTCAGGAGGCAGAGGCAGGTGGGTATCTGTGAATTCAAGGCCAGCCTGGTCTATAGAGTGAGTTCTAGGACATCCAGGGATACATAGAAAAACCCTGTTTTGGAAAAAAAAAAAAAACTGAATGCTTGAGAAGCTAATAAATGGTACTAGGTTTTGCAACATTTAAAAAAATTGCTTAGACAAAGGAATGTGCACTTGTGATCCCAGGACTTGGAGAGCTGAGTCTGTGGATCCTTGGCTAGCCAGCCTAACTACCTGGTGAGCTCCAAGCCAGTGAGAGATTCTGCCGCAAACAAAAAGGCGTATACTGATGAGCACCCAATGGTGTCCTTTGGCCCCAACACACATAACTCATGTGGATATACATGCACATAAACGCACTTTACCCACTGAGCCAATTCTTCCAAACCTCTCTGCATCTTAAGACATTTACCTGTTAATTCCTACTTACTATCATAAATGTCAAATACCATCCTAGACAGTAAACATAGAATTATCTCATTAAACCTCACACCCACACTTTAGGTATGGTATTTGTACACTCATTTTACAAGCCAGGTGGCAGATCCTCACGGTTGCAGCCTGGATCCCTGTAGGATGTCCCACAGCAAGTGGCTGACCTAGAACTTGGGTCTTCCTGTCGCACTCTACAACGCTTGCCCCTCTTCCCAGGAAGCATGGTGCTTAGGAGGCTGCGGCAGTACTGCCAACGAGAGCAGAAATCTTTTCAAATCTTCTTTTTCTCAACAGGTTCACAGAAAGCTTCCTCTGCCCAGAAAACTTGGCAGTACCAAGTCCCACGGGCAAGCTGCTACGTGTGCAGACTTCCTGAGTTTCTGCCTTCCTGCAGGGCAATGAGGCAGTGGAGACCTAAGTGGTCTCTGGGTCCAGTGTGGTGGCACATGCCTGCAACCCAGCAGCTGAGAAGTAGAGGCAGGAGCATCAAGAATCCAAGACCATCCTTGGCCACTGTTTTAGTCCATGTTCTATTGCTGTGAAGAGACACTGTGATCATGCAGCTCTTAAGAAAGAAAGCCTTTAACTAAAGACTTGGCTAGTTTCAGAGGTTTAGTCCATTATCAACTCATGGTGGGAAGCAGGACAGCACACAGACAGAAATGGTGCTGGAGAAGTAGCTGAGAGCTACATTCTGATCCAAAGGCCGAGAGAGAGACTCCGGGCTTGACGTGAGCTTTTGAAACCTTAAAGCCCACCCTCAGTGATACACTTCCTCCAATGAGGCCACACTTCCTAATCCTTTCTAACAGTGTCACTCCCTGGTGACCAAGGATTCAAATCTATGAGCCTATGGGGCCTTTCTTACTCAAACCACCACAGCTACTACATAGCAAGTTCGAGGCCAGCCTGGGCTACATGCAACCCCATCTCAACAACAAAAAATTGGCTCTAATCTAGGCATGGGCGGTATATACTTATAATTCCATTATTTGGTGGGCTGAGGCAGGAAGATTTCAAGTTTAAGGACAACCTGAGCTACACAGACAAACTTTGTCTCAAATTTTTAAAAATTAAAAAAAATCAATAATGAGAACAAATTAGGGTGCTGGCTGGTCCCATTTGACCGTGGGCTATTTCTTTTCCTATTAAAATATTAGGTAGCTATGGATGCTATTTTCATGGAAGGGGAAGACAAGCAAGATTTCTTATAGCCTTGCAAAAGGGATGTTAACTTTCCATCAAGGGTCCTGGAGGAAAGAAAGGTTACAAAGAAGACACTGTCTTCAAGGGGTAATAAATCCAGACTGCCTGAAACCTATTGTACTGCCCTGGCCAAAGTGAGTACAAGAGCTAAGCAATCATCTGGAAGCCAGAGTCCAAACTGACTCCAAAATTAGTTACAGATAGTCACAGGGATAAAGTTCTAGATTTTACCTGTGAGCTCAAGCAGAAGGCTAGAAGAACCACTGCTCCTGGCTTTAAAGGCAAAAACAAAACAGTTTTTTAAATGTATCATTTAAAAATCGCTGGAGAGGGGGCTGGAGAGATGGCTCAGTGGTTAAGAGCATTGCCTGCTCTTCCAAAGGTCCTGAGTTCAATTCCCAGCAACCACATGGTGGCTCACAACCATCCGTAATGGGGTCTGATGCCCTCTTCTGGCCTGCAGGCATACACACAGATAGAACACTGTATACATAATAAATAAATAAATAAA
>NW_026067893.1:12799157-12814864 GCF_014885135.2 Alexandromys fortis | reverse complement strand
GGGAGGGAGGGAGGGAGGGAGGGAGGGTCAATAGGAACAGAGAGTAGATTGATAGCTTCCAGAGAGAGAGGGAACAATACTACAGGGTTTCATTTCAGAGGGAAATATTTTGGAATTAGGGAGAAAGCGGCTGCACATCACCGTAAGCACCCCAAATCTCTGGTTTGGTTTTCTAAAGACAGGGTCTCCCTATGTAATACAAGTAGCGTCAAGTTCAGGATCTTTCTGCCTCAATTTCCTAAGCATTGGCATTATAGGCATGTACCACCATGCCTAGCTTCTGAATCATTTAAATAAGTGTTTTAACCCAGGTGTGGTGGTGCACGCCTTTAATTTCAGCACTCGGGAGGCAAAGCAGGCAGATCTCTGTGAGTTCGAGGTCAGTCTGATCCACATAATTAGTTCCAGGTCTGTCTCAAATACATTTAAAAATGATTTATTGTATTTTCGTGTATAGAGGAGGCTGATATGCAAGTGTGTGTGCATGTGCAGGCCTGAGTTTGATGTCAGGTGACTTCTTCGATGGCTCTCATTGAACCCAGAGCTGATTGCCGTGGTTGATCAAACTGGCCAGTTTGCCCCAGGTTCCTGTCTGACCAGCTTTTTACTTAGTTTCTGGGGGATAGAAGCAAGCACCTGCAAGCAAACTCTCCAGCCCTAAAAGGATTGCTTCTTGTGTTATGCAAATTTAAACTCAATTCCAAAAACCTATTGATAGGGAATTTATAAAATTATCATAAAAAAGTCATGGAAGCCTAAAGCACCTTTTGCTCCACCTGATTATGGAGACGCCATTGTATACAGCCACTTCCTCCCCCCTCTCACCCCCCAGGTAGAAGGAATCCCTCCAGGGTTGCAGAAAGCAGACCCAATAAGAGTATTGATTTTAAATTAAAGCCTGGAGAAAAAGCCAGATGTCACCCTGGATGTAACAGAAGAAAACGTAACAGACAATGTTGCTTACTTCTGAGCTCCCAAAACTGTTACTTTTACTTTCGTTATATTATCTTCAGACTTCTCTGAGGTACTGAAAAGCACCTAACTGCAAGATTACACCTGTTTTCTTCTAACCAAACAAGTCTGTACACCTGAAAGCAAATACAGTCATTGAAAATGAAAATAACAGAGCACACATGTAATTTTTTTTCTTTATAGAACCTGCTATACTGCCTTTGCATCCTTTTCCAATTAGATATGCATATTAGATTAATGCCATCATGCATTTTGCAATTTCCAAATATAGCACATGGATATGCCATTACATGGGGGAAACACTGCTGAGCCCAGCTGAACACAGGGATGTTTTTATTACATTACCATGCTCTGCTGCATCCCTTAGAAGACAAAAAGAATTATGGCTACAGAGATCAAAGGGCTTCTGTCCTCCCCTATCTATCTACTAGAAGACAATTTGATTGCTCCTGCATTTAATGCTCAGATCGTCCAAGCTTCCTAGGCTGGGGTGGAAATCAGCTAAGATTTATAAATCTTTTCTCACAAAACACACACAAAGAGAATGGGATTATATTAAAACAGTAAGTCACACTGCAGATTTTTGAAGATTTATGCTTCTGTAGGGTCTCAGTGATTCTTTGTAGCTCTGGATACCAAGCAGAAATGAAGATTGATCGTGGAGGACTTTCTCATCTCTCCTCCTCACTGATTCATCACGGGAGCCACCAGATGGCCACTGTCGTCCCTGATGAAGCAGGTGTCCTCTGTGCAATGTTTGTGACATTTCATTCCAGCTCTCTAATGGGTTCTGCTTTAGAGTGCCCAGCAGAGTGTAACCCAGATCACAGAATAAAGGCTAGGAATTTGCAATATATCAGGAATAGGTCTAGTCTGTTGGTGATAACTGCACGGGGCAAACCCCAAAGGAGTGTTTTGCTGTTGTTTGTTTGTTTAAGAACCTACATCTAGAAACTGTTGTGAGCACTTGCTGCTCTTGCACAGGACACAGATTCAGCTCCTAGCACACACACACAAAAGTGCACAACCATTGAGCTCCCAGGGAATCTGATGCCCCCTTCAGGCCTCTATGGGCACCTGCATGCACAATCACATACATAAATCCTCACACTGATATTCACATACACGATTACAAAACAAACCTTTTTTTTTCTTTTTTCCAAGATAGGGTTTCTCTGTACCCTGGTCATCCTGGAACTCACACTATAGATCAGGCTGGCCTCAAACTCAGAGATCGGTCTGACTCTGCCTCCCAAGTGCTGGGATTAATGGTGTGTGCCACTAAAAATAAACGTTTTTTTTTTTTTTTTTTTTTTTGGTTTTTCGAAACAGGGTTTCTCTGTGGTTTTGGAGCCTGTCCTGGAACTAGCTCTTGTAGACCAGGCTGGTCTCGAACTCACAGAGATCCGCCTGCCTCTGCCTCCCGAGTGCTAGGATTAAAGGCGTGCACCACCACTGCCCGGCTTAAACATATATTTTTAAAAGAGCCTACATCTGACTTTTTCCCCCCTTTTCGAGACAGGCCAAAACTGGCCTGGAACTTGCTATTTACTCCAGGTTAGCCTCAAACTCAAACTCTTCTTAGCCCTAGCTGCCACATGCTAGGATTATAGGACTATACCACCAGGCTGGCCCCCAACTCAAGGGTCGTTTGATTCTTCTGCTGCAGATGCCCAAGTAACAGGCTGAGCCACCAGCAGTGCATATTAAGACAAATTTACCTCAGGTAGACTCATCTGCTATGCAAGTTAATGAAGAAATGGACTGCCTATAAAGACTTCCTGACCAAAGGACTCATACAAAATATAAATAAGTCTTGGCCAGATGTGGTGGTCCATGCCCTATATCCTGATGTGAGAGTCCCCTCTGTATGCTGTGAATACCACTGGTTAAAAGAAGCTGTTTTGGACCTGTGATAGGGTAGAGCCGAGTTAGGAGGGGAAAACTAAACTGAATGCTGGGAGAAAGGAGGTGGAGTCGGGAGAAGTCATGGAGCCGCAGCCAGAGACTGACATGTTGAAATCTTGCTGGTAGGCCATGAGCCTTGTGGTAAAATATAAAATAATGAAGATGGGTTAATTCTAGAGCTTGCTAGCAATACGCTTAAGTAATTGGCCAAGCAGTGATTTAATTAATACCGTTTCTGTGTGGATATTTTGGGAGTCTGGGCAGCCAGGAAACAAACAACATAATCACAGCATCCAGGAGGCAGAGATAAGTAGATCTCTTTGTTCAAGGCCAGCCTGGCCACACAGCAAGTTTCAGGCCAGTCAGAGCCAGAGAGACCCTCTTTTAAACAAACCACCTCCTTCAGGGCTAATCAAGCTTGAGCTCACTCAAAAAGGAGCTTCCCTGGTACCTGAAATTCGTGGGACACTTTAGATCAAATATAAGCACAAGAATCTAAGGTTAGAATCAGAATGCAGGAGGTCCAGCCTCAGAGTCTGAGATAATAATCCCCAGGCTGTATTCCACCCCTCTTCTGCTTAGTGGTAAAGGTAGGTAAAGCAAGAAGGAAAAAGTAAATGATTCTATATCAACCTCATGATATTAATGGATAGATTCCCTTATTCATTAGGAAGGAACTGACTGTACTAAGAGACTGAAGTAGGCCTGCTGCCATGTGTAAGTGCTTGGCAGACTTTCAGAAGATCAATATGGCATTTCATTTGTGGAAAGACTATTAAATCTCTGTAGGAAATTAATTCAGATTTCCCCAGTCTAATTTTGAAGAGAAGCCAACAATTACATTTATTTGTACATCACAACATTCAAGGGATAAAAAAGTGAGACTCTTATTCTTCTTTGAAAAGGGAATCATGTATTCTGGGCTGATGTCTAACCCTGTCTCAAAACAAACTGTGGAGGGCAGGTGATGGCTCAATGGTTAAAAATGCTCACTGTGGAAGCTTGAGCATCAGACTTGGATCCCAGCACTCTTCTTACAACCCAAACTTCTAGCAAATGCTTGTAACTTCAGCTCTGAAGGATGCAACCCTCTTCTGGCTCCCATGTATGTACAGGAACACGCACCTACATACACACAGACATTTAGCATACACAAACTTGAGGGGTTTTGTGCCATTTTGTTTTTAGATGGGGTCCATGGAGCCCTGACTGTCCTAGAACTTGCTAGGTAGACCAGGCTGGCCTTGAACTCAGAGATCCTGTCTCAGGTAACACCTAGCTGGCTTCTATCTCTATTCCAAAATCAGGCCCTCAGGGGTTAGGGAGATGAGTTAGCAAGAGCCTGACATACAAGCATGAAGATCTGAGTTCTATCCCTATCCCGAGCACCCACATAAAGACCTAGACATGGCAGTATGTGCTTGTAACTGAGTGCTCAGTAGGTAGAGATGGGAGGATCTCTGGGGTCTGCTGGCCAGGCAGCCTGTCCAAATCAGTGAATCCCAGGTTACAGGAGAGACCCTATATTAAAAAAAAAAAAAAAGTAGACAGCCCCTGAGGACCATCTGAGTAACTTCTGACCTAAGCCCCCACACCCTGAACAAAATTTTATTTTCATTATTTATCATGTATGAATATATGTACAGGAGGCATGCCATAGCAGACATGTGGAGGTTAGAACTATCTGTAGGAACCGGTTCTCTCCTACCACGTGAGTTCCAGATATTGAATTTAAGGTTTGGCATGGGCAACATTATCCACTGAACCATCTCTCTCTCTGGCAACAAACCAAGATTTCTAGTATGTGATATTACACAATAATATTACACATCAGGCTTTGATTACCAGTGTACACCAGAGATTTGGGGCCATGGCATGAAGTTTATGCTAACAATGTAACTTGCTTATGGGCAGGTTCTGCGGTATAAGGAGCTAATTACCAAAATCAAAAATACACTAGTGCCTCCTTAACTCCCACTAAAACAGAATAATACAGTGAACTTGTTGGCAAGACATCATCACACTAATTTCTGAGAACAATTGCCCCTACACGACAACTGGAGTAAGTCAAGCAGAAACTTGAGCCTGGTTGTCCTTAACTCCAGGAAATGTGCCTATTCCCCTTGCTGATTTTAATTTGCATCCTCTGGCTTTGAGCTGAGGATGGCCTTGGAAATCCTAACTAGATGCTGGCTGCCTCAGTTGCAGTGGCATGGATTCTACAATCGTCTACTGTCACAGCAGCGGCAAGTGTCAAGACACTGATTAAATACCTAGTCAGGGCACTTTAATTCAGACACCTGTCTTTTGAAGTGTTTTGTTTTTTAAAACCCAGCCAAGGGCTGCTGAACTGTCTCATAGACAAAGGTGTTGTCATCAGGCCTGACTATCTGAATTTGAACTGCAGGACTCACACGGTGGATGGAGAGAAATTACTCTTTTGCTTTCCTCCCACGATATTATAGCACACACATACATACAATAAAAAATAAAGAAAAAAATGTCAAGAAATCAATATTGGATAAAATAAATTTTATTAAATGTCAGAAGAGATTCACACACAATTTCATAAATTTTTTACAAAACATCTGCCAATGTAAGTTCAATCTTATAAGCTTCTGTACAGATTTGGAAATTTTGCTGTAAAATAAGAGTCTATAAAATATTTCTTCTAGAAAGCATCAGGATGCTAATTTTAGGCAAAATAATGCTTAAAATTAATTTTAAACATCAAGTTTAAAATAAATTTCGTGACCTCACTTCATGAAAGCAAGGTTCTCAGACACTCATTCTTTATCCCAGTGATGAGAAAACAAACATTAAACATAGAACCAGTTAAGGTAAGTGACTGAGGAAACAATAAGGATTCTGTAAACTTCTGGTAATTCACCTGAAATTTTTTGCTACTTTCAGAAGCAGTGCCATGACAAGTGCCATTATCAACAGCCACACTGAGGGAACCCATCTGACACCTGTCCCTGTAGCACTGATCTATGCAAATAAAACATCACAGAGAAGCACCTCATATTTAGGGATGTTAAGAGCCGTACCCAACAGGAGACAGTCTCTCCACTGTCTCAGAGCTGGATAACACTGCTTTAGTAGGATCACTGTTGGTTTTTAATGTTTAGGATAGGACAGGATTGTGTAATGGACAGTAGTTTTGGTGCTAAATGCACCCTGTGGTTTAACGGATTGGCTTTGAACGCAAAGCAAAGCTGCTCTGCAAGGACACCTGCCCGACCCATGCAGCCTGGAGGGCAGAATCCTAGCTGCCAGATGACCAACCTACCTCAAAGATGGGAAGCAACCAGCAACTTCCTCGTATTTGGAATCACAAGGAATTTTAAAATTCAGTGTTTTCAGTTTTTCCCCTGAGTTTTGAGTGCTTTGTATATAGTCTCTAGTGTAGTAAATACATTCTATTGTTTCAAGTTGTACACACAATGCTAGGGTTCTGGTGTGGAAAATCAGAAGCTAGCTCTTAACAGCACAAAGTAGTGGTGGCTACATGTTTCTGAGAATCTTTGGTGTGATGCAGACCTGCAGAAGCATCCTTACTGCATTTTCTTCCTCATATACCCTCAATTCTTCATGTTATTTTCAAAGGAGAAACCACAAGACCGTAATGAAGAACAAGCAGACCATCCTGGAAAGTGAAAAAAAAAAAAAAAAAAAAAAAAGACTATTCAGTTCTTTCAGAACTAGTTATGTATGATATATGAACAAACCAACATGGCCTATTTTTTATAATCTAACAATAATGAGAAATTCTTTAACATTAAAAAAGAGAGTACAAGATAAATATAGCTGCTTTTTTATTGGCATGACAAAAACTCCCTGTCAATGTATCTTTTTTTTCTTTCTTTCTTTTTGGTAAAAGATTTATGAAGGCACCAAATCTCATTACAGATGGTTGTGAGCCGCCGTGTGGTTGCTGGGTATTGAACTCAGGACCTTGGAAAAGCAGTTAGTGCTCTTAACCTCTGAGTCATCTCTCCAGCCCCTTTCTCTTTTTCTGAGTCAGAGTCTTGTTATACGGCTCTGTCTGGCCTTACTCTCTGAATAACTGCTAGGATTCCAGGCTTGCACCACCATGCCTCCCATTCCTTTCTTCTTAAGACTTAGAATTGTGAGCTGCCTGACAAGGGTGCTATGAACCAAACTCTACAGGAGCAGTACAGGCTCCTAACTGCTGAGTCATCTCTCCAGACTCTAGGTCCTTTTGAAAGATGGGCCCAGCCTGGCCAAAAATTTCTGGGCTGAAAACCATTTTTGCTCCAGCTCCTGAGCAGCTCAGGTGACACACCCCAAACAGCTCAATATGATGACGCTCAGAAGCCAATGTGTACCTCTCATATAACCACAGCTAATCAGGGACAGGCATTTATGACCAAAAACAACCGAGAACTTTTTTTGTCCACAGACTATTCACAGACTGAATACTTGATCTATCTGAGAAAGACTCAACCCATTGCAACCTGGCTTCTGTTCCTGGCAACTCCAGCAAAGACAAGAAGATTCTGGAAAAGGATATACAAATTCAAATGCTCACAAAAGCCAGAAAAGTAATGTAATGTAAATGAATGTGAGATAGTAAGGAATGGCAAACATCAACGATAAACCAAAAAGCAGATGCTTATCTGCATGAATTTAAAAATTTAAAATATAGAAAAGACCAGCAATTGGGACAGCCAGAGCTGTTACATAGAGAAACTCAGCCTCACAATCAATCAATCAATAAATAAATAAATAAATGTGTGGGGGAGAATATAGGTCAAATAAAACATGATATACGATATTTGATCCATGAACCATCATTATACCTACTCAAATTAGCATGATCAAAGTGAATGTCCATATAACACAAATACAAAGATTCCATTACCAGATTTATTTTTTTAAATATTTATTTATTTATTATGTATACAATAGTCTGTCTACATGTATGCCTTCAGGCCAGAAGAGGGCACCAGACCTCATTACAGATGGTTGTGAGCCACCATGTGGTTGCTGGGAATTGAACTCAGGACCTTTGGAAGAGCAGGCAGTGCTCTTAACCACTGAGCCATCTCTCCAGCCCCCATTACCAGATTTATATACATAAAAATCATACTTTTGCATTTTTGTCATAGTTCAGAAGTTAAAAAGTATCATTTTTCAGAACAATACATTGATACGCAGATATAAAACTCAGTGTAGCTTACAAGCTGTTTTAAGATCTCAAATTACTTCAGTGCATATATATGAACATATCTTCCAAAATAATTGCTTGTAATTTAAATGTAATCTAGATGCTATATTTATATTTTCTATAAATATGTATATGTAAACAACATTTAAATTTATATTTTCTATTCATATCTCTATCACCGTTAACTTTTAACTCTATGCCAGTTTATGGTTTGTCCTTCATAGGTTCACATCTAAAGCTTGATTCCCAGTGTAGAGTGTTGAAGATGTGGTGCTTAGTGGAAGGTAATTAGATCAGTGGTCTCCACTCTCATAAATGTATTAATGCATGTTAAGGGAATTACCAGGTAATGTTGAGACTGTATTAAAGCCTTGAGTGTCTCAAATAGCTCAGCAGGTCTCAAACTAACTATGTAGCCAAGGGTGGCCTTAACTCCTGGTCTTCCTGCTTCCACCTACCAAGTGACAGTATGAGTACCACCACACCCAGCAAATGTAGCTATTATAAAGCAATTTCAGCTGTCTCCACTAGCACTTTTTTTTTAATATTTATTTATTTATTATGTATACAACGTTGTCTGTGTGTATGCCTGGAGGCCAGAAGTGGGCACCAGACCTCATTACAGATGGTTGTGAGCCACCATGTGGTTGCTGGGAATTGAACTCAGGACCTTTGGAAGAGCAGGCAATGCTCTTAACCACTGAGCCATCTCTCCAGCCCCCTTTACTGAATATTTTTTTAAACAAAAAATCCAGGGTTGTTGTTCTCCACTAGTACTTTTTTTTTAATATTTATTTATTTATTATGTATACAACGTTGTCTGTGTGTATGCCTGGAGGCCAGAAGTGGGCACCAGACCTCATTACAGATGGTTGTGAGCCACCATGTGGTTGCTGGGAATTGAACTCAGGACCTTTGGAAGAGCAGGCAGTGCTCTTAACCACTGAGCCATCTCTCCAGCCCCCATTACCAGATTTATTTTTTTAAATATTTATTTATTTATTATGTATACAATATTCTGTCTGTGTGTCTGCCTGCAGGCCAGAAGAGGGAACCAGAACCAGACCTCATTACAGATGGTTGTGAGCCACCATGTGGTTGCTGGGAATTGAACTCAGGACCTTTGGAAGAGCAGGCAATGGTCTTAACCACTGAGCCATCTCTCCAGCCCATCCACTAGCACTCTTGAGTAATAAATCAAACTGCCACTTTTGTTTTGTTCAGAAGTTGTAGCACGATTAATAAAAACCCAGAGACTGATACTGGGGTTTAACCTGAAGGTCAGAAAAGCTAAACAGTCAGCCACGGGTTCTTACCTCTACCTCAGTCCAAAATGGTGATCCTGCCTCCTGAATCCTCAAAATGTGCGTGAGAATTGTCTCCTCCCATCTTATATTCCTCTCTAGGGCTGAGAATAAAGGTGTGCACCACTACCGCCTGGTTTCTATGGCAAACTAGTGTAGCTACTGGGATGAAAGGTATGTGTCACCACTGCCTGGTCTGTAAGGCTGATCAGTGGGGCTGTTTTACTCTCTGGTCTTCAGGCATGCTTTATTTATTAAAATACAAATGAAGTGTCACTACAAGAAGTTTCCAATAGTTTCCTGCCACATTCAATTAAAATTCAAAGATTTTTGTTTATGAATCTTTGGTTTTGCTTGACGTATAGACTACGTAGCCCAAGGTCCTCAAACTCAAAAGCAAATTTAGGTCCTCTCAAGAGGAGGCAGTACTCAATCCCTGAGCCATTTCTTCAGCTCTATCACCACACAATTTTTATAATTCATTACATTGTAAATCTGTTTAGCATAAGTCTGATAAAGTCCAAAACCAACCTGCATTGCTGCATCACCTATTGCACGCCGGATTTCCCGTAGAGTTTGGTACCGTTCCAATAAGTGATCACCGCAGATGATATCTACCTATGGGAAAACAACGGGCTATATCAGACCACCTTCCTGCTTCAAAACATATGAAGAGGAGAATTAGCATGACTACTTCACGATTGTATTTAACTATTTTATAGTAGATTTTCTAAAAATAACAGTGCGTTCACTGGCCAATCAGTCTAGCAGAATCAATGAACCCTGTGTCCCAGAGAAGGACCTCAGATGTTAACTGCCAGTTGGTCGGTCTCTGTCTCTCTCTGTCTGTCTGTCTGTCTGTCTTTCTCTCTCTCTCTCTCTCTCTCTCTCTCTCTCTCTCACACACACACACACACACACACACACACACACACACACACACGTGCGCACACGCGCAGAGGCATTGCACACAAACTCCCTAGGTGCTAGGTGTGGTGGCTCATGCCTATAGTTCTAGCAATCCAGACAAGCTTCAGCTTTAGGTGCATTTGAGACCACCTGGATTTCCTGAGACCCTGACACAAACCAGGAAATGGGTTCTCCAGGTAAGTACACACAAGGAGAGTGGGAACCGTTAGAGGAGACAGCATGTCTTTGTTACAGAGCCCTGGCTCACTTGTTTGAACTAGAGCCACTGTCTGCCTTACAAAGGCCAGCTGTTTGTTATTTGTTTGTTTAGTGATGGAATGCCACGTACCCATCAGCAGGCTTTAGAGCAGAGAAGTGACACTTGGTCCTTACTGGCAATGTTGATGACTTCTTGATCGTCCCAGTGACTGCCATTCCTCAATGTGTGGTGTAAGCCTATTTTAACTGGGTTTCCTGTTATATATGATCAAATTTCCTAACATCTGTGGTCATAAGCTTGCCTTGCACTCTCTGGTTTATGCGATTTATATGTAAATTTTTTTTTGTTTTTTGTTTTTTTTTTTTTGTTTTTCAAGACAGGGTTTCTCTGTGGCTTTGGAGCCTGTCCTGGAACTAGCTCTGTAGACCAGGCTGGTCTCAAACTCACAGAGACTCCTGAGTGCTGGGATTAAAGGCCTGCGCCACCACAGCCCGGCAGTGGTACAGGTTTTTAATCCCAGCACTTGGAAGGTGACAGAGGCAGGCAGATCTTACTTAACTATACTATATAGTGAGTACCAAGATAGCAGGGCTATAAAGTAACCCTGTCAAATAAGTAAATAAACAAACAAAAAATGGGCTAGGGAAAATAGAGAAACCATGTCTCCAAAAACCACAAACAAATAAATGGGTTTGGAAAATGACTCAGTAGATAAAAGTACTTGCTGAGTGAGCAAGCCCAACAATCTAATTTGATCCCCAGAACCCACAGTGGAGGTAGAGAACTAAATCCCAAAGACTTTCCCTGACCTGGGATTAAAAGTGTGTGCCACCACTGACAAGCTGTGCAGAATTTTCTTTCTTTTTCTTTTTTTAAATATTTTTATTTATTATGTATACAATATTCTGTCTGTGTGTCTGCCTGCAGGCCAGAAGAGGGCACCAGATCTCACTACAGATGGTTGTGAGCCACCATGTGGTTGCTGGGAATTGAACTCAGGACTTTTGGAAGAGTAGGCAATGCTCTTAACCTCTGAGCCATCTCTCCAGCCCCTTGAATTTTCTTAAATGGATCATTTGAGGTCAGAAGATCGACCTGCTGGTGGCAGCCTCACTAGCTCTCACTAGCGAGTTCATCTATCCTGCTGCTCAGGCATTATTTTGCTGTTACTAGTATGCAGAATAAAGACCAGCTGTCTTTTGCCTGTGGACTCAACTATCAGATTCTTGACTTTTGCATCAAGAGACATTCATTGTTGGACTAGTTGGATCACAGCCTGTAAAACATTCTAGTAAACCTATATATACACACACACATAATATATTTAATACACATATTTATTATATTTATATTCATTGTCAGTTTTGTTTCTTGGAGAATTATAACTAATATCAGTTATATCAACATTCTATTAATAGTCATAGTATCTGTATCATATAAAAGCCACTGCATGATTCTAGAGACAATTCTTCAATATGTCAAAGGTAGTCTTTCAACCTCACCTTTCCTTTTACATACATGTACTGTACCTGACAAGCTGGATCAAGACCCATTTTTCTTCTAAGAAATTTCTCTACATGCCCAATAGTTGCTTCTCCTGAAACACGCACAAACTTCTTTTCTAATGGCTACAAAAACAGACAAGACTTTTCAGATTATTTAAGTATACACATACATAAAATTACAAACTTTAACGCAAATTTTTAAGCCAAGATAATTCAGTAGGCTCTTAAAAAAAAAAAAAAACTGCTATGAACTTGAGTCGATTTGTAATCCCAAAAAAAAAAAAAAAAAAAGAAATTCTGCAAATCTTTTAAATATGCCAACAACATTTTTAATAGAAAGGCTTGTTGATTTACTTTAAAAGTTCATGAAAAACAAGGAAGTCCAGTCCAATGCTACATGTCTGAAATCCTAAAACTTAAGAAGTGGAAGCAAGAGGATTTAAGTTCAAGATCAGCCTGAGCTATGGTTGGCATCCTGTTACAAATAAGTACACACACACACACTACAAGAAAATCCGGGCATTGCAGCACCTGCCTGTAGTTTCATCTACTTGGGAGAAGACAACACAAGAGCAAGGCAGTACATGCCGGCAGTTGGGGTTTAATTGAGCCTAAGAGCTAAGACAGCCTGGACAACATATACATACACTTGAGAAAACAAGGGTTTTTGTTTTTGTTTTTTGAAGTCAAGTATGGTGGCTCAGAGCATCTATAATCCCAGTACTCTAAAAGCTGAGGCAGGAAAACTGCCATAAGCTAAGGACAACCTAAGCTATAGGCCTATTTCATTGGAAAAAAAAAAAAAAAAAGAAAGAAAATTTCTTTCTAAAATTTAAAATAAGAAGAAATCTAGACACAGGTAGCTAGCGTTACAGGTAGTTGTGAGCCACTCGATGAGTGTGTTGGGAACCAAAATTAGCTCCTCTGCAAGAGCAGTCTAGGCTCTTAATTGCTGAGCCATCTCTCCTGCCCCATGCTGCCATCTTTTACAATATCCTGTTCCCGATTCCCCAAAGGCATCTGAAGATCTCCACTAAAATGAGTCACCTTAGATTCTAGGTAAAGCAGAACCTCACAGACAGTTCTCCCCATTGTGAGAACATCTTTAGCCAGAACAACCATCTCAAGAGAACCAAACTGTCCCCTCAAACAATAAAAACTCTTGGGGCTGGAGAGATGGCTCAGAGGTTAAGAGCACTGCCTGCTCTTCCAAAGGTCCTGAGTTCAATTCCCAGCAACCACATGGTGGCTCACAACCATCTGTAATGGGGTCTGGTGCCCTCTTCTGGCCTGCAGGCATGCACGCAGACAGAATATTGTATACATAATAAAAAAAAAAAAAACAATAAAAACTCTTGAACCAGCTTCAAGAGGCAGAACTAAGGTAATGACCCATCAGACCACAGTCTGTTCAAAACTTGTTAAATACTTGCCTCTTGCCCCAGTTCTGTTTAAACCTACAGTTGCCAGGCATGGTGATTCACACATAAATTCCTAGCCTTAAGGCAAGCAGAGTGCCATGAATTCAAGGCCAGACTGGGCTACAGTCTGAGTTCCAGGTTAGCTGGGCTACAGAATGAGAACTTATCTCAAAAACACAAAAGAACAACCACCACAAAAAGCTAAGCCAGTGACTTGAAGACAAATGAATCACGGAACCTCTTTATCTGTTCTTTTCCTAATGTGGCAATACTGATGAAACCTTTTAATGCTTTTCATCGATACTTTTTCCCCCAGATAATATTAACCAGAGTTGCCCTGAATTTGACACGTACCTCACAAGTGCTGGGATTACAGGCATAGGAACCACACTGGTTATGGAGGTTATGGAGTGTGGCAAGAAAAAGCCACACCAACTGGAACTCTATCCCTAGTCCAAACTCGCCTCAACTGTCACAACAGGATGGGTAACTGAGCCTTGCCTGTTGGGACTCACACAGCCATGGGTTTTCCCTTAGAACTCTAGTACATAGGTGTCACAAACAAAACAACTCTGCCATTTCTTAATAAAATGAACAGTCTTTATCACAAATACATCAGAGATCTACTTTTCTAGGTGTCTCTAGCTTGCTATACATCTCAACAACTGACAAAGTATGATACAAAGTAGTTTTATTCTTACCTCAAATCTCAGTGAATGCTTGAGGTGACAAGTTAAGGCAGGTTAACTTAGTCAAAAATGTTAAATATAAAAATTTAAATTCATGTTAAACTCTAAGCACCAACTATACAAAACACTTTGGATTTTTTTTTTTTTTAGACTGGTCTTACAGAGTAGCCTAGGCTGGCTTCAAATTTTGGATCCTCTTGCTGCAGCCTCCAGAGAGGTAGGAAAACAAGCTTATAATTACCAAACCTGACGCTTAGAATTTTTTTAAATTACATTAAAGTTGGGACTGGTAGTACATGCTTGTAATCCTAGCACTTGGAAAGTAGAGGCAGGATGATCAGAAGTTCAAAGTCATCTTTGGCTGCATAACAAATTCAAGGCCAGCATGGGGCTATATAAGATCTATTTCAAAAACCTAAAAAAAATGAATAACCAATAACATGGCATTTGGTTTTGTAAATTATTTACTTATATTTTCCTTATATTACTTTCTGAATCAGTAACAAAGCTCCGCTTAATGTTCCTTAACCTGAGACACTAATATAGCATTACTGTTACTGTTGAATTTCAGTACTTGCTTATCAAACATTTTAATTAAAGATAATCTCTACATGATTACTAATCTGATTCAGAATTTTTATCTATAGCATCCTCTAAGTAAACAAAAAATGCATTACCTTAAAGTGTCCTGTATCTTCATTAGCACTGAAAAATAAAGGAACGGTTCAATATTAATGCTTTATTTTATTTTTTTTTTTTTTTAAGACAAGGTTTCTCTGTAGCTTTGGTGCCTGTCCTGAAACTAGCTCTCATAGACCAGGCTGGCCTTGAACTCATAGAGATCCGCCTGCCTCTGCCTCCCGTGCTGGGATTAAAGGTGTGCACCACCATAATGGGCTAAAAAACTTTTTTTACATTTGCTTTATATTGCCGCTCACACCACAGTGGTGTCCATGTGGAGGTCAAAAGAGACCTTGCAGACGTCAGTCAGTCCTCCTCCTTCCGTCATAGGAGCTCCTGGAATCTACCCCAGGTGGACAGGCTTGACAGTGACTTTCCCTGCTGAGCCATCTCACCGCCTCAATTTTTATATTATGTTTTGAGACAAGAGCTCATGTAGCTGGGGTTGGTCTGGAACTCACTATGCAGTTGAGGCTAATCTTGAATCTCTGACTCTCCTGCTTCCACCTCCTGAACACTGGGGTTTTACAGCTGTGTGTTACCACACCCAGCATTTTGGGGTGGGGTGGGATTGGGGGAGCAGTAGGTTGAGAACAAGCTTCTGGGTAGTCTGGCTGTTCTGGGCTTGAGGTGTAGACCAGGCTGGACTCAAACTCACAGAGATCTGCCTGCCTCTGCCTCCCAAGAGCTAGGATTAAAGGCATGCATACTACTAGGCCAGGCCTTAATCTATTTTTAAAACATGGATATCTAAATCTTTGGAAAGAAATAAGATTGTCACTTCTGCCACCTAGTGGTAAAACAAGTGCAGTTTAATACTGCATTTTAAACTTTGCACACTTCATTTCCTGAGGGGGAGAAAGTTTATGAACCGGTCTCATTGTATAAACCCCCCCCCCCCCCA
>NW_026067893.1:12787875-12797536 GCF_014885135.2 Alexandromys fortis | reverse complement strand
TTAAGAGCATTGCCTGCTCTTCCAAAGGTCCTGAGTTCAATTCCCAGCAACCACATGGTGGCTCACAACCATCTGCAATGGGGTCTGGTGCCCTCTTCTGGCCTGCAGGCGTACACACAGACAGAATATTGTATACATAATAAATATTTAAAAAAAAAAAAGAAGAAAGAAAGAGATGGGAGGGACATTGAGTTTGAGAAGGCTGGTTTGAGAACAGAAGAAAAATGTCAGCTGGGCTCTTTCTCTGCCTCTCTGAGCTAGCAGGCTTTCACCCCAGCATCTGGGTTCCAATCTTTATTCGTAAAATCAAACGATTGATATTTTGTTAAAAACAACACATATCCTCTAAAACTGGAATTACAGACAGCTGTGAGCAATATGACGATTGGGAACCATCCTCTGCAAGAACAGCAAATGCTCTTAACCACTGGAATACCTCTTCACCCCCAAAAGGTAATTTACAAGCCAAGCATGGTGGATTACAAACTGAAAACCAAGCACCAGAGGATGAGTTCAAAGCTAGTCTAGGCTACAGTGTAAAACCTTGACTCAAAATGCAAATGCAAAAAGTAAGCAAACACATTTTCTAGGTTACTCACCCAATGAACTCAAGTAATAAAGACATATCAAGTTCAGGTGGAATACGAAACACTGACTCTAGGACTTTCTTGGTTTTTCCTTTGTTTGAAGGGACTGGTTGTGGAACAGCTAATTGAGACAGAAACAAAGAAGCTAACGTAGCATTACAATTTTAATAATTTAATAATATAATTTAATAATTGTCATCTTTAAGGGATGAATCACACAGTATTATTATACTATGTTGATTAAATTATAAAGCCCTGAACAAATATTTTTTTCCGTAATAACATCAGTTAATCTATCAAAATTCAATGATTTTAAGGTAGGAAAAATGGCTCAGCTGGTAGAGGTACTTGCTGCCAAGTCTTTGGGTCTGACCCCTAGGATCCACCTTGTGAGGTACTAACTTCTGCCAGTGGATTCCTGTACAAATACAAACACGTGTGCATACATATATATACTTGCACACATACATATACACACACATTCTCTAAATAAACATAAATGTAAAAAAAGAAAAGAAAAACAACAAAATTAACTGTAAGCTCAGGGACCGCTCCACAATGGAAGGCAGACATGTGACTGATTTATATGGGCCACAGAGAGTTCATTAAAACAGCAACAACATAAGTAACTACAAATACCATGTACAATACTCATGCTTAGCACATTACACTCTCATTTAATCATTATAAATGTATAATATCTACACTTAAAATATGAGAAGAATTTGCCTAAAGTCCCCAAGTAACAGAACAATTAGGATTTAAACCCAAATCTACCTGACATTGTTACTAACATAAAAGTAAGTTACTATGTGCCCAGCACTGTTCAAAGTGCTGGTATTAATCAATGTGTTTAATCAAGTATGATATTCATCCATATTTTATAGATGTTTGTTACTGTATTATCTACTATTATTTCCTCACATCACCTAACCTAACCAAGGGTCAGTGCTAGGAACAAACTCACAAAATCTAGCTCTTGAGTCTGTTTGTGATTCCTCCTCACACACTTTTGTTTTGTTTTGCTTTGTTTTGTTTTTTGAGACAGGGTTTCTCTGCGTAAGTCCTGGCTGGCCTTACCTCTGCCTTGAGTGCTGGGATTAAAGGTGTGTGCCACCACTGCCCCACTGCCCGGCAATCACACGCTTTTTAAAAAAAAAAAAAAAAAAAAGTCTCACCAGGGGGTGGTGGTGCACACCTTTAATGCCCTCACTCAAGAGGAAAACACAGGGGGACCTCTGTGAGTTTGAGGCCAGCCTGGTCTACAAAGTGAGTTCCAGAGGAGCCAGGGCTACATACAGGAACCCTGTCTTGAAAAAACAAAGTGTCTCATTATGTTACTCAGGCTGGCCTTAGACTCAGCAGCAATCCTCCTGACTCAGTTTCCTAAGTGCTGAGATTTCAGGCATGCACTACATCCAGTCCCCTTAATTCTTACAAACTGTTAGGTTAGGTTATACTGTAGCATTACCCTCAAAGTATTTCTGGGAGGATATAACTAGGTATTTCCAAAAAGCACCTGTGATGGTATTAATTTTCAACTTGACAGTCTAAAATCACCTGGGAAGTCTTAATGAGGGATTGTCTATATCCGGCTGGGTTTATGAGCATGCCTGTGAGGAGTTTTTAATTATGTTAATCTATCTGGGAAGACCCAGCCTAAGAGTGGGTAGTATCATTCCCTGGGTTGGAAGTGAGCTGAGCAGTGGGCATGCATGTGTGCATGAATTTCTCTCTTCTTGAGTGTGAGCATGTTGTGACTAAGAGCTCCAGTTCCTCTGCCTTCATTTCCCTGTAATGATGTGATGTAGCCTGTGAGCTACACTAACCCTCTCTCCCTAAGCTGCTCCTACCAGGTCTACTTTATCACCTAACAGAAAGAGAATGAGGACAGCGCCCCAAGGACAGTTTATCTCTTCAGTGCATGAATACATTACAGTACACATCCAAACTTACCAGGTTTGGGTACTTCTAGACCTCTTTCTTTATAGAAATCATGCATTTGCTTTTTTTCTCCTAAAAAAATGATAAAAAACAGACTAAATTACATGTAAAATGTAACTAGCAGAATCAGAGCCTTTGGGAGTCATAACCATGAAATGAAAGAAACTTACTTTCCTCTAGATTGATCACTAATTTGTACACTATGTCTTGTAACTGTCGGTCCAGCCTAAGGAAAGAAAGGATAGAGAATATTGCAGCTTCAGAAAAATGAATTTGGTACAAAGTCAATTCACTGTTTTCCCTCAGGAGCAAAAATCTTTTTAAAAATTTTTATTTTTTTGGTTTTTCAAGACAAGGTTTCTCTGGGTAGCCCTAAATGTCCTGGAACCTGCTCTGTATGCCTCAAACTCAAGAGATCCACCTGCCTCTGCCTCCTGAGTGCTGGGTTAAAAGGTGTGCGCCACCATGTCTGGCTAGGAGCAGACATCTTGAGTCGGCAGAGTGAGGCAGTACTCGCAGTGCCTAAGACATATTTCATCTCAGAACACCAAAGACATTGGGGGGAGGGGGAGAAAAAAAAGAAAAAGAATAAAAAAAAAAAAAAGAAAACCAAAGACATATATGTAATCTTATAGATTCTTGAATAGTTCACTAACTGTTCCTTGGTCTTGTGCACTCAGTAAGAATTTGAGCTTGAGGACAGGACTACATATTTTTTTTAATCATTTTTATTTTATGTTTCTATTTTATTTTATTTGTGTCTTGCATGTGTCTGTGGGTGCTGGGAATTCAACCTGGATCCTCTGGAAGAACCACTGAGCCATCTCACTAGCCTACCTCCTATCCTTTTTTTCAAGACTCCATTTTAACTGTTAAGTACCATCTCATCTGAGAGATGGTTAAGAACACAGATTGCTCTTCCAGAGGACCCAAGTTCTATCTATTCCCAGAACTCACATGGCAGCTCATAACCATCTGTAATTCCAGTTCCAGGGGACCCATTGCCCTCTTCTAACCTCTGAGGGCTCCAGGTACACATATGGTACACCTTAAAAAAAATAAAGAGTTATTAAAGTCAGGCAGAGTGGTATACTCTTTTACACTAGGAAGGCGGCAGAGGCAGGGGGATCTGAGTTTGAAGCCAGCCTGCTTTACAAACTTGAGTTCCAGGACAGCCAGTGCTACACAGAAAAACCCTGTCTCGAACTCTCCCCAATTCTCCAAGGAAACGGCATGAAATGGAAAGTCAGTTAATATGCTATAATGACCTAAGTTTTATTGGTAAGGCTCGTTGTTTCAGGAATTCTGAGAACGACCTACATGCTACAGAGTGGAAATGACTGGCTGAAAGTATCCCCCCTTTAGGGTTAGGTTAGAATAGCCAACCTGTGTCTGCTGTCACTTCTTCCCCATTCCCGTCACTAACGACCATATACTCTCAAGCATACATCACAGTGCCTGGCACACGGTACATGCTCCACACACATTGCTTCCGCCATTCCCTTTCTGTTAATTTTGACAGAGTTCAAAGAATTTATTCCCAACTACACAATGTCAAGATTTCAGAAAAAATACTTAAAATAATTATTTTAAAGGTAAATCCATGTTAAATGCATCCTTTCTTACCTTATATTATAAAGAGGCTGGGTCTGGTGGACAACTATGTTGCATTTTGGGCATCTGTTGCCATAGTAAAAATGTCTTACAATGCAGCTTTTACAAACTATTGGAGGAGAAAATGTTTAGTTTAGGATACTTTAAAGACATTCCAAATTTGTTAACTACAATTCTGAAATGTGAGCTGTATGCTTACAGGTATGAAGACACTCTGTAATGGTAGTTGCATCTATTAAGTACCCCTTGCAAATGGAACACATGATGTACGGGGTCAGTTCAGCAAGGTTCAGCAGGCGCTGCAAATGCAATGGTAACAAGTTTAGAATACAAGCCTTTGCCGTCCCAAAGCCACACACCTGCCAGGTGAGGCAGTCTTGGGTTATATTCCCCCTTACTCATATCAGCTGAGACAGAAGGCACATTTGAGCCCAGGAGTTCAAGACCAGGCCAAAGCAACACTGCAAGGCCTCATTTCAAAACAATTTAAGCCATAATCCCAAGATTTCATTATAAGCAATGTAACTTAATTGCACCTTCAACCCTTCAAAATATTCAATCTCTGTTTCTCAGAGATCCCGCTTCTCTGGCATATACTTTACGCTGATAGTGAAGGGCATCTGTTCTTTTGTTGTTTTACAAAACGCCCCTCGACCAGACTGAACATCCCATACTACCAAGGACGACCCTGAACGTGTAGCCTCCATCTCCCGAATGTTGGGAGTAACGGTATTACAGCCTCGCCCAATGTAAGCCTCCTGCAGGCCAGAGAAACACTACCAAAGGGCTACGCCCACCACCGGGATGTCTTTCTTTCCACAGAGTTACAAAAATGGGCAAATTAGACCACCACGTTAACAAAAACCCAAACGCTCACTGTTAATGATGGATTTATCACCCTCTAACACCCTGCAGAAAATGACTACGTCTCCGTCCGACTTGTAGACTCGAGGATAGCCTCAGGAAACCTAGACGGCTAACCCCTCCCGGTCCTGCAGACAACAGAAAGAAGAAGCGGGACAGAGAGTGCCCTAGGTGATCTGCAGGGACTCCGCAAAATAAACCAAGCAGGAGCGAGGCCACGCCTGGGTGGGCGGGAAGGCAGAGCTACACAAGTGCCGCGAGCTGCAAGCGACGACAGCAATGGCAGGTCTGCCGGTCCCGCTCGGTCCCAGAGGCCGCTCGGGCGCAGCCAGGTCCGGAAGGGTCGTCGGTACCTCCTCCTCGTCCTCGGAGTCCGGCCGCCCCGACTCCAGCCGCAGCGAGAAGTGGCTCATGTCTTCCTCCTCTTCTTCTTCCTCCTCCATCTCCTCATCCTCCTCCAACTCCTCGTCGTAGTCCTCGAAGCGGCCCCTCAAACGGCCCAGGCTGCGCTCGGGCTCCAGCTCCGGGGGCCGAGAGCGGGAGCAACCGGGAGCGCCCGCCTCGGTCAGGGACGCCGGGCCCTCCTCACCGGCCGCGGGCGCCGGGGTGAGGGCGGGCGGAGAGATGGGAGGTGGCGGCGGCGGCATGGCAGAGGCTCGCTTGGCCTCGGAGGCGCGACAGTTTTCCGTGGCGTCCGTCTCAGCCTCTTCCATGGCGGGGGTCGGAAACCAGGCGAGGTGAGCGCGAGGCGAGGCGGACAGCTAGCGCGCGAGGAGAGCACCAGCAACCCCCCCTCTCCGTTCCAATGCGCAGGCGCAGGAGCTTTGCAGGGGCCTCTGGGAAATGTGGTTTACCTAGGGCCTGCCTAGGTGAGGCGGAGCTGCTCAGGTGGGGGCGGGGCTTGTGGGCCGCGCCTTAAAGGAAGGTCACCCAATTTTTCTGGTCTGAGGCTTGCCTTGAACTTTTCAAAAAGACTAGAAGCTACAGTTTCAGTATTTTACTTGCATTCTCTTGTTCATAGAGAATGGAACTCTAGATGCCATGTGTTGTTACATTAGGAATGATGATGACTTCATTTAGAGTACTATTTACGTTTTTCCTTCTGTGGTTATTGCATCCATCCAAGCTAAGTCTACTTAGTGAGACCTTGTTCTCAAAAAACAAACAAACAAAAAAGCTAAGATGGCTCAACCGGTAAAGGAATTTGCCACCAAGCTTTAGGATCTGAATTCAATACCCAGTAGTCACCTGGTAGAAGGAGAAACCCGACTCCGGAAAGTTGTTCTGTGACTTCCTCTTGTGCCCAAGGCTCATGTGTGCCCTCCAACCCCACAAAAATAAACAATAATAGTAATAAAAAATCCATTGTAGAAATTTATAAGAACATACCAAATCCAATTAAAGGTCAGCGGGTGAATACGAAAAAGAAAATGACTGGGGCCGAAGATACGGCTCAAAGGTCGTGTGCTTGCCTACCTGGGTGAAACCGTGGTTTATCTCTAGCTCCAAAAAACATAACCAAAAAAAAAAAAAAGAAATATGAAAAATGAGAAAAAGTTAGAAGACAGCTTCGATAAGAATAGCCTCATAAGGGGGCTGGAGAGATGGCTCAGTGGTTAAGAGCACTGACTACTCTTCCAGAGGTTCTGAGTTCAATTCCCAGCAACCACATGGTGGCTCACAGCCATCTGTAGTGAGACCTGGCACCCCCTCTGGCTTGCGGGCACACATGGAAGGAATGCTGTACACATAATAAATAAGTAAACATTACAGCAGCATTCAGAATGCTGGGATAGGCAAAATATTAGTCTAGGAATTTGAGTCCCACCTGAGCAACATTTCAACAACCCTGTCTCAGTCAGGCAATGGAGGTTCACGCCTTTAATCCCAGCACTGGGGAGGCAGAGACAGGTGGATCTCTGTGAGTTCGAGGCCAGCCTGTCTACAAGAGCTAGTTCCAGGATAGGCTCCAAAAGCTACAGAGAAGCCCGGTCTCAAATGTCTTAAAAAAATAAAATAAAAATAAAAAGAATCCTTCCTTAAAAAAAGCAAAAACAGGGGCTGGAGAGATGGCTCAATGGTTAAGAGCATTGCCTGCTCTTCCAAAGATCCTGAGTTCAATTCCTGGCAACCACATGGTGGCTCACAACCATCTGTAATGAGGTTTGGTGCCCTCTTCTGGCCTGTAGACATACACACAGACAGAATATTGTATACATAATAAATGAATAAATACTTTTAAAAAAAAATTTAAAAAGCAAAGACTAACAAAACACAAAAATTGCCACATAGATGAATTGGAATAAAATTGAGAAGTCAGAACCTTCACATTTAGTCATGAGACCCTTGACAAGAGTGCCAAGCTAATTAAAGAGGGAAGAAATCTTGTCTTTTCAGTTTTCCTGACATGTTTTGTGCCTGTGTATATGTCCAGAGGTGTGAATGCACAAAGGTGGAGGACAATGCGATAGAAATGCTTCTCTCCTTCCACCTGGAGGTTCCAGGGATGGGGCTCAGGGATGGGGCTTGGCAGCAAGTGCCTTTATCTTCTGAGCCGTCTCACAAGCCCTGTTTTGTATTTTTTTTTTCCCCAAGGCAGAGTTTCTCTGCTAATCCTGGCTCTCCTACAACTCGCTCTGTAGATCAGGCTAGCCTCCAACTCATAGGCTCCCCTGCCTTTGAATGCTGGGTTAAAGGTGCATGTCACCACACCCAGCCTCTGTTTTGTTTTTCTGAAGCATGGTCTTCCTCTGTAGCCCAGGCTGCCGTGGAACTCACTACGTAACAGTGAACCCACAGTGATCCTCTTGCCTCAGCTTCTCAAGTGCTGGAATCACAGGCATAAACTGCCTTGCCATTTCTGTCTCTAAAACGTCAAATGACAAAAAGAAAATATAGATTGAAAAATAAAAATGCTTCAAAGGATACTGATAAACACCATAAAGAAAACTATAGTGATGGACACCCTCTATAAATCATTTAATAGTCCATAACCCTTTTTTGGGGGGTGGGGGGGTTTCAAGAAAGGATATCTCTGTGTAGCCTGACTGTCCTGAAACTTTGCTCTGTAGCCCAGGCTGGCCTTGAACTCACAAATATTGTCCTGCTTCTGCCTCCCGAGTGCTGGGATGAAAGGCATGTGCCACCACCACCCGGCTCCATAAACCTTTTAACCTGGCATCTGTATGTCCAATTGTTTGAGTAATCCAGAAACAGGAGAGGAAATCCAGAAGGAAATGAGAGTGCATATGGGACTTGGAGTATGGGCAAGAATGGCACCTCAAATCCCTGAGGTAGATGCAGACTTTCACAGAAATACTGAGGAAAAAACGGTTAGTCACCTAGTGAGGAAAGTTAAAACAGCAGAGGGAGTTGCTTATTCTTTTTTATCTTCAAGGAAATCTAGAACTATGACTGACCCTTGGTCAACCCCTGGAACTGCGATCATTAGCGTTTATTCTCTGTCAATGATTGACGGTTTCGATGTGTGTACCTGGGGTAGTGGACCATGCTGTGCCAGTTTGTCACACTGCTTTATAAAAACAACAGGATTTATGGCATGCATGCCTGTGGTTTCATTGTTAGAGGGCTGACTTTCGAAACAGTTGTGGCTGGTTATGTAGCAAGATAGCCATTGGTTTTTTTGGTTTTTGGGGTTTTTGTTTGGTTTGGTTTGGTTTGGTTTTTGTTTTTTTTTGAGACCTGGAGTTGCTGTTCAGCCTTGGATGGCTAGGAATTCACTATGCAGACTGGAGAGATCCATCTGCCTCTGCCTCCCCAGCGCTGGGATTAAAAGTGTGCACCACACCGCTGGCCTTCACTTGCTACTGAATCCTGAATATATTTTCAGAGGGTTACTAAGCTTTCAGAAGCTGTGGGACTTCTGGAATACCTTTTCCAACTTTATTACTATTATTATCATTATTATTGTGTATATGTATGTGTGGATGTGTACACGATGTATGTATGTGGGGGGGGGTTACCACAGAGTGTATGAGAGGACAATTTTATAGAGTTAGTTCTCTTCTTCCACCTTCATGCAGGTTCAGAGGATCAAAGTCAGGTCGTCTTCTGGTACAGCATCTTCTGGTGGCAAGCATCTTCGCCTGCTAAGCCATCTTGACACCCCTTAAATACTTTTGATTAGGTTTTTTGCCACGGACCGTCCCTCTTGGAGACCGCTATCCACGGGAGAACAGGGTGAAGGATAGGATAGCCAGGATACGACGCAAGGGAATGACAGACAGACACACTGTGTAGTGAGAATCTGCTGCAATTTTACTTCTGTAAAGCTTCAGTTTTTGTACAAAACAGATCAAAGAACTTGGCAGGCTCATTACATCACCCCACTCAGGGTTCCAGACATAAATCAAGGCTAAGCATAATCAAAATAGAGCTCCCTCTACGTGCTCCCCTCTACGTGCTCAAGATGTTGGCAAGGACTTTCAGTTTTGTTTTGTCTCACACCATTAACCACATTCTACCGTGGGGGACTAGTTCTCAGGGTCCTGGGTCTAGCTTTTTATTTATATAATTTTTTATTCTTTGCTCCATATCCCCTAATAGTTTTCTCGTTTCCTCATGATAGTTCCTATACCAATATATTAAAGCTGGTCTCATGTTTTCAATAATTTCCTTTCTTTCCTTCTTAC
>NW_026067893.1:12672460-12787732 GCF_014885135.2 Alexandromys fortis | reverse complement strand
TAATAAAGTTTCCCAGGCTCATGTGGCGTGGGGCATACTTTATTTTCTCAAGGACTGCTTTAATGAACGGTGGAGCCGAGCCAAGGACGTACTTTGATCTCTTGGTAAGCGGTCAGCTTTAAACAAGAAAATTAAGAAATACAGAGAAAGATCAGGCAAGGTCTCAGGGCCATCTCCAGATACGAGATTTGCCTATGGCATCAGGTCCTATCTCGACCACTGATTGCCAGGGGGACCACCTGGGGCTTCGCTCCAAGAAGCTCTAACCCCAATCCTTCAGCAGGCAAAAGCCAGCGCAGAGGCATTTTGTCACTACACGGCAGTCACTGCTGTGGACGTGGCAGTTTTTTGTTCTGACACTACTGGAAATTGAACATAGGGCCTTGTAAATGCTAAGCAGTGACTGACTCTACCACAGGGCCACATCCCCAAACCCTGGAAAGCTTTTGCAAAAGACATTTAGATGCAAGCTAGGTGGCAGTGGTGCGTACCTTTAATCCCAGCACTTGGCAGGCAGAGAGAGGCAGATCTCTGTGAGTTCAAGGCCAGCCTGGTCTGCAGAGTGAGTTCCAGGACAGGCACCAAAAAGACATTTAGATATTTAGATGCACACCTTATACCATATACAAGATTAAATCTAGGGCTGGAGAGATGGCTCAGTGGTTAAGAGCATTGCCTGCTCTTCCAAAGGTCTTGAGTTCAATTCCCAGTAACCACATGGTGGCTCACAACCATCTGTAAAGAGGTCTGTCGCCCTCTTCTGGCCTTCAGGCATACAGACAGAATATTGTATACATAATAAATAAATAAATAAATAAATAAATTTTTAAAAAAAAGATTAAATCTAAACTGATTCATGAACTAAAGCAAAAAGAAACTAGGCTGTAGAAGGAAACATGGGTGAATTCCCCCTTATCCATGCACTTAGAAAGGCGTCCTACAAGTGATTCTAGCTCCAGATGCAGTAAAATACTGATAAATCTGACTTCATGTAAATGCACACACAAAAAATCTCAGATAGAGCCAATTCTGGCCGGATGGTGATGGCGTATGCCTTTAATCCCAACAATCAGGAGGAAGAGATGGGTGGATGGATCTCTGTGAGTTTGAGGCCAGCCTGGTCTACAAGACCTAATTCCAGGACAGGCCCCAAAGCTACAGAGAAATCCTGTCTTGAAAACCAAAACAAAAAAGAGAGTCAATTCTGTACTTTTACTGGTATATAAGTGTAACACTATGTTTTATTTCTAGTATACTCATTTTTCTTATGTGTTCTCTCTGTGTATGTGTCCCCACCATGTGAGGCCTGGGAATTGAAGTCAGCTTGTCGAGTTTCTCAATAAGAGTTTTTACCTCCTGAGCCATCTCACCGGTTCCCATTTTGTTGTTTCTTGAGTGAGTCAGGGTCTCACTGTGTCTTGAAAAAAAAACCCAAAAACAAAAATAAAAATTAAAGAAGAGGGGCTAGCAAGAGTCAGTGGGTAAAGACACTGTGTAAGCCTGATGACCTGAGTTCAAGGTTTATGAATGGTTGCCAGCGTGTATAAGTGAACTACATGCATGCCTGGTGCCCACTGAGACCAAATTGGAGAGAGTTCCTTGAGAGACCCCATCTTGCTGGATGTGGTAGTGCATGCCTATAATCCCAGCACTGGGAGGTAGAGGCACTTAGAACTCTGTGAGTTTAAGGTCAGCCTTATTTACTTAGCAAGTTCCTGTGTTGAGGAATGTTTAACTATGTAAAGATGTGTTGCTGTTTTACCTTGCCTGCTTAAGGTACCTGATTGGTTTAATAGCAAGAGGAGTTATAGGTAGAACTTCTGGGAGAAGGAGACGCCAAGACATGCCAGTGGCCAGCCAGACACAGAGGAAGCAGGAAAGTAGGACTTACAGAATGAAAGAAAGGTAAAAAGCCCTGAGGCAAAAATGTAGATGAATAGAAATAGGTTAAATTAAGTTAAATGAGCTAGTGAGACCAGCCTACCCTAAGGCAAGCAACGTCCATTTGGAAACAAAACGTGGCTAAGCTTTGTTTTTTAGTGTCTGGAATTCCTTTGCAAGCCTTCTCAGGTTTTAAGTGGATTTTAGGTGGCCCTACATTGGGCGCTAGTTTGTTGTAGGAGGTTGCTTGTTTGTTCTCGGCTGCGCAGCCCTGAAATAATCACACAGAAGTTATATTATTTAAATCACAGCTTGGCTATTATTCTGTATATTGCCACAAGGCTGTGGCTTACCAGGAAAAGTTCCGGTGTCTATCTCTGGCAGGACTGCATGGCTTTTCTCTGATTCTGTCTCCTTTCTCCCAACATTCAGCTTAGTATTCCCCCGCCTACCTAAATTCCGCCCTGCTATAGGTCCAAAGCAGTTTCTTTATTCACCAAGGGTATTCACATCATACAGAGGGGACTCCTACATCACAAGCATTCATAACTAGTAGTAACAAGTCTCTGTGTCTTTATTTGGGAGTTGGTTGGCAGCCCAAATAAAATGCCACCTATATCCCAGGACAGCCAGAACAACATAATAGAGAGAATCCCTGTGAGCATGAACACACACACACAGTGTGTGTTCACCACTGTTGAGAAGCCAAGGCCTGAGCCATCAGTTCAGTGATGAAGCATTCTCCTGGCATGTGCAAGGCCTATGTTCAATCTCTAGTACTGAGAAGGAAAAAAAAATGTCAGAGAGGCAAGAAGAGGGCACCCACAAGAGAGCAGGGAGAAGATCCAAAGTTTTCATTGGTTCTGTTTTTCCACTCTTACCCACACTGTCCCACAAGCAAACCCACAGTGGCAATCAATGGAGGGGATGATACAGGAGCAAGGCCTGCATCTCAAACTCTGGGAGGAACACTTGCCTATCTGGCAAGAAGAACCATGGTTTTAAGTATAAAGAGCAAATCCTCACTGTGTTTTGCTGTTTTGTTTTTATAGAAAGTTAGATGGGGGTAAAGAGATGTCATCTGCCTCTCTTCCTTAGAAGGGCTCCCAATGCCTACATAGAGGCTCATAACCCATCTGTAGCTCCAGGTCTGGAGAATCCAGTGCTCAATTTTGGTCCCTAAAGGCATGGATATAGATTCAGACAAAACTCTTATATACCTCAAAAACCACTAACTGTTACCTGTGCATAGGTCCTCAGGGAAGTGTGGGTAACATTCCCCCCATACCTCCCATCTTAAGCTGTTAAGAGCTTCAGTCTCCTGTCTACCTTGCATAGGTATTATAACTGCTGTGAGTTCGGAGTAGAATATCCATGCCATGCCCAGGCAGTCTGCATGGCCTCCTCTTGAGCTGATGAGCAGGGGAGGAAGCCTCCTGACCAGTTTGGTTTGCTTACTCTATGCCCTGCCACTAAGGCATGTGGGGTCTTCAGCAAAGTGATTTTATCTCTACTTCTGCTGGGCAACCAACTGGAGTAAAAATTGCCCTTATTGTTTTGGGAGCTTCAGGAGTTTTATTTTTCTTGAATTTTTTTTTTTCTAGCTTCTCTAGGCCTTTTCACCCAGGACCCCAGCTTTTACCAACTGACGAAGTAAAGTCGGTTTTAAATGGAGTACCTGATTGGCCAAAGTCACAGTGTAGCTGGGAGCCAATGTTATAATAAGCATGTGTGGGGATGGCTGCCCCAAACCTGCAGAGGGCACTGAAATGGGCAGGCCAGTAGAAACAGCAAAACTCCTGTGTATCCTTTGTGTATGTGGTAGCTACCCAAAGTGGCAGAGCTGTGGTCCTAAGGTGGCCATGCCTGGGGAAAGCTTTTTGTGGCTGTCTCCCCATCTTCCTCTGGGAAGACATCTAGAGACAGACTACATGACGGTTTCTGAATGGTGCACGGCTCCATTCATGTGCAGGCTCCCGTGAGTGGATGCTGGTGTGGGCACGGGGAGCTGGCAACTGAGATCATGAGACCCAAACGGGAACACCAGAGAACTAGCCAAAGAAACTGAAAATTCGTGGAGAAATGTAATGAAATATGGATAGAAATTAAGCTCCAATTGAAGCCAAAAAATGAAATAGATTATCAGAATAAATGTATCAGGTAGAAAAATGATTTAAATAAGATAACCTGTAACAGGCCCCCAGGCCTCAGCACAACTGACTCCATAATGGAAATAATCAGTCAGGCCATAAATCTCAGCATGTAGTACCATCTGCCAAAACGAAAACAAAGGCCTAATTCACCAAAGTCCATAGTTCTGGGACAGCTTCTAAATGTACTAACCTTGGCGTTTGGCTTCTTTAGTTCTCCTTCTGGCCAACTGTTCTTGCTAACTGAACTATGTCAACCCAGGATATGGTTTTTATGCTTAAAAGCTCACCGTGAGAAAGACTCGGCCTATACTGGGATCCCGAGCACATGGTGTAGTCATTGGCCAGCCAATAGATTTTCCATTGGCTTATATCCATGTCCAAGCAGTCTTCTTCTGGTAGATACTCCATTAACAAACCATATTCTTTTTGTTGTTATTGCTCTTTGCTTCTTGAGACAGGGTTTCGCTGTGTAGTTCTGGCTGTTCTGGAACTACCTCTGTGGACCAGGCTGGCTGAACTCAGAGATTCACCTGCCTGTGACTCCTGGGTGTTAGGATCAAAGGAGTGAGCTATCACTGCCTGGCCTTTTTTAAAAATTTATTATATTATTTATTATTTATTTTATTTTATGTGCATTGGTGTTTGTCTGTTGGATACCCTGAACTGGATTATAGCTAGTTATGAGTTGTCTGTGGGTACAAAGGACCTGGGTCCTTTGGAAGAGCAGCTGAGCCATCTCTCCCACCCCAAACCTATGTTCTTAAAGAAAATAGTTCATAGCTGGGCATGGTGGTACACACCTTTAATCCCAGCACTCAGGAGTCAGAGAGTTCGAGGTCAGCCTGGTCTACAGAACGAGTTCCTACGGGACTACACTTGAGAAACCCTGTCTTGAAAGAAAGAAAGAAAGAAAGAAAGAAAGAAAGAAAGAAAGAAAGAGCCAAATTAAGTAAATAAATAGATAGATAAATAAATGTAGCAATATAGAGCTAGGCTAAAAATGTATTACTACACTGAAAAAAAAACTCAGGTAGAAGAACTAAGTCTCTAAGCAGGTATTAGACAACTGTAAACGACAAACTGACCTTAAAGACAAAACTATCCATTGGTACATTCATAGGAAGAGATGTTAGAAGAAGGGCAAACGTGGAAAGGAAGAAATCTTTGTAAACATGCTTACTAAATATGAAGACCTACAGAAAAAGATGTCAGACCGAAACTGTGATCAGTGAAAACAACAGAAAATCAAAGAGAAAGGGCAGCCTCTAGAGAGAAAGTGAGTACCCAACCAAGATCCAGCCTGACAGCAGACTCTCTGAAAGAGAGGGACTGTGGAAGTAGGCATCAGAAGGGAAGAAGACAAGACAGTAAAGTCCGTCTCCTAGGTTCCTCTCTTTAGTAACTAGAATCCCTGTACCTGAAGTCATTAACCTAGAGGGGACAAAGGTGGCCCTGTGTCTGAGATTGCCTCCCAATTAAGGGTTGCTGCTGTAGCTCAGCAACAGCCTAGTATTCAAGAGGGGGCCAAGGTCCAGTTCCTAGCACAGCCCCAAACAACATCAAAATGGTAAAATGGTGACAACTGACAATTAATACACAGCAGAAACATTTCAGTCACAGAAGATTAAGTTTAAAAACTTCTTAGCTGGCCGTGAGAGCACACCCCAGTAATCCCAGCACTTCTAAAGTGAAGGCAGAAGGCTCAGAAATTCAAGGTCACCTTGACTGCAGGGTTCAAGGCTAGCCTGTTTTTATTTTTTCCAAACCCGTTGTTTCTCTGTAGCTTTGGAGCCTGTCGTGGAACTAGCTCTTGTAGACCAGGCTTGCCTTGAATCCAGAGATCCACCTGCCTCTGCCTCCAGAGTGCTGGGATTATGCCACCGCCCGGCATAAGACCCTGTTTTAAATCAACTTTTTCTTTAAAAAAAATAATTTTTAAAGAGAAATAATTTATTTTGTAACAAGAAATAAAAAGAACGTTTAGATTTTTCTTTCTCTTTAAATAATTTATAACGGATTTTCTTGGCTTTTTTTTTTTGAGACAGATCTCCCTGTCTCAAAAGGCTAGTCCTGGCTAGAACTGGTTATGGTGACCATGCAGCTTCGATTTGCAGAGATCATCATGTCCCTTCCTTCGGCTTAAATTTATGTTTAAAAACTACATCCGACTTAAAGGCTTTTTATTACAATATAAAACATACTGTAAAGTTCACAAAGCGAGATTGTTTTTACAGGAATGAAAACTGAAACAACAGATAACCACAGTTCAGCTTCTAATATTAGCAAACCTTACCAGTAACTCAATAGATGTGCTTTTTCCCCCAGTTTTATTTATTTATTTATTTATTTATTTATTTATTTATTTATTTATATTTATTAAAGATTTGTCTCTTCCCCACCGCCGCCTCCCCTTTCCCTCCCCCTCCCCCAATCAAGTCCCCCTCCCTCGTCAGCCCAAAGAGCAATCAGGGTTCCCTGCCCTGTGGGAAGTCCAAGGACCACCCTCCTCCATCCAGGTCTAGTAAGGTGAGCATAATAGATGTGCTTTTGAATTAAATACCTAGACTTGAATATTGACAGTCTTCCCTCGTGCGTGATTTTGCCATGGTATTTAACCTCTTTGGGTTTTGGTTAAGCCGTCTACAAAGACTCTAGGGGATAGCACCTTCTAAAATTGTTGAATTGGAAGAACTCGTATAATGTAAAAATGTCTATCTCAACGCCTGATTACAGCCTGATTGCAATGAACGGTAATTATCAGGCAAATGTAATAGAGACGGTAAGCAACTACCACTTCCTGCGTGCCTTTCACTCAGTTTTGAAAGTTGCTCGAGCTCATTCCTTTTCTCCTCGCTGGCTCCTCCTCCTGCCGTAAATGGCCTGCCCCAATTGTCGTGAAACGCTCTACCCCGCCCTCCATGTGGCGAAAACGCAGTCACGCTTGACGGCGCGAGGTGGCTCAGCCGCAAGATGGCGGCGCTGGCGGAGGAGCAGACGGAGGTGGCGGTCAAGCTAGAGCCTGAGGGACCGCCGACGCTGCTACCTCCGCAGACTGGCGACGGCGCAGGCGAGGGTAGCGGTGGCACTCCCAACAACGGCCCCAACGGCGGCGGCGGGAATGTGGCGGCGACGGCGGCGGCCGGCGGGGATGGCGGGACCCCCAAGCCCGTGGTGGCCGTCTCTGCCGCTGCCCCGGCGGGGACGGCCCCGGTGTCCGCCGCTCCCACAGAGGCCGGCGCTCCCCACGACCGGCAGACCCTTCTGGCAGTGCTGCAGTTCCTCCGGCAGAGCAACCTCCGCGAGGCCGAAGAGGCGCTGCGCCGTGAGGCCAGGCTGCTGGAGGAGGCTGTGGCGGGCTCCGGAGCTCCGGGAGAGCTGGACGGGGCCGGCGCGGAGGCGGCTAACGCGCTTCTCAGCCGGGTCACCGCTTCAGTCCCCGGCTCTGCGGCCCCTGACCCTCCGGGCAGCGGCGCTTCGGGGGCTACGGTATTCTCGGGTTCAGCCTCAGGTCCTGCGGCTCCAGGAAAAGGTGAATCGCGGGGTCCCGGGACAGGAGCGCCGGCGTGAAGGGGATCTAGCGGGGAAGGCAAGCCTGGCAGGCCTGCACCTCTGCGGGCTTGTTTTGAATTTCCTGGGCCCGCCTCTAGGGCCACATGCCCGCCCCTTTCGCTACGGCGCGGGCTGCGCAGTCAAACCCTCTTCTGAGCTGTCAGTTCCAGCCAGAGGCTGAGCAGAGCTGTGGAGCCGAGGGGAGGTGCCGGGAAGCCGGGCTTGACAGAAATGGGGGACCACGGGGTTTCAGTGTTTTTCCTCTTATTTAGATTTCTGAGCCTTGCATACGTTCGCATGAACACCACTAGGACCGTTACACTTCCATACTTTGACTGCAAGTCCTTTCTGTATCTTGATTTTTCACAGCTCCGTGGTTCTCATCTCCTTTTGAGACGAGAGAACGCGCTGTGGAGTAAAGGCGGAAGGTGCTTAGGACCGCACATCCAGAGTGGTGGTAGTCCGTATTTCTCAGAATGTGGGCTAAGTGCTGTTCAGTGTTTTGGAGGATGTAAATTCCTGAGCATCACTTCAGGTGTAAACGCTCAAGGGTTTGGGGCTGAGGACCTGCCCTAACGGCTTTTAAGGAGTACTGATGTATACTAATCTTTAAAAACCCAAACTTTACGGCTAGGTGTGGGGCAGACATTTTTGTTTCTGTTGCTCTCCCTCGTGTGATGTCAGTTAAAGGCATTTTTCCTAGTTTTTTTTTTTTAATTAGGTTAATACAAGCCTAAGATGTAAAGTGTAAAATAGTGAAAATAGTAAAGTAGTGAAAAACTTTAGTTCTTGAATCCAGTCCTAACAACTCCTCTCCACCTTCCTCCCAGACACTTGTCACAAAATTCATACCATAAACACACCATTCCAGCCCAGTGGTGATGGCTCACGCCTGTGATCCCAGCACTTGAGGTAGGCGGATCTCTGTGAGTTCGAGACCAGCCTGGTCTACATAGTGAGTTCCAGGACAGCAAGGGCTGTTAAACAGAAACCTTGTCTCGAAAAACATAAATCAAAACCTCTTGCAGCAATGTGATGGCACCATGGCTGACCATCTGTGGTGTGGAAGGAAAGACCCAGCTATCTAAAAGTTGTCTTTCACACACACCATATTTTAAAGATTTAAACCCACACCTAGTATAAATTCTCAAAGGATATCAGTAAATATTGAATTAAGTTAGCCAGTGTAGTGGTTCTAGACAAGTTAATCTGTATCTGTGAGAGCATTGCCAGACCTGGCACTGTAATTTATGTATATAAATAGAGACATGTCATGTTTATAATGCCGCCAGCAGTTGGGTTGCCGAAGCAGGAGAATTACTGTGAGATTAAAGCCAACCTACACTTAAGTATAGTTAAGGGGGAAGTAAGGAATGTGTGGAAAATGTGATTGAGAAGGATCTTTACACTACATTTTGTAAGTATATTGTAACATAAATTTTATTGTTTTACATTTCTTAAATATCTATCATATGTCCAGAAACTTGACTTAGTTTTTATATCACACTTGAGAAGCCAAGGAGGAAAAGAGACCATGAGAATGACTACAATATTATAACTTTATTTATAATTTTTGCTTCAAAGAGTATGTATATCCACTAAAAACCACAGAAGTGTGGAACACTATAATTGTAGTTTACCAACATTTCCAATATTCAAACTCTGATTTGATTGAAAAAAGCATTATTGTTTGTTGTGTATTGCTACATTACAAATAAATATTCAGCCTTTCAATCTTAAAGTGATTGATTATAGAAAATTTGCTTTAAGCATATACAATTGAGTTGTAGTCTTTTATATTTTATATTGAGCCATAACAAATGTTCTCTCTTTTCATTAAAGTGGTGATATTTTGTTTGTTTGTTTTTCGAGACAGGGTTTCTCTGTGTAGCCCTAGCTGTCCTGGAACTAGCTTTATAGACCATGCTTGCCTCGAACTCACAGATATCCACTTGCCTCTGCCTCCCAAGTGCAAGGATTAAAGGTGTGTGCCACCACTGCCTGGCTGAAATGCTGATATTTTATATGAGGGGATTGATGTTTGAATATGAAGGTATCACAGGACTAGATCTATTACAGGAGTGATATACAAAGAGCTTGAATGTGTTGTATCCATTTGCACAGAGATTAACATAATTGTTTGCTTTGCATATTTATTTATTTATTTGGTGGTTGGGGGTTGAACCTAGGACCTTGTACATGCTAGACAATTCCTGTCCACTTAGCCCCAATACCAAACCTGCATGTATCCTTTGTCTTTAAATAAGACGGTTCCAGGAAAAACGTTGACTGTTCTTGTCACTGATTTAAAAATGGTAAGATGTAGTCAAACTGAAGGGCTTTTAGCTTGGGTAACGGAAAGGCATACTAAATCCCATTAAAAGGTTCTGTGATTGTGGGCTAGCAGGTTTGCTCAACAGGTAAAGGTGCTTGCTACCAAGCTTGACTTAGGTGACTCCCTAAAGCCTCCATCTTGAAAGGAGAGAATTGACTACTGTAATTTGCCTCTGATCTCCTCTTGAGCACAGTGGCTTGTCTCCCCCACCCCCATATGCAGCCTCACACATGTACACAAAATAAACAAATGTAATGCAAAATTTTAAAAAAGATACATGATTGTGTTGGGGAATAGAGGTCAAGAGGAAAAGAACAAACTTGAGTAATAACTCTCCTTTGAGCCTTAGCAAACTTCCGCATTCACATTGTGCATTTTAGATCATTTTCTTAAAAGTTGTCATTCATTTTTTTAAACAGTTGGAAGTGTAGCTGTGGAAGACCAGCCAGATGTCAGTGCTGTCTTGTCGGCCTACAACCAACAAGGAGACCCTGCAATGTATGAAGAATACTACAGCGGACTGAAACACTTCATTGAATGTTCTCTGGACTGCCATCGAGCAGAATTATCCCAACTCTTTTATCCTCTGTTTGTACACATGTACTTGGAGCTAGTTTATAATCAACATGAAAATGAAGCAAAATCGTTCTTTGAGAAGTATGTGAATTTTAACATATTTTATTCATCTATATACGTATATGTATACACACACATCTGTAACCCCACAAATGTAAGATTGTAAAGCAGAAGGTACTTTGAGAAGGAGACGTACCTTGGGCAATATGAACCTAACATGGGGCTAGGGGAATTGATCTCCCAGACAAAGCCAGACTTGAAGTGAAGTTTGAAGAAGGGCTAGGAATTAGCCAGATGAAGAGAAGAGCATATCTGGAAGGCCTGGGAGAACGGTCATGGTTGTTACAGAGGGGAAAAGAAACTGGAACAGGAAGCATTGGTTGGGACCTGGAAACAGGCAGGTTCTTGCGCTGTGTTCAGGATTTTTGTCATAGGAATAATAGGGATTTGTATTGAATGAAATTAGATTTGATTGAGTCACTGAAAACTGATATAAATAAAACTTTATTCTAAGAGCAATAGAAACTATGTTAGAATTAGGTTGGACTTAAAATAACTGACAACCCAAATAGAGGCTTATATAAAATGGAAGCTTAGTTTTTTTCATAAAGGTAGGAAGTTTAAGACTAATAAGTAAATCCTTGATCGTCAGGATGTGGCCTTCCTCGGTTTATCGTCCTTGTCATATGGTTTCTGCTGTGTGACACAGATGGTCCTTTAGCAGTGAACAGTCCTCACCGTGTTCTAATCAGCAAGGGGGCATACATTCTAGATGCACACACTTCTTTATTTTTTTGAGACAGAGTTTTTCTATAGCTTTGAAGCCTGTCCTGGAACTTGCTTTGTAGACTAGGCTGGCCTCGAACTCACAGAAATCTGCCTGCCTCTCCCTCCTGAGTGCTGGGATTAAAGGTGTGTGCCACCACTGCCTGTCCCACACTTCTTTTTCTAACTTTTCAGTCAGTGCCCATCCCTGGCTACAAATGTAGGAAATACAGTCTTTCCTTAGGTATCTGTTCCCAGCCAATAGATAGAGCATTTGGGGACAATGAGGCATCTCTGCTATAGATGTCAATAGAGGATAATTTCATTAATTTTCTTTTTGTTGTTCTTTTTAGATAGGCTCTTATTACATAGCCATGCCTGGCCTAGAACTTACTGTGCAAATCAGGCTGGCCTCAGACTGGCAGAGTTCTGCTTGCTTTTCCCTTCCGAGTGCTAGAATTATAGGCAGGGTCTACCCCACCATAGCCTGAGTATACCTCTTTTACGTAAAGGACCTTTATGCAAAGAGGCAAACATGGTGAGGGACAGAGGGGCTTTGCTTGATCAGGGTTATTAAGTGTTCTTGATGGGGGTGATACTCCTTTTTCCCCTTCGACCGTTTGTAAATATTTCAAGGCATTTTTGTTTGTCATAATAACTGGTAAGGAAGGAGAGAAGGATAATAATTATATTATAGGATGTATAGGTAGTCCTGTTTAGCAGAGAATTGCCCTGCCTAATATCTTAGTAGCATCCCTGTGAGAAACAAGAGTCTGCGGGTGTAGGTGAAAAGTAGATTGATTCAACACTTGATGGGTTAGCTATGAGGTGAAATATAATTGATAAGCCAGGTTTCTGGTCTGTCTGGATAAGGATGACTTTACTGACAGAAACCCTTGTCAAGTAGGGGAATGAATCTTTAGTTCCAAATTCAGATGTGCGTTTGATTAATTTAAAAGTCCATTAAGAATCAATAACCTTGCCCAGCTTGGTGGCACATGCCTTTAGTCCTGGCACTTAAGGAGGCAAAGGCAGGTGAATCTCTGAGTTTATGACCAGCTGGTCTACCGAGTGAGTTTCAGGACAGCCAGTGCTACACAGAGAAACTCTGTTTTGAAAAACCAAAATAAACAAATAAAAACCATTTCCTCCAGGACTGGTCAGCTAATAATCACTCTGTCCCTCCATAATGTAACCCGGTTCCCCACCCCTATATAAAAGCTGCGAGGGGAGGAGGCACTGAAGCCATACATTGCCTTGAGGAGCTCCAACATTTTTTTTTTGTTTGTTTGTTTGTTTTTGAGACAGGGTTTCTCTGCGGCTTTGGAGCCTGTCCTGGAACTAGCTCTGTAGACCAGGCTGGTCTCGAACTCACAGAGATCCGCCTGCCTCTGCCTCCCGAGTGCTGGGATTAAAGGTGTGTGCCACCATCGCCCGGCCAAGGAGCTCCAACATTTAACAACCAAGTATAAGATCTAGAAAAGGAAAGGGAAGAGAGAGAGGAGGAAATCCAGGAAGGTGTTGAGTTTCCGATGTCAAGGAGGCAGCATTGACTTGACCGAAGGGAAGCACTTGAGTGAAGCCAGGAGTCATCCACTAACAAAGATGATGCTGAAAGGGGAGCGGCAGACTCTCAGCTCTTGTATTCATTATTAAACCCATATTCCCAGCTGAGGGGACAGAGAGCAAACTGAGCCTGAGCCCCGCCGCCCCCAGCTGAGCACAAAATTTCTATTCTAATAGTCCTGTTATCAGTCTCCTGAGATAGCATCTTCCTATGTGGGAAGCTGGGCTTTCAGAAAAGGGTCTCTGCTTCCATTACAGTCTACTATGACCCCATGCCCAATGAGGGTAAAACAAAAGTATATTTAAACTTATACCGAGGCTGAAGGCTTTATTCCATTGCCTTGGGAACAGTGAAATTATGAAAGTGCTCATTGTTCAGTACCAATATTTGTTCTTTAGTTTACGTTTAATGTGTCTTAACACAGGAAGTAATTGAAATGTTTAGGCTATGAAAATCCATGTACTGATTATTTCTGAGGCATATTATTTTCTACTTCTATGCTTGAAATGTTCTATAATAAAAATTTTTAAAGAGTTGGGTTTTGAGAAAACACAGAATTCAGTAAAGCAAGGGTTCTGACATTTTTATGTATTACCGAAGATGGTTTTCAAAAGAAATACATACTAGTGGTGGGTTTTACATTCCACTCAAATGTTTCGTTCACTCTGCTTTATTTCAAATTTTTATCTTGAAATGTTTGATACATTTCATTAGAGAAATTGGTCACTTTTAAGGGTGGGTTTAGAAACTGAATTATAATCATTTAAAAATGTATTATTAGTTATCCTACAGCCTAAGTCAGGGTTATTTATATAGTTACATTATTATATTGTAAATATATCTTACTATATACTAGTTACAGATTATTCTGGGATGGTTTATAAATGTATGAGGGGAAATATTATCTTAATGACACACTGAAAAATAACTTTTTAAAATCACTAAAACAGGTTCCATGGAGATCAGGAATGTTATTACCAGGATGACCTACGAGTATTATCTAGTCTTACCAAAAAGGAGCATATGAAAGGGAATGAAACCATGCTGGACTTTCGAACAAGTAAATTTGTTCTCCGTATTTCCCGTGACTCTTACCAACTCTTGAAGCGGCATCTTCAGGAGAAACAGAACAATCAGATATGGAACATAGTTCAGGAGCACCTCTACATTGACATCTTTGATGGGATGCCTCGTAGTAAGCAACAGATAGATGCCATGGTGGGAAGTCTCGCTGGAGAGGCTAAGCGAGAAGCAAACAAATCAAAGGTATGGGAGTAAGCCTCAGAAGCAGATAATGTAGACTGGAAATCGTAGGGTTTCCATTACATAGTTTATACTTGAGAATAACCTTCCACTGCTTTTAAAATGTGGTGTTCTAAGGATTACTAGTGTATGTAAGGGTTTGGGAATGGTTCCGTGTAATAGAGCCCCAACTACAGCGGCTGAGACAAGGGTCTTTTTGGGGGGAGTAGCATAATAGTTTCAAAGTGCTGTCTGTATCCCTTGGCTTCTAATTCCTGGTTCACCATGTTTAGAATGTGGCATGCATGTCTATGCGTGTATGTATGTGTGTGTGTGTTCACGTACAAACACACTCAAATGGCTACTATGGCATTGTAGCTGAATCCAGGGAGGGGGAGGGGCCACATTGAGAGGTCTACTAAGTCTCTTAAAACCAGGACAATATATGGGTTTTTTTCCTTTTTTTTTCCTTTTTGGTTTTTCGAAACAGAGTTTCTCTGTGTGTAGTCCTGGTTGTCCTGTTACTCTCTTTGTTCACCAGGCTGGCCTTGAATTCACAGAAATCCACCTGCCTCTGCCCAAGTTCTAGAATTAAAGGCATATGCCACCAAGCACAGCTTGCCTTTTTTTTTTCTAACTAAAACTATATGCGGTGTACGTCTATAAATATCAGTTGGTTAGAACTATGTTATGTGGTAATTTGTAGTTGCAGGAGAGCCTGAAAAGAGAAATGATTTAGCCAAATACACTGAAGAAAAGTTAAATAAAAAATGTTGATTCTTTTGACTTGTAGGTATTTTTTGGTTTATTAAAAGAACCAGAAATTGAGGTGCCTTTGGATGATGAGGATGAAGAAGGAGAAAATGAAGAAGGAAAACCTAAAAAGAAGAAGCCTAAGAAGGATAGTGCTGGGTCTAAAAGCAAGAAACAAGATCCCAATGCCCCTCCTCAAAACAGGTAGGGAAGAAACTTGTGTGGAGGTGAAAGCTATGTTACAGAGGCTGAGGCTTATTAATATTCAGAGTGATTCTTAGTCTGTTTCTCTTGTAGAATCCCTCTCCCTGAGTTGAAAGATTCAGACAAACTGGACAAAATAATGAATATGAAAGAAACCACCAAACGAGTGCGCCTTGGGCCCGACTGCTTACCCTCCATTTGTTTTTACACATTCCTTAATGCTTACCAGGTTAGTAAAATAACTCAACAATTTCTTCCAGAAAAGTCAGATAAAATGGTGCTTTACCATTGAGAGAAAGTAACTAAAATGGAATTTTATTATTTAAACTCTTGGTATTATTTAACTCGGAAACAAAGGAAAGCCAGTGTGGTAGCACATGCCTTTGGTCCCAGCATATTCTAGGCAGAGTCAGTGGGTCTCTGCATTTGAGTGCAGCTTTGTCGAGGACTGTCAAAACTATAACATAGAGAAGCCCTGTCTTAAAAGAATTTAAAAAAAAAAAAAAAGAGGAAGAAGAAGAAAATGACACTGGTCAGAATAGATAGATGTCTTCTGAGTTTCAAAGCCTTTAGCAGCTTGCAAGAGCCGGAATCCTGCTTATACTTGACCCCTGATGATTGACTGGAGTTCTAACCTCTGAGGAACCTTATCTGGCTCATCTTTTGAACTTGGTTTAAGTATTAATGTAAAGTTGGCACTTTTAACTAATTCTAAATGTCTTTACTTGACTTCTTATAATGGACTGCTGAGGATGAGGTATCTAGTAAAGTACAGGAATTACTAACACTTCTCTCATGTACTCCAAATACAGAGGCAAAACGGAGTGATATCATGCTCTTCATGCCTTCAGACATGGGGTTTTATTGGACAATGTTGTAGTTGGAATTTTCTTTGGGTCACCAACTAGTTCCCAAATAAACACACAGAGACTTACTTAAGTTATGGATGCTTGGCCTTAGCTTAGGCTTGTCCCAGTAGCTTTTTAATTGAACTTGTTTTTATTTATCTACATTTTGCCTCAGGGGCCTTTTTACCTTTCTTTCATTCTTTATATCTTACTTTCCTGCTCCTTCCCCATCTGTTTGTCTGGGCCCTTGTGTTTCCCGGATGCCCCACACCCCAGCTAAATCCCTCCTTCTTCTACTTACTCTCCCTGCTGAGAAGTCCCCATATATCTCCTCCCTTGCTATTGCCTGTTCAGCTTCTCATTAGACCAGTCAAGTTCTTTAGGCAGCAAGGTAAAACAGCAACACATCTTTACATAGTTAAACAAATGCAATACATTTTTTTAAACATAGTTAAATTTTTTTTTTTTTGAGACAGGGTTTCTCAGTAGCTTTTGGTTCCTGTCCTGGAACTAGCTCTTGTAGACCAGGCTGGCCTTGGATTTACAGAGATCCGCCTGCCTCTGCCTCCCAAGTGCTGGGATTAAAGGCGAGCGCCACCACCGCCCGGTCATAGTTAAAATTTTTAAACAAAAAATATTTCACTGGGCTGGAGAGATGGCTCAGAGGTTAAGAGCATTGCCTGTTCTTCCGAACGTCCTGAGTTCAATTCCCAGCAACCATATGGTGGCTCACAATCATCTGTAATGGGGTCTGGTGCCCTCTTCTGGCCTGCAGGCATACATGGAAGGAATGTTGTATACATAATAAATAAATAAATATTTAAAAAAAATTCACAACATAAACAAATTTAACACATCTTTACATAGTTAAACAAATACAGCACATCTTTGCATAGTTAAACAAATATATGTAACAGAATGTAACTTCTTTTTTTTTTTTTTTTTTTGGCTTTTAAAGACAGAATTTCTCAGTTTTTGGAACCTGTCCTGGAACTTGCTCTGTAGACTGGGCTAGTCTCGAGCTCAGAGATCTATCTGCCTGTCTCTGCCTCCTGAGTGCTGGGATTAAAGGTGTGCACCACCACCTCCCAGAAGATATTCTTATTTTTAGTTCTGCATGCTTTTTTGGAGAACTTCATCCTTGAGCACTGCATGTATATCTCTTTTGCCTCTCATCTCTCCCTGTGTCCCCTACATAATGATCTACTCTTAATTACTATTATATGTATATACTCATATGTACGTGTATGTTTATATATACAAGTGTGCATTTAACTTTGCTTATATGTGCTTGTGTTCAGATGCCCTTTTTGTTTGTTTACTGTCAGGGCCTCACTGCGGTGGATGTCACTGATGATTCCAGTCTGATTGCTGGAGGTTTTGCAGATTCAACTGTCAGAGTGTGGTCTGTGACACCTAAAAAGCTTCGTAGTGTCAAACAAGCATCAGGTAACTGAGATGACTTATTGGTGTACACTTGAAGTTATATCTGTTTGATTCCATGGAATGTAGACAGGAAGTTGTGATCTTTGCAGAATTGATTTCACTTGAATTGAAAGGTAACACTCCCAGCTGTGTGTGGTGATATAGGCCTGTGATTATAAACTACTTAGGAGGATGGAACAGGAGGACTGAGAATTCAAGAACTGGGCAGGTGAGATGACTCATCAGGATAAAGCACTTGCTGCTGAGCCTGATGACCTGAGTTTGGTTCCTGGAACTCACATGTGGGAGAGAACTGCTTCCCAAAAGTTGTCCTCTGACCTCGCCACATGTGCTAGGCATGTGTGCACCCACATAATCACACACACTAAATAATTTAAAATAAGAGAGAGTGAGTTAAAGGACTGCTGGACTGCAGGGAGAATTCAAGGCCAGCCTGCAAAACTTAGATAAACTGTCTGAAAATAAAACAAACACCAACTAAGATAACATTTCCAATAATGAAAGAACTGTTGGGATTGGCAATGATTAACTGGTTGGCCCTCAGTTTTCTCCTTTGTAGAATGAAGGGATTAGGCCAGACAACCTTTTTTTTTTTTTTTTTTTTGGCAGGGAGGCAGGGTGAAATGAGGTTTCAAGACAGGGTTTCTCTGTGTAGCCCTGGCTATCCTGGCACTCATTCTGTAGATCAAGCTGGCCTTGAACTCACAGAGACCTCTGTCTCTCCAAGTGCTGAGATTAAAGGTGTGGGCCACCACTGCCTGGCTTTAAGATTTGTTTTTATTATTTTATGTGTATAGATGCTTTGTCTGAATGTAGGTCTGTGTACCATGCATGTGCCTGGTGCCTAAAAAGTTGATGAACCTCCATGTGAGTGCTGAGAATCAAACCTGAGTCCTTTGCAAGAACACTAAATATTCTCACCCACGGAGCCAACTCTCTAGCCCTTTTTAGATAACTCTATAAAGTTAAAACTCTAATATCTGATGATTATTTGCCTGTAAATTTTAAGAAAACCATAGTGAGGGCTGGGAGGGCCCTGCAAGTTGTCCTTTGACATCCACATGTATGTGATGGCATACATGCTTCAAATTCACTTCATACACCCAAGTGCCAAGTTCAAAGCAGACCGAGCTACATCGTGAAGAGCCTGTCTCAAACATCAAAACAAGGGGCTGGATAGATGATGACTCAGTGGTTCAGAGCACTGACTTTTGCAGAGGATCTGGGTTAGACTTCCATCACCATGGCAGCTCACAACCAGCCGTCACTCTAGTTCAGTGGCTCAGCACATGCATCTGGTGCATTCCTCTACATGCAGGCAGAACACTGATACACTTAAAGTTCATTCATCAAAACAAAAACAAAGGCACAACAAAACAAAAGCCCAAACCTCTAATAAGGTCAGGATTTTTTTAAAAGCTTTTGTTGCTATTTTTCCTAAATAGTACATTTAAATTATTTTAGGATTTTTATGAAACATAGCATAGTAGGCAAACTAGAGAATCAGTCCTGGTTCTCATTCTGAGTAACTGTGTGGTCTAGCAGATTATTAACTGTTTGAAGGTTCATTTTATTCTGTACAAGGGATGTATCACTGACTTTAGAGGCCTTAGCATAGTGGTTTTTGGTGCATAGAAAGAAATGTTGAAATGTTAGTTCTGAGCTATGATAGGATTGCCTTAAAGTGTTTTAATGAACGAACCTAAAATAATATTTCTGAACCTTTTTAGATCTTAGTCTTATAGACAAAGAATCAGATGATGTCTTAGAAAGAATCATGGATGAGAAAACTGCAAGTGAGTTGAAGATTTTGTATGGTCACAGTGGGCCTGTCTATGGAGCCAGCTTCAGTCCGGATAGGTAAAATACAAACAAAATTAAATACTGATAAACAGTATTGAGATTTAAAAGTTAACTGCTGGAAATAAAATGCGTATGTGTAGACACTTTTTAGAAAAACATCATGATTGCCTGTAGTTCAGTATCTTTTAGAATCTTACATTTGCTAATTTATCTTGGAGTACTGGTATATAAAATAGCAACTAAGTATATGCTAAATTTACAGGATCAAGGTGCACATTCAGGGCTCACTGGTTTCAAAATTTAGCTTCATCTTTGAACAACCCTCTAATAGAGGTTGAATTCCTTGAGTTCTTGGTTGTTCTTGTGGCACTTTGTAAAATTTAACACAAATTCCTTATACTAATGGCATTAATAGCTATCCACTGAAGCATTAGCAGGCTATAATGGAAAGAATGAAGAAGGCTGGGCGTGGTGGTAAGTGCCTGTAATCCCAGCTACTCGGGAGGCTAAGGTGAGGGGATTGTGGTTGAGATCATCTTCTGAAATAATAGCACCATATGTGTTTAGCTATTTTTTGATTTTCATTTCTAACTTTGTGCAAAAATGACTGGAAGAGGGAATTTTCACCCATATTATCATTTGTATTCTACTTGGATAGTAGTTTTCAACCACTAGAGTTTTAACTGTATTTGTGAGATCTTGGGAGTAAAAAAAAATATATATTTAATAGTGATTTAACCAGATGGTACATTTTACTTGAAGAAATGTCTGATTTCAGTGAAAACAGTTGACTTTTGTATTTATCCCTGGAAAAAGTAGAACATTATCATTTTGCATGGGAGTAGAGTCTGGTTGAATGGTAGACTTTAGTACTCTGCTACTCAGCTACATTCCACTCCTTTTCTTTTTTTTAAAATATAGCCCATGTGGATAGGAAATAATATTCACAAGTTGACATTCGTTTTTTTGGCTGTCTTGGTAAACATACTTTTTATTATTCTGATTATTATTATTATTTTGGTGTTTTGAAATGGAGTCTCATGCTGTATTCCAGACTTGCCTTGAATTTGCTGCAAGCCTCCTGCCTCAATCTCCCAAATTCTGAGATCACTCATGAGTTACCAGACTATTTACTACTTTTTTCTTTTCTAAAGTACTGTGACCCCCTCCCCATAATCACTATATATTTTTAATAATTAGCTTTATATAGTTGATGTTCAGAATATAGTATGACAGTATTTCATTTTAACATTAGTTTAATAATTTTAGCTTTTGGTTCTAAGTATAAATAAAGAGGTGGGGATGAGATGGCTCAGTGGGTGGTAAAGTGCTTGTCATGCAAGTGTGAAGACCAGACTTTGGATCCCCAGCACCTACAATGCTGGACTGGCATGGCAGCCCTCCTGTAATCTCAGTATTCTGGAGCTGGAGATGGGATCTCTGGAGAAAACTGACAAGCTCTGGGTTCATCTGGGAGATTGCTCAAGGAAGACACCTGAACATGTCCATGCATACCTCATACCACACACACAGGTGAAGGGCTCAGTGGTAGATTTCCTGCCTGTCATGTGCAAGGCCTGAGGTTCAGTCCTCAGCACTATCTGCGCATCTCCACATGTATGTGCACACACTGAGATATACCTAGGTCTAAGTCATTTGCTGAAATGTGAGAATGAGAAGAAACTTGAACAGGTAACCAGATTATTCTGGAAATCAAACATATCACCTCCTCTCCTCAGGAACTATCTGCTCTCCTCTTCAGAGGATGGAACTGTTAGACTCTGGAGCCTTCAGACGTTTACTTGCTTGGTGGGATATAAAGGACACAACTACCCAGTATGGGACACACAGTTTTCTCCATATGGATATTATTTTGTGTCAGGAGGCCATGACCGAGTAGCTCGGTAAGAACACTATGATCTCATGGGTTTATTCACTGAACATAACTGATTCTTGTTGCGAATACAAAGTCCAGCAAACATCATATTCATGCTATCAGGGCTGACTTTTTGAGAAGATAAGCATTTATTGCCGTAGTTTGAAATGAATGTGAGGAAGAATATTACTGTCTTTCAGTATGTGTACACTAAGGGTCCTGCTTTAACGTAATTTATAACGTTCCCCACGCGAGATGTGTCTTGTTTCCCATTCCCACTATGAGCACCTTTTGTCTCCTGTTATTGTAAAGTTTCCATTGGCAAAATTGTTCCTAGAAACCATGTAGTTACCCAAACTACAGGAAAATGGTTTTCTGTGCATTAGGAGTGGGAAGCAGTGCGTTTACAAAGAATCATAGAATTTACATGCTGGCTGGAGAGATGGCTCAGAGGTTGTTGCCCTAGAGGACCCAGGTTCAATGCCCAACACTCAAATGGCAGCCGAGAACTGTCTGTCACTCCAGTTTCAGGGGATTCGACACCCTCACACAGTCATGCATGTAGGCAAAACACCAATGCACATAAAATAATATTATATAAACTGGGTAGTGGTGGTGGTGGTAGAGTCCTTTAATCCCAGCACTTGGGAGGCAGAGGGAGAGCTTAGTCTATAGAGTGAATTCTAGGACAGCCAGACCTACACAGAGAACACCTTGTTTCTAAAAGCCAAAAATAAATAAAAGGAATTTCCATGCCCATAATCCCAGCACTCTAGAACAGGACATGGTGGCACATTCCTTTAGTCCTAGCACTTGGAAGATTAAGGTAGGGGCCGAGTTTAAGGCCACCCTGATCTGCAGATATCTTGAGTTCCAGAACAGCCAAGGCTACATAGTGAGACCCTGTCTCAAACTAGGCCCAATCTTCTGTTGTCTTTCCTTAAGATGGCAAGGAGGTGCCATTGGGAATTTACTTTGATCTGGATGTACCAATTTTTTGGGTTAAATTTTATTTCAATTAATTACTATTTTTCGTTAATTTCAAAAAGGCTTTGGGCTACAGATCACTATCAGCCTTTAAGGATATTTGCTGGACATCTTGCTGATGTGAACTGCACTCGATTTCATCCAAATTCGAACTATGTTGCTACGGGCTCTGCAGACAGAACTGTGCGGCTGTGGGATGTGCTCAATGGTAACTGTGTCAGGATCTTCACTGGACACAAGGTATCTCACACCTTATTCCGGCACACACAGATCCTTTCAGAGTCAGAATACTAACTAGCAGCATGCAAGCTTTAAAGATAGTATCCATGCCACTAAACTACAGTTCTGTCTTGGCCTTATCAGATATACTTAACCTTATTTTGCTCTTTTCTAGGGACCAATTCATTCCTTGACATTTTCTCCCAATGGGAGATTCCTGGCTACAGGAGCAACAGATGGCAGAGTACTTCTTTGGGATATTGGACATGGCTTGATGGTTGGAGAATTAAAAGGCCACACTGATACAGTGTGTTCGCTTAGGTTTAGTAGAGACGGTGAAATTTTGGCATCAGGTAAATTATTTTAATGGCTTTGGGATAAAGGTTTAGTTTTCATAAAAACAAGGCAAATACAAAGTATACATGGGAAAATGTCAGACTCTAGATGTGACGGATACTAATATTTTCTTTGGCTTTCTTTTAGGTTCAATGGATAATACAGTCCGGTTATGGGATGCCATTAAAGCATTTGAAGATTTAGAGACTGATGACTTTACTACCGCCACTGGACATATAAACCTACCTGAGAATTCCCAGGAGTTATTATTGGGTACATATATGACCAAATCAACACCAGTTGTACACCTACATTTTACTCGAAGAAACTTGGTTCTAGCTGCAGGAGCTTACAGTCCGCAATAAACCAGCGGTATTAGAGACTTTTTTGGAAGCTACTGTTTGGAAAAGGGAGACTAAAAAAGCAAATACCTCAGTGATTAGTATTTAAGCTACAAAGAATGTTTTTGTCTACATGGATCTGGGAGTATGCTGCTTGGAAAATCTGAACAGGACAGTTCCACGTTTCTCTAGCAACCACATTGAACTAATTTCCGTTAGTTGAATGAGAGGTATTATGTTCATGGAGGGGACATTATGGTGCTTTGGATTGTGTGGAAACTATGCATTTTTCTGTTCAAATGCTATTTTAATTTATTATGTTTAGAAAGGAAGTCAATTTGATTTAAACAATTTATTCTGCTTCAAGATTCAAACTAAGAAATACAGTACCATCTTGAGTAGCCTAAGAGCTCTATGAGCATGTGTGTGTCTGCTGTAAAATGAAGTTACTGTATGGCACGCAAGCACTACGGCAAATGACCCACTAACATGCTTTCCTTCACCATGACTAGTGGGATGTATGTAACTGGGTAGGAACTACAGTTCCTAAGATCTAGAAGTACCAACCAGCCACTGACATCTCAATTTCTACCTTTTAAGTTCTGAGTGCAATCATTCTACAGACCAGGTGAAGAGATCTAGATCCCATACTATACTTCAACTGACATGGCTACATACGACCTAGTACACTTGAAGTCAGACATTTCAGTTGCTTACCTCCAGTACTGAGCCTTGCTTTGGAAAACTAAGAGATTTAGACCAAGTCACTGCCAGTTTTTGCTTTTGTTGCATTTTGTACAGTTTTATATTTTTGATATCTTGTAAATAAAGACAACCAGCTTTTCCAGGTTCATAATTTATTGTACAAATTGAGTATCACATGATGAGTTGACATCAGCTTCTTCAGGCATGGAACTTAACAGATGAGGTCAGACATTGAAAGACCCTACAAAACAGCAAAAACAGTTTGATACAAATGTGACAATCAGTAATTATCACAACCCCCCCAAGATAAAATACAAATTCATCAGATTCTTAAGAGTCAGTAGGACAGACATATAAATAGGTAAGATACAGTGTCCACTACTTTGTTTTCAAGATAGTTTTTTGTTTTTTGAGATAGGGTAACAGTCCTGGCTGTCCTGGAACTAGTTCTTGTAGACCAGGTTGGCCTCGAACTCAGAGATCCATCAACCTCTGCCTCCTGAGGGCTGGGATTCAAGGCATGTGCCAACACTGCTTGGTTCAAGATAAAGTTTTCATGGAGATATATTACCCTTCCAAAGTCAGAAGTAATTTCATGCAGAAAACTGGGCAAAGTACCCAAAAAGGAATAAGAATGTACTGGACTACATAGACCCCTACTTTTAACAGACTTAAGATGGGTAAAGCTTGGGCTGGAGAGATGGCTCAGTGGTTAAGAGCATTGCCTGCTCTTCCAAAGGTCCTGAGTTCAATTCCCAGCAACCACATGGTGGCTCACAACCATCTGTAAAGAGGTTTGGCGCCCTCTTCTGGCCTTCAGGCATACAGACAGAATATTGTATACATAATAAAAAAATAAATATTAAGAAAAAAGATGGGTAAAGCTTTTAAGAGCAGAACAAAAAGAAGTGAAGAAAGCATTCGACAGAGTTCTAGCCTTCTGGCTTTCTGCACAGATGTTGCTAACACCACATTTACTGACTTCTGGATAGGTAAAAGGGATTGAAGGGGACTGTAAGAAAACCTTAAAGGGTTTTTTTCAGGGGGACATTCCAGTATTCTATGAAAATATAAAGCTACCAGAACCCAGCAAATACTTGCAACTTCATATACTGAAGGTTAGGGTTGGGACTGTCACTAGGCAGAGCGGCAGCCTAGCACCTGCCAAGGCCCTGGGTTTGATCCCCAGTACCACAAGTTTCATGTGTGTTTCTGTATCAGAGTCCAGAAAAGGGTTTTAGATGCCTGGAGTTAGTTTTGAGCTACCTGGCATGGGTGCTGGGATCTGAACTCGAGTCCTCTATTCTTACAGTACTTGATCTTAACCACTGAGCCACTGTCCAGGCCTGGTTAATCCCGCCTCTGCCCCAGGCATGGTGGCCCAAACCTGTAATTTCAAAACTCAGCCGGGGCCCGGGCGATGGTGGTGCAGGCCTTTAATCCCAGCACTCGGGAGGCAGAGGCAGGCGGATCTCTGTGAGTTCGAGACCAGCCTGGTCTACAGAGCTAGTTCCAGGACAGGCTCCAAAGTCACAGAGAAACCCTGTCTCGAACCTCCCCCCCCCCAAAAAAATAACAAAACTCAGCTGGTTGAGGAGGAATTGCTACAACTGTGAAACCATTTGGGCTATAAACAAGACTATCTCAATACCCAAACAAACAAAACCCGACCAAATTACATAAGCTTTTAGTTGAGTTGAGGGGTATATGAAGACTTGAGTTTGATCCCAAGAATTTATTAAAAAAAAAAAAAAGCCAGATGCAGTGGCACATTTGTAATTCTAGCTCTCTTCTGAAGACTGGGGGAGGACAGGCTAGTTAGCTGGGAATGCACAGTGCAGCATGAGGGCAGAAATGAGACCTGTCAACAAGGGGGAGCGAGCCAACTCCCCAGAGTTGTTCATATATTTCCTCACCAGTGTCATGACATGTGAGTGTGCAAATAAATAAGTTCCCAAAAATAAAATATAGAAGTCATCTAATTGTATTAAGAGACAAACGGTGAGAGAGAAAAGTACTTCAACAAAGCCCAAAAGACAATTTTAAGCCTGAGAAAACACCATTTTGTTGTATACCTTTCTCTGGTCTTTTTTTTTTTTTTTTTTTGAGTCAAAGCAGACTCAAACTCACTAAGACCATCCTGCTGCGCCACCCTCCCCAGTGCAGCAGGGATTACAGGTAGGAGACACTACACCCAACTCCTTGTTCTCTCTCTCAATTGTGTTGAGACCATGTCTTGCTATGTAGCACAGCTGTTCTTAACATGCAATCCTGTCCCCATTCCCCCACTGTTGAGCTTACAAGTGTATTTATACCCAGTGTTTGCTTTCAGGTACGCAATAAATTTCAGAGTGCCAATAATTTATTTTTTTATAAGGGAAGAGAAAAACCTTGACAAGAGATGGCTAAGTTACAAACTTTAAAATGGCAATTCCTTACCAGTTATGATGCTTTCACAGCTGGAGTTTTTTTAGGCCTTAACTTGAAGTATAGGACCAACAAAGCAATGCCTCCATATGTGGCCAGAACACACTGAGGAGAAAAAGATGCAAATGGAAGTTATCATATGTCTTTTATTCTAAGATATAAGTGCTTAAAGATGTAATTAATACTTACATTCATTCTACCTGTGAGAGTATAAGAGTTGAAATATTTTTTAATACCAGTGAACTGGAACTGGGCATCACTTTCAGGACCAGCCATGACTTCAATCTTAAAAACAAAACAAAACAAAAAAAGGAACAAAATATTGATTTGAGTGCAATTTATAAGAAAATAAAAATTCAGTTTCAAAACCTATGACATCTCCGTGGTTTAGCTGACATTGCAATAGCAGAGCTGGTGGGAAAAGCCTAGCTAGCAAGGACTGTTAGGACCGTCCCCCATTGCTCTTCTAAGTACTCCAGAACAGTTACGCACTTAGCAGAGGAAGAGAAGATTGTCCTTCAGTGTCTTCTGACTCAGGACAGCTTAATGTTCGCATTCTCTATCCAGCCTGTGTTACATATAGTAAACACTGAATTAGATCACTTGTAATGCTTTTCACGTCTTCTCAGTGGTAAACAACTGAAGAGAGTAACATTCTCACAGCTTTTCTCACTATAAACACTCAGGACTCCACAGGAGACAGACCAGTTGGTGATGATACTGTGTCAGTCAACAGTGGTTTCTGAAGCTGGAACCCACTCCTTATACCCAAAAGGATAAAGGAATTGAGTGGAAACAATGGAGCTAAAACCTCTTGAAGAATATTGGCAACTATTTTACTTGTCTTTGCAAAGAGAAGTCTAAAGGAAAGGAAATAAAAAATGGAGAGTCAACCTCACAAGGCAATTAAAATCAGCTTGGTGTGGCACAGGTCTTTCATCCCAGCACAAGGGAGGCTGAGGCAGGCTGATTTGAGTTGTAGGTTAAACATGCGGCCATGCCCCCCCGCGCCCCCCCCAAAGAAGAAAGGTAAAACTACGAACTTACAATAAGCATTGTTACAACTGGGGTTTAATACTGTGTGGAGCGTAAACTTTAACATTTAAAGTGTCTGTCAAATTATATAATAAATATACCTTCTATCTAGCTGGGTCATTTCTCATCCAAGAATTTACCTTTCAGAAATATCACAAGGCAGAAATACATGGTTCACAGCTAGTTACCAAACACTGTTTACAAAAGTGGAAAGATGAGAAATCCAACATGAACTGATAAATGACAATTGCTACCGAAGGAAACTGAGTACCTATCCGTGTACCATATGGAAGGAGGCCCCAAGTGATACTAAAAATCAACTCTACTTCTGGGTATTTCAGGGCTCATCAATGGCTCTCAAAGTCTGGTCCCTAAAGTAGCAGCATAAAACTCACTGGAAACTTGTCAGAAATGCAGATCATCGGGCCCTACCACAGACATACTGAATTAGAAACCTGGGTCGTTATCCGTCTTGTAAGGCCTCTAGGTAATTTTAATACACACACACGACCTCTACGTAATTTTAATACACAATACACACACACCAGAAAAATGTTTAATGCTCAATAATTATATGGGGAAACTCCTGGAGAAAATAGAGCCCCCCTACCCCCCCGACAGAGTTTCTCTGTGTAGCCCTGGCTGTTCTGGAACTTGCTCTGTAGACCAGGCTGACCTGAACTCACAGAGTCTACCTGACTCTGCCTCCAGAGTGTTGGGATTAAAGGCATGTGCCACCATCTAGCTTTATTTTTTTTAATGTGAGAAATTACATAAAAAAAAGCAACACCACACCGGTGAAATGTGGGACAGAGGATCCTTACACAGTGCTGGCACCAATGTGAACTGGTTCAGCCACTGTGCAAGTCAGAGTGGTGAATTCTCAAAAAGTTAACAGAACTACCATACAACCCAGTTACTCCACTCAGTATATACTTGAAAGACTAAATCAAAGCACTGCAAAGATACTTGCATAACCATGTTTACCGCTAGACTATTCACCAAGCAAAACTGAACTAGCCTGGATGTCTGTCATCAGATGAGTAGACAAAGAATATGTGGTACGTATCTGCTGTGTAATTATTCAGCCATGAGAAAAATGGAAAAAACAACTTTTTCCCCTTCTCTTGTTTTTTTTCGAGACATGGTTTCCCTGTGTAATAGCTCTTGCTGTTCTGGAACTTACTTTGTAGACCAGCCTGGCCTTGAACAAACTGAGATCTGCCTGCCTCTGCCTCCCAAGTGCTGGAATTAAAGGCACACGCCACCACCCCACCTGGCCCCAAAAATGAAATTATGACACAAGCAGGAGAATGGGTACAACAGATCATTGTGTTAAATAAGCCAGACTCGGAACAAATACCCAATATCTTCTCTTGTATAAGGACCCTTGACTTAAATATATATGCATATATGTATGTGTGTGTACGTGTTAAATTACGAAAACAGAAAGGGGACCTTGAAAAAGGAGGAAGAGATTTTAAGGGCGTGAGGAGAGGGAGGAAAAAAGAAGCTGTTTGATACCGTGAAGGGAGATGGGGCACTATTTGGCTGTAAGGAAGGGATCAAAATGAGTTAGATGGGGTGGAGGAAGGGGACAGTGAGGGAAAAGGATGAAAAATGCAGACACAAATCCAGAAAGCCACAGCAGAATTCAAAACCACTCAAAGTTTTGTATGTATGACTGCCTACCTACCACGACCGAGCCACAGACCCCAATGACAACTTGGAGTAGCTGGTCGAGGTCCAGGCAAGATTGGTAGACTGGCTGGCTGGCTCTAGATGAAATGGAAGTGGGAGAGAACAGTAAGGGTAATGTTGCTACGGAAACTGGCATCCCCTTTGTTTACCATTCAAAGGGCTTCAGAAGAATTCATACTCAAAGATCTTGCAACAAATTCCAGACCTTAATTTTGAACATTTTCAAAATGGTTACTGGAACAGTGAAGGAAATCTAAACTTCTTTGGGTCCTTTTCACAGACCTTGGCCAATCTAGCCAAAGCAGGAAATCACCATTAAACAAACAACTTCATAGTTTGTCAAGTTTCCCTTTTGTAAACTACAAAAGCACATGCTTTCCATGCCCTTCAATGAAGTGGGTTCTCACGAGAAACCTTGCAGAAACTCACTGACTGCTATGCTAGCCTGGTACAGTGCAGGGTGAGCCAGAGCTGAGGTGCTGTTGGAGTCACTCTACAAGACACTGGAACAAGGATGAATGCAGTCAAAGACAACAAAGACATGGTATAGGAACTGGGGTCTTAAAGAAGCTTAGATGGAAGAAGAATAGTCATGCTGATTGTGAGATAAACAGTGGTATTATCATTTGGCTTTTCAAGACAGGATTTCTTTGTGTTGCCTTGGCTGTCCTGGAGTTCACTCTTTAGACCAGGCTGGCCTTGAACTTACAGAGATCTGCCCACCTCTGCCTCTGAGTGCTGGGATTAAAGGCATGCACCACCTTCAGCAAACAATTGTCATATTAAGGCTTAAAGCCTTACAGGTCTACACCTTCCAACGAACCGAATATTGCTTTGGGGTAATGACCAGGAACCTTTTTGTTAATACTGCCCTTTATGGGATTTTTTTTTTTTTAAAAGACAGGGTCTCAATATGCAAAGCCAGATGGTTTGGAACTCACAGCGTACACCAGGATGGCCTTGAACTCAGTGATCTGCCTGATAGCTTTGGGATTAAAGGCATAAGCCATTCACACCTGGCAATAAGAATGAACTAAAATGTGTTCTCCTTGAAATCACATGCAAGTCTAGAGCCATAAATAGTGAAAAGATCACCTAAGACTAATACTTGTGAACCTGTGATTTATTAAAGATTTACTATCGTTAAACAGCATTCTGTTAGAAAGTTTAAGCAGATAGATTTTGCTTGTTTTTAAATAACCCAATACCACTCTTAAAAACAACCAGTCTTTCCACGCCCCTCTCCCTGTGAAATGGGTGTTTCATTAAAGGCTTAGGGTGATCAGTTGCCCTTGCTTCGCAATCGGTTCCTGGATATTGCTATTCTCCTGTCTTACAAACACCTATCTGGAGTACCGAGATGACCAGGTCTAAGTAAAGGAAAGTCGCCTCAAAGGCGCCCAGGGTCTACAAGCAAGAGTTTTTTTTGTAGAACCTTTCCACTGATTCCTAATACCGCGGCCCTTTAATACAGCTCCTGTTGTGGTGATCCCCAATCATAAAATTAATTTCGTTGCTACTTCATAACTGCCATTTTAACAGTTATGAATCGTAATGTAAAAATTTTTGGAGATAAATATCTGGGAAGGGGGGGTCGGGAACCACAAGCTGATTACTTCCGGAACACAGACTTAAATCTAACCCGTTAATCGCGCCCAGGCCTGGAGATTCGCAAGGGCTACTCTGCGTTTACTCTAGTTTTGACAAAGACTGCCGCACAGTTAAGGGAGGGCTAGCTTCCTGACTGCAGCTCAGAGAAAACAAATAGTTATGGCCATATAGGCCAAAACACAGAATTTAGCCAGAGATGGGGTGAGAAGCCAGAGATCGCATCCAACACTGTAGGATGACCTTGGGGAGCTCCCCTCTCGACGGGTCTCACCCTCCCACTGGAAAATGGAATATAAGGTTCTCCGCGAACCGTGCGAGCCTTGGGGCGCATGCACCTCCCGGTGCTGAGGCTTCCCAGACGCACCGCAGGGCCCCGACCCTCATTTTCTCCAGCGCCATTCCCCGGCCCCTCCCCGCAAAGCGAAGACCTCTCGCTAGTGCGAGACGGGAGAAACGGCCAGGTTCTAGTCGGCCCTGCGAAGCCCAGTCAGCGGCCCGAGCAGCCGACAGCCCCTTCTCACCCACCTTCGCCCAAATCACAAATTCCGCAGCTGATGTCCTTCAACAAACCCAGCCACCAGCACGGCCCGACCGGAAGACACCCCCCTCCTCCACGCGACGGACTGGCCGCGGCGACTCGACCTTCTGCGTTGATTGGCTATCATGAAAAGTCCCTCCCCCCTACTTCCCTTCTCGGCCCGTGTCTGAATGGTCCTCATAACGGAAGTAGAACGGATCCTGCTGACGTCTTTAGGAGAGCGGCGTGGGGCTGTTGGCGCGGTTTCCTGCGCGTGCGATCGCTTCGAACCGGCCGGTGAGGTAGGCAGTCGCAGGAGCGACGGGGCTGGAACCCAGGAGCTTCGGCCAGAGGGAGGAGACCTCATGGCTCCCACCTCGGCTTCCTGGCCCGGGTCTCCGGCCATCCTGCTATGCACCTTTGAGTCGGCATGTGTGGTCTCCCCACCCATGCCCCTTTTTGCCTTAGCGGCTCTTGTAAGCCAGGCTGTCCACTTCAAGTACCCTTAGTGCCTTCTCTGCACGTGATCGCCAGGCTCTTCGGCGCCTCAGTCTCATCGGGTCTAAAATGGGAATTAAGGGTTGGATTGCCAGCACAGTGGCCCTATTTCTGTGACGCATGCACCCATACAGACCAAATCCTGCATTTCTTCTCGGTCGTCACTTCTTTCAGTCTCACGCTGTAACTGAACTTTTATCCCCAGGTATCTCAGAATAAACCAACCTGTCTTGTGTCTTCATTTATACCTTGCCCTGGTTCCCATGGTTGACCTGCTCGGTGGCTCTTCAACCCTTACACGCTGTTTCTAAAACTTGCCTTTGAGTTACTTGCTTTGGTTTCGTTCTTTTCCTCTCCAGTCGGTAGAGTGAAGAATGTTGTTTTCCATTATTCTGTCGCTTCCCCCAAGTCTCTGAAGTACCAAGTAAAGACAAGCTACTTAGTTTTCAATTATCCTCCACGGAAGAGCCCAAGTTGATTTCCAAAATGTACCTTGTTATTAAGTGGTTTACTAGAGGGTTCAGTTTTTAAAGAAGCCCTTCAAACAGTTGTTTGATAGGCAAATGACTGGCATGTTTTGGAAAATAGGCTTTTTTCAGTGCCCCCCCTTTCTACTTATATTACTATTTATTATTATTAGTTATTTTTGATAACTAATTTTTGGTAATTGAGTTAAGCCTGCTTCCCAAGTGCTGACGTTAAAAGGCGTGGCCCATCAGACCTGGCTTCCTACTTATTGAACATTCAGCTCAAAAGCATCTTTCTCATGAAGCTTGCCACCTTTACTGAATCTTGTCACTTTTTTGTTTATGCTTTATAATTTGATTTGCATTTTAAATTACTTACATATTGTATTTATGTACACACACATGCACAGATGCACACACACCTGACATTATTACAATAATTAATATTGAATGAACATTTGCTATATTGAATCCTTTCCTGGAAGATGGTACATAGTGTATATATAGTTCATGGTTTTGAATCATACAAAGTTGGAAAGACATGGATTAACAAGAACCTGGTATATCAACTTTATATAACATACTCTTAAGTCTTGTTTAGTGCCTTGCTAGAAGGTTCTCATGCCATGAATCACATCCTTTATGAAACCTGCCCCCAATGCTACCGCTCACCATTATTCTTTCTATCAGCTTTAGGAGACGCAAACATGGCAAACCTGGAAGAAAACTTCCCCCGAGGGGGTACAAGAAAAAGCCACAAATCAGAGAAACCTTCCCAGCAGGCAGTTGAACAGGACAACTTATTTGATGTAAGTGGTGTGCTGCTTTGGTGAGACCTGAAACTTGGTAGCATCTCCAGGATGACCGAGCCTTGCTGGCAGCAGTTATGTTCCAGTTTCTTTCTCTTCAATGTCACTTTTAGAAACTGAACTTGTTAAAGAGTCTCTGCCACCTCAGGCTTCTTTTTGATGTTTAGTGTTTGATGTTGAAATGCTTTTGTGACTTGTCCTTAGGGAGTCTGTGCCAGTTGATTAAGGATGGACAAAAGGGATTTGATACTGAAGTTTTGTTTTGTTTGTGGTTCTTGGGCTCGAACCTAGGACCTTGTGCATGTTAGGCAAGTTGTCTTTTCCTGAGCTCCTTTGCCCCAGTTCTAATCATTGTGCATTTATTTAAAAGGAGTCCTAGTAAGGAGAGCTTACATTAGAATTCAGTCTCATAGAGTGGTTTGTGCTCTTGATGCTGGAGAGAAGGAAAACCACCATTTAGGGGTGTGTGGCCTTAGGTCATCGGTATTACAGAATCTCTCCACATGTATTCTAGAGTAGAAGTCATTGTTCCATGCTGAGAAACTGAGCTGTAGGGAAGGTATATGTTTTGTTGAAAGCATAAAGTTTGTTGTGGAAAAGCGTTGGAGTTTTTCCTGAGCCTCAGGATTCCATTTCCACGTGACACGTGGCTTCTCAAGCTAGGGAACTCCAGTGTCCACCCCGCTCACCAGAGGAAGCACGCAGGACAGAAGAGACATTGGGAAGTTGGAGGAGGCTTCTCAGACCCTGGGCAAGGGGAACGTTGGCACCTGGATACTAGGCTTGGGACTGCAGCAGAAATGAAGACAATGGGGTGGGAGAGTGGAGTGGCCTGGGGGAGTAAAGTAACAGAGCAAGGTAACGGGACCCCAAACCCGTGGTGACAGCTAAGATGGCTGCGTATCATTCTTCTGCATCCGTGAATCTTTTTTCTCCTCTTAAGATCTCCACAGAGGAAGAATCCACTAAAAGGAAGAAGAGCCAGAAAGGGCCCATGAAAACAAAAAAACTGAAAACTGAAAAGAGAGAAGCCAAGAAATCTGTGAGAGAGAAATTTGAAATCCTCAGTGTTGAGGTTTGTAATACTTGGTGTTCTCTGTAACGTGCTCCTTGTTTAAGTCTGTGTCTCTTCCCTCTTTTCCTTTATTCTTTGTATACATATGTGCACACAATTATGTTTTCTGTATGTGTCTATAGAGACAAGTGCAAATTATGAGAAATGAGCTTTTCCTTTGCTTATTAACTAATGCCACCTGGTGTCATTCTATTTGGTTGGTTTGGGTTTCTTTTGGAGCCTGTCCTGGAACTTGCTTTGTAGACCTGACTGACCTTGAACTCACAGAGATTTGCCTGTCCATCCGACCGTGGTCCGAGTCCGTGCCCCCCCCCCCCGCAGTGCTGGAATTAAAGGTGTGTGCCACCACTGCCTGGCTCTGTTTGGGGGTTTTTTGAGGTAAGGTCTTATGCTGTCTGACCCGTCTATGTAGCCAAGGACCTCCATCTTGCACGTACAGGGAGTACTGTGTATAGTCAGCCTGCCTCCCATCTGTCCCCTATCCCCACTCTCTGTCCCTGAGTTTGAGCCTCAGCATCACATGAACCAGATGTGGTATATGCTTGTAATCCTAGTACTTAGGGACTTGGGTTAGGAAGATCAGAAGCTTAAGGTCATCCGTAACTGTGAGTTCCAGGCTAGTCTGAGATGCACAAGACTCTGTCTCAAGAAAAAATCATGAAATTGGTTAGATATGTGTGGTTTATATATGCTTGTCTTTTAGTAGAATTTAGAACTAGAGACCGAATCTCACTATCTAACCCTTGGCTAGCCTTGAATTCATTATGCAGACCAGGCTGACCTCCTACTAATAGAGATCTTCCTGCCTCTGTCTGTCGAACACTAAGATTAAAGGTATGTCAAACCATGCCTGACCTCTGCTCATTCATTGTGTAGATGTGAAATGGCCTCAGATTAATGGTGTGGTCTTACAGTTCTTAAAATTTTATTATTCTCATCTTCATCCTCCAATATATGTTCATTTTAAAATAGGAAAATAGATTATTCTGGGGTAATTCATTAGCCTGCAGAAATATTTTGTTTTCTATTGTGATATTTTAAAAAAATTATTTAACTTGGTGATACTTTAAAAAACTAGAGATTTCATGTAAAAATGTGATGCTGGTGTCATGAAAATTCAAACTCCTGACAAAAGAAAGCCCACTTTCCCCCATGTCTGAGGACTCTAGACGCTGTGTCAGAGTTGTGCCCTTTGACTCCAGGCTGCCGTTGCTTCAGTGGTCTGTCTCCTTCCCGTGCTGTCTTGTAGGGGTTCTGTATGAGGGCTGCTAGGGTATGGTAGAGAGTGCTGGCGGCTCTAGCAGTTCATCACTGTAGCCCTGTCTGATCAAGACCTTTCCTGGCGTTCAGTGAGATAGCTGGTATGCCTGGATATATACACATGCCTGTGTTTTCCTTTTGTTTATAAAATCCCTCTAGTATTGGTGTTGGGACAAAAAGCCATAGTCCCCCTAACTGCCGTTATTGTCGTCTGCTTTACTGTATGTAGTTACTATGTATGTTTTCCTTTCTAGTCCCTGTGTGAGGGAATGCGGATTTTGGGTTGTGTGAAAGAGGTGAATGAACTGGAACTGGTCATCAGTCTTCCCAATGGCCTCCAAGGGTTTGTGCAAGTGACTGAAATCTGTGATGCCTATACTCAGAAGCTGAACAAGCAGGTGGCCCAAGAAGAGCCTCTGGAGGTAAGGGGTGTCTGGGTGAAACTTGCCCCTGGAATTAGAATAGAAATGTTGAGAAAAGAAAATGCAAGTGCCATGGAAACCATTGGTTTTTTTGTGTTTCGTATTTATTTTGTGCTGGTGTGCACATGCCATATCACACATGGGGGTCAGAGGGGACAGCCTGTGAGGTTCGGGTCTCTCTTTCCACCATGTGGGTTCCTGGGAGCCAACATAGGTCCTCAGGCATGTTCAGCAAGCATTCTTACTGCCCATCCAACTTGCTGACCCAGGGGTTGTATTTTTTTAAACAATACAGGGAATTTTTTTTTTAAAGATTTATTTATTTACTATATATACTGTATTCTGCAGATCTCATTACAAATGGTTGTGAGCCACCATGTGGTTGCTGGGAATTGAAATCAGGACCTTCGGAAGAACAGGCAGTGCTCCTAACCTCTGAGTCATCTCTCCAGCCCAATACAGGGATTTTTTTGACTTAGTCTAGGGAACCTAGAACACCTCTATAAGAAAATACCATTGGAGCTGAGGTCTGAAGGATGAAGGTTTCCCAGGTACAGGAAGAGGGGAGTCCAAGCAAGTCCGGCTGTAGCAGGAAAGGAAGTGCTGTTAGCATAGGCAAAAGGTGGAGCAGCTTAGGATGAAGGTGGGCAGCTGTGAGGAGCTGGATTACACATGACTGTACATCTCTCCGGTCTTTCTCATTACCATTATGCAGGACCTACTCCGCTTGCCTGACCTTTTCTCACCTGGAATGTTGGTGAGGTGTGTGGTGAGCAGCCTGGACATCACAGATAGGGGCAAGAAGACTGTCAAGCTTTCTTTAAACCCCAAACATGTCAACAAAGTGCTGAGTGCTGAGGCCCTGAGGCCGGGCATGGTACGTATCTGGATGTCACAGGGAGGAGGAGCATGTCATGCCGTCTCCTGGGGGTGTGGCTTAGGCCACCTTTTACTTTCTGTTTAATGCCTGTTCAGGCGGTGGGTCTTTCTGGAGTCTGTTAGGTGCTCAGGGAACATTGAAGACTTGAACCTAATTCTGTTATTGTGGAGGGAAGAAAGAAAAGTGGAAGCTTCTTTGGTAGGCACAGTCAAGTGCCTGCAGGGAGGCTTGGACCAGGTGGTAAAAAGAGTGTCTTGTGATGCTCTCCCACTAGTTCTTCAGAGTGTAAGTCTTTCCAGAACCCTGCCTTGGGAGATGTCAAGGACCCCTCAGTGAGTGCAAGAAAAGGTCAGACAGCAGCCAGCCTACCAGCTGTCTGAATGCCCAACTCTGGAGATACAGGTGAACTTAGGCTAGATCCTCCAAGTCCATTAGGTATAATAAAGGGAGCTGCACACAAATGTTCTGGTGATTAAGGGTCAGATGTATCTTGAAGTGTTTGGTTAGAAGCAGTGGGGTTTAAGGAAGGCCTATAAAGTTGAATAGGATTTAGTTCTGTTCAAAGAGAACAAAAGTAAGCCATATTGCAACAAATTGACAAGTGTCCGGGAGGCCCCCTTCCTGACAGTGCTCTTTTTGGCACTTTGTCTTGTTCAGTTCTCAGAGCAAATATAGGACGTAGTAGACAGTCTCCCCTTCTCCATTTGAGATTTCAGTGATTTCACAGAGACCAGCTAAGGCCGAAGCTGCTCACTGTTTCTCATGAAATGTATACATTGTTGGCAAAATACGCTTTCTCAAGAGTTTAGAAAAAAATGAATGGAAGATAAAAGGATGGTTCTGGATTCTCTTGGTAATCCTGGCTCTGGGTGTGATTCTATAGAGCCATGGAACTCATTGCTTAATATAAAAGATTTTTCTGTTTTTAAACACTGTCCATGTATCATTTCAAACTTGATATATAATACTCCTCACTTTCTGGAGACAAACCCTTTAAGCCCCATGAGAGAGTTGACATCTTCCCTTCTGATTTCAGGTAGGGAGCTATGATGTCAAGGTTGAGTGCCATGATTAATGAGGAGTCCATTTGTAAAGTTTATGTTTGAATGGTAGTGGAGTTGGTGGGTGTCCTGTTTGCCTTTGATATGAAACTTCTAGGCCTGCTTCCCTTCCCCCAGCTGCTGACAGGCACAGTGTCAAGCCTCGAAGACCATGGCTACCTAGTGGACATTGGTGTTGTTGGGACCAGAGCTTTTCTTTCACTACAGAAGAACAAAGGTGAGGGCTAGTGGAGATGGGGCTGGTACATGGGGGTGAGCTCAGACATACGGGATTATATTTATATTTTATTGCCACTTTGATTAGAAACAGGACAGAATAGTGACCCTGCAGGCTGGTTGGCTTTGGAGAATTAATGACAGCTGATAGGGAAGATAATGCATGGAGGGTCAGAGAATGACAAATCTCTATGGTGAGATAGACAGGCTTCAGTATGCTTAATCTCAGAGAATCTACTGAACTTGCCTGCCACTCCTAGCTTATTTGGTTCCCATTTCTGTGAGAGAGTTGAATTCTAGAGCAGTTAGGTTGACATCCTACCCTTCTCATGGCTGATGAGCATCAGGTGATCACTGGGCGGGTGGGCCATGGTACTTTTCAGGTTAGCTTGGTCCCACAGTTAAGGGCCATTCTCATGAAGGTATACTCTTCTTTTGGTGCTGGGGCTGGGCTTACAGGTGCTAAGCTCAAAATTGGCCAGTACCTGACCTGTCTGGTTGAAGAGGTGAAAAGCAACGGAGGAATTGTGAGTCTCTCCGTAGAGCACTCAGAGATTTCTTCTGCCTTTGCAACTGAGGAGCAAAGCTGGAACCTGAATAACTTGCTCCCAGGACTCTTGGTCAAAGCCCAGGTGCAGAAGGTAAGCTGTTCGTTGTTACTAATGTTTGAAAAGTTTGTTCACCAGATGATGGTAATGCACGCCTTAATCCCAGCACTCAAGAGGCAGAGGCAAGTGGAGCTCTGTGAGTGCAAGGCCAGCCTGGTTCTCAAGGGTTCTAAGAATAGCCAGGGCTACACAGAGAAACTGGTTTCTGCTTCGAACCACCTCCCCAAAAGATTTACTTTATTTGTTGTTATGTGTGTGGGAGTGTGGGTATGTGCGTTTGTGTGGTGCTTGTGAAGAGCAGAGCCATTGCATCTGCCTGGAGCTCAAGTTACAGGAGGTTGTAAGCTGCCTGGTGTGGATTCTGGACACCACACTCTGGTCCTTGGCAGAGCAGGGCACTTTTTGACCGTTGAGCTATCTACCAAGACCCTGTAAATTATAATTTTTAATAAAATATTAATATGCTTACTAATAAAGCTGATAGGGTACCCAGTAGATCTTTCTGGTCATGGAGTACTTGGAATGTGGCCAGTGCCATATGTTGGTATGACAGTATTTTGGGCAAACTATTACTCGGTTTGTTTTTTGAGACTGTAGTTCTGGCTAGTCTGGAACTACTAGTATGTAGACACCAGGCTGACCTCAAACTCAGATCTGCTTACCTGTCCCTTCCAAGTGCTGGGTTAATTAGTGTATGCTACTATGCCCAGGCTGGTCAAGCTATTATTCAACCAAATTCCATCTGGTTTTGTTTTTGTTTTGTAAAACTAAAAATTTTTCTTTTAAAATTACATTTATGAGGTTATAGAGATGGCTCAGCAGTTAAGAACATTAATTGCTATTTTAAAGAACCTGGGTTCAGTTCCCAGTGCCCATATGATGCCATCTATAACAATTGTCTGTTCCTCCAGTTCTGGGGGATCTGACCTCCCCAGGCACTAGATGCACGTGCTCTACACTGGAGCCAGAGCACTTAGACATGCAGACTAAATTTAAAAGAGATTCTTTTTAAAGTTATACTGATGTAAGCACACATCATGATGCAAATGCGGAAGTCGGAGGCCAGCTTGTGGGATTCAGTTCTCTCCTTCAACCATGTAGTTTGCAAGGATTAAATTAAGGTTGCCAGGCTAGTAGCAAATGTTTTTACTGGCTCCTTGTAAAGTCACTTTTTAAAAAGTTAAGGTTACTATGTTGTGTTTTATATGAACACAGACATGTTGTTATTTGTTTATAATTGGTAGTTTTGAGACAGGGTCTCACTGTATAGATCATGCTGGCCTCAAAGTCTTGATCCTTCTGCCTTAGCTTCTCTGGGATTGGCTTTATAGTCATGGTTTTTCTTTTTCTTTCCTTTTCTTTTTTTTTCCCCCCTTTCAGTTTTTGAGATAGGGTCTCATTGTGTAGCCCTGAACTCTTATGTAGAACACACTGGCCTTGACATCTGTCTGCCTCAACCTACAGAGTGCTGAGTTTAAAGGTGTGTGCCATTACACCTGACCTTACTCATGGTATTTCTTTCTTTCTTTTGGAGACAGTGTGTCTCTGTGTAGCCCTGACTGTCTTGGTACTCAACTCTGTAGACCAGGCTAGCCTAGAACTCAGAGATCTGTCTGCCTCTGCCTTCCAAGTACTAGGATTAAAGGCCTACACCACCATGCCCAATTGTAACCATGGTGTTTGCTGAACACTGCTGATCTAAAGTCAGATGGAGCCAAATGTGGTGATGGCATCTCTGTAATCGCAGCTCTTCAGAGACAGACAGATGGAGTTTGGGCCACATAGTGAATCCTGTCTCAAAACAGTTGATTAAGCAGCTCAGATAGCTCAGTGGGTAAAAACACTCGTCTAGTCTGATGGCCAGAGTTCCATCCCTGCGATCCACATGATGGGGGACAGAGCCAATTCCTGCAGGCTGTCCTTTGACTCCCACTTGGGTGCTGTGCTGGTGTTATGTGCGCTCATTCACACACAGAATAAATAAATTACGATAAAAAAAATTAAGTTGATTTTAAAAAGTCAAGTGATATTAAAAAGCTCATAGTGAAGAACTGTGCCATCTCTCCTGATAATAGTAGCTTCTGCTGGTATCCCGTGATTTACCAATTTGAAGCATTGTTTTCTCTCATTTGGGTGTTGGTGACTTCACTGTCACCTTGTGCCTGCATTTATTCATCTTTCTGAGAAGAAGCCTGCTAGTGGATGTGAAGTGACACCTCATGGTGATTTTGATTGGCATTGTCCCAACAGTTGAGTGAATCTCTCCATCTTCATGATGATGATGTACTCACTGGCTGTTTGTGCAGCTTCTTTGGAGAAATATCTGTTCAAAGATGCTTCACTTTTTAAAATTAAGTGATTCATATTGTTAAGGGCTAGCTATAGGACGAGAAATGCATAGTTGTGGGCATTTGTGGGATCCAGTGTTTGCCGTGAAGAATATCTCATGTTCCACTCCATCGAATTCTTTTTCATAACTTGTAATGTTTACTTGTAGGTAACTCAGTTTGGACTCCAGCTCAACTTCCTTACGTTCTTCACAGGCCTGGTTGACTTTATGCATCTGGAGCCCAAGAAAATTGGAGCCTATTCTTCAGCTCAAACAGTAAGAAACATCTAGCTACCTTTTCTTGATTCTTGATTCCTAGCTGTGTCTTTTTTTTTTTTTTTTTTTAATTTTTTCGAGACAGGGTTTCTTCGTAGTTTTTGGTTCCTGTCCTGGAACTAGCTCTTGTAGACCAGGCTGGCCTCTGCCTCCTGAGTGCTGGGATTAAAGGCGTGCGCCACCACCGCCCGGGCTCCTAGCTGTGTCTTAGACAGCTGTCTGGTGTCCTATCTAGGACTTCATGTGAACCGTATGCAGTGAAATATGGGAAATGGGAAAAGGTGCTTTGGAAAAGACACAGGAAAGACCATTGGCAAGACTGAGAGAAGTTACAGCTATAGAGGGTAGCTTTGCCTTTTACTTTAAAGGAAGAGTAGTTAGTATAGAACACAGTTTGTTCAAGTAGGAAAATGTGCGTTAAAACAGTTATGAGGCCAGGTTTAGTGGCTCATGCCTGGATTGCAACACTCAGGAGACAGAGGCAGGATGATCACCCCAAGTTTGAGGTCAACCTGGTCAAGTTCCAGGCCATCCAGGGGGGAACTCAGTTCTCTCTTTTCACCATATGGGACCTGGGGGTCAGATTCAGGCTGTCAGGGTGTCAGATGCCTTTACCTACTGACATCCATTCAGCCATGCAGGTTGTCATCTCTGTTTTTTGGACAGTCTCTTGTAACTCAGGCTAGGCTCTGACTTTCTGTGTAGCTGCGATGCCCTTGGACATGATTCTGTTTCTACACCCAGAGTGTTGACATTACAAGTGTGTGCTAGCACACCTAGCTTAGACCTGACTCCTAAAATACACCGTAATAGAAAGTATACTTGATTAAAACACTGTATAATCAGATTTTAGTAGTGACCCTGGTGAGTTTTTTACAGTTACCTAAATGTTTAAATTTTCTACACTGAGCCAGGTAGTGGTAGCTCTTTTAATCCCAGCACTTGGAAGCAGAGGCAGGCAGATCTCTGAGTTCAAAGCCAGCCTGGTCTACAGAGTGAGTTCCAGGACAGCCAGGACTACAGAGAAAAAAACCCTGTCTCGAAAAACAAACCAAAACCAAAACCAAACAAACAAAACTTTTACAATGAACATGGGTACTTTAGAATGTATGTTATTTAGAATTTTGTAATTCTCAGATGACTCAGTTTCACTTTTAAAATAGTATTACATTCTTATGTATCTTACAGAGAAATGTTTTAAGAGAAATTAGATGTTCCTCCTGATTTCAGCCGATACTGTTGACACCATAGTGACTTTTCTAGTGCTTTTTTGCTGTTGTGTTGTTTTTGTGAAACAGGGTTTCTCTGTGTAACAGTCCTAGCTGTTCTGAAACTAGACCAGGCTGACCTTGATCTCACAGAGATCCTCCTTTCTTTGCCTCCTGAGTGCTGGAATTAAAGGTGTGCACCACCACTGGCCAGCTCTGGTGGTGTTATGTTTGTGTGAAGAAGAGTTGACACAATTCGAGTGTTCCCTCCACCCCCAGACAGAGTTTCTCTGTGTAGACCAGGCTGACCTCAGATTTACAGAGATCCACCTGTCTCTGCCTCCCTAGTGCTGGGATTAAAGGTGTGCGTTGTCACTGCCTGGATGGTTTGCATGTTTTTACTTTGTTGTTCAGGTGTATGTTGGGATGTTTCAGACAGGCCTTCACTGTGTTGGTACTGAGTTAGACACAGTTCCTCTGGGACATTTGGTTTAACTTCTCCACACACTGATTCCATGGGCTGATGTCTGTTACTCCAGAAGATTTTAGTACTACCTGATTAGCACAACTGTAGTTGACCCCTTAGGGTCTGGTCTCAGCTGTCTTATGTGGGCACCTCTTGTTCACTTTGCTTTTTTGTACAGGTAAAAGCCTGCATCCTCTGCATCCATCCTCGAACTAGAGTTGTACGACTGAGCCTGCGTCCCATCTTCCTGCAGCCTGGGCGTCCACTCACCCGGATCTCTTTCCAGAAGATAGGGGCTGTCCTGGATAATGTTCCTGTTCAGGGCTTTTTTGAGAAGGCTGGGGCTACCTTCAAGCTGAAGGATGGGACCCTGGCCTATGCCCGGGTGAGGAGGCTTCTTTGTTTGGTCAAAGATCTTATCACTGGAAGGACTTTAGGGAAGATAGGTTCTTTTCTGCTTCCTTCATCCCTTGATAATCTTGTTTTTGACAGTCTCCAATGTGAAAGACTGCCCCTAAAGTCAGGACAATGACAAGTTTGTTGTTTCAGAATGCTTAGCCGCACTTGGTATGTATGGTAACTGACCAGTAGGTAGAACAGGAATGAAATAGGATCCAGACCAAGGCTTGGCAAAGACTTTGGATGTCGTTGTTAAAAAAGAAAAAAAATCTTAAAAATTTTCTGATTATTTGTATATGTGTGTCTTTGTGCCTAAGGTACAGTTCTCATGGAGACAAGAGCAGGATGTCAGTTCCTCTGGAGCTGGAGTTACGGGAGATTGAGAGCCACCCGTCATGGCTGCAAGAGCAGTACACACTCTTTACTGTGCAGCCAGCCCTCCAGTCCCAGCAGAGCTTTTGTTAAAGGGCCGGATGGAGAGTATTTTAGACTTACAGGCTCTGATCTGCCCCAGCAGCTCAGCTGTGTTGTATGAAAGTGTTCACAGCATGTAACTGAACAGGCTCAACTACAGTCCCGTAAGGTTCTTCATTTATAAAAGTAGGCACCGGCATATGAGTATGGTTTATTGATGCATGATTTAGGTGGACTGTTGTTCATGAGATTCCATGATAGGAAAGGGTGAGAATTGCTTTAACAAAGTACTGTTTTTAAAAATATTTTTAAGTTTTGAATATTTTGCTTGCTTTTGTGTCTGGATCTATTGATACTGGAATTACAGGTGGTGGTGAGCTGCCATGGGGGTGCTGGGAATTGAACCTGGGACCTCTCAAAGAACAGCCGATGCTTGAACCACTGAGCCATCTCTCCATCTCACAAACTACTGTTTTTATAGTGATGATAAATGTGTTGTCATCTCAGTCATCTCAGTGGGCTTTGCACTCTGCCTCGGAGCTGTGTTTCTGACTTATCTTTACTTTTTGATATTCTGCAGCTCAGCCATCTCTCTGATTCTAAAAAATTATTCAGTGCTGAGACCTTCAAACCAGGGAGCACTCACAAGTGTAGGATTATTGACTACAGTCAAATGGATGAGCTGGCCCTGCTGTCTCTGCGGAAGTAAGTGCCGTTAGCACCCAGGGAAGCATGCCCCTGTGCATATGCCTTTTCACTTTCTCTGGACTGGCTGGGTGAGGGTGTCCTTTCTTGCTGGCGCGATTGTGGAGGTCCTGAATTATAGGCAGCCCCTTCCGTAGACTGTGTAACTGTATGTTTTTCTTTTGTTCTAGATCAATTATTACAGCTCAGTTTCTTAGATATCATGACATCACATCAGGGGCAGTGATAAAGGTAAGGACCCGAGCATATATAGACCCTTCCCCACCATCATGCATCCTTGGTTTATATGTTAACTGTCAGCTCACTCGTCCTCTTATGTTTATATGTTAACTGTCAGCTCACTCGTCCTCTTATGTTTATATGTTAACTGTCAGCTCACTCGTCCTCTTATGTTTATATGTTAACTGTCAGCTCACTCGTCCTCTTATGTTTATATGTTAACTGTCAGCTCACTCGTCCTCTTATTAATACATTGAAGACATGTTTCTACTGTCTAAAAACAGACACTTCTGTATATTCCTTAGGTGACTGTAATCAATTTCAAAATAAAATCTTACTAGCTCCACCCAACCATATGGAGACAATGGGTCACAAGTCTTGGACTTGGGATTTGGTGGCAGCTGTTAGAGCAGATAGTTAGTTGTGTGATATTACTGTGAACCTGGCTCCAGATCCCACTCCTCCAGCATGTACCACTAATGGAGCAGATACTTTTAAGGTGGAGTTCATTCCCTAAGAGACATAGTCCCCTTAGGAGGTGTTCCTGCATGGAACATAGGAATTACATGCTCGGCCAGAAAACTTGAACGCTTCATACATAGGCCTGGCTAATCTAGCTTGGGGGAAAGGATTGGCTTACCTCCATGAGATCTGGAAGGTGACAACCCCAGTAAGAGAAAATACTGTTCTTAGGAGATCATGGTGTCTTTTCTTTGGATCCTATAGGGTACAGTGCTGGCCATAAAGGCATTTGGAATACTGGTGAAAGTGGGCGAGCAAATGAGAGGCCTGGTACCTTCCATGCACCTGGCTGACATCATGATGAAGAATCCAGAGAAGAAGTACCACCTAGGGGATGAGGTCAAGTGCCGGGTGAGCCCCCTGAGGGAGTCCATGTTGGGTTAGGGTTAGATGGGAAGAGAGAGATTCTAAGCTGACGTTTCTGCCTTTTTCTGTAAAATGAGTGTGTAATATCGGCAGGGTATCCTTTACTGAACATTAGGAAAAGAAAAGTGAGTCCCTGGCTTGTGTAGTATAATGTAAGTTAAAATAACCACGCAAGCTGGTTTTGTGGTGTTTGTTGCATGGTTTGGTGCAGGCTGTATGCTGTGGTTAGAGCTCAGAAAGAGAGGTGGGATTCAACAACAGAGCCATATTGCCATTAGCCACTGCCATACACCACATGTCCTGTGTCTTAAAATCATTCTGTCAAGTAACTGTATTGTCCTCATTTTCAAAGTGCCAATTAAAGGGTTGGAAAGCCAAGTATCTGTCCACAACTAATAAATGACAGAACCAGTTTTCAGAGTTAGCTCAGTATAATAATGCCTTCTGGACTTCTGAGGATGGTAGAACTTGAAAGATGGACAAGGTTTGGAAGGTTGTGGAAGAGAAAGGAATATGTTCAGACTCAGAAATAGCCCTGAGATATATTATGTATGAAATATAGCAAATCCCATTATTATGTATAATTAACATATACTAATCAAAACCTTATTTAAAAAAAAAATAGCCTAGACCCTGGGAGGTAGCTCATGGGTAAGGGTGCCTGCTGCAACCTGACGATCTGAGTTGGGGTCTCAGGTCCCGCATAATGGAGGAAGAGAACTACCCTCTGACCTCCGCACACATTCACCATGGCACGTGCATACCTCCCACTCCCCTCCTTATTTCCCCACATACAAACACACGTGCGTCATGGCATGTGCATGCCCTCCAACACAATAATTAAGCAACTAAAAGAATAACAGCCTAGACTATGCCACAAAAACATGAGAGATTTCCACAGATATCTAAGTCCATCGTGGAGCTTGTTATGAAAAGTAAGTGTGATTCTGCATAAGTACCCAGAATAGGGCCTGCTGAGTTTGGGTAGTGGGAGTTCCTGGTTCTGTTTTGTCCTGGTACTGATTGTTGAACCCAGTGCTTCCTGTGTGCTAAGCATGCTGTTCCACTTAAACATACTACTGGCTAGAGCTGAGTTTTCTTATGTTTACTGTATTTTATTATTATTGATGCATAAAGGGCAGTAATTGCACATTGGTGCAGATTTTAAGTAGTGAGGTCAAGGGATTGGAAACGGGTTTCTCACCAGGTGTGGTGGCACACTCCTTTAATCCCAGCACTTGGAAGGCAGAGGCAGGTGGATTTCTGTGAGGTTTTTTTTTTTTTTTTTGATTTTCGAGACAGGGTTTCTATGTAGCTTTTTTTGGTTCCGGTCCTGGAACTAGCTCTTCTAGACCAGGCTGGCCTCGAACTCACAGAGATCCGCCTGCCTCTGCCTCCCGAATGCTGGGATTAAAGGCGTGCGCCACCACCACCCGGCTTGATCTCTGTGAGTTTGAAGCCAGCCTGGGCTACAGCATGAGTTCCAGGATAGCTAGAAATGTTTTTTTTTTTCTCTCTCAAGGTAATTGGATTGCTCAGTCTTAGATCATAACTAATAATACCACTAACCATATAACAAGGTAGGTGGGCATAAGGTGTGCTATTGTAAGTTTCTGAAACACCAGGCTAATGCTGCTATACGAGACCAGTCACACTGTATGTGTGCCTGGGAAAGGATTGTTAATGTGAGAGGAAGTACATTTGCAATAGAGGTTTTTATGCCTTAGGTGCCATCCTGCAAGAAACAAAAAATCTACAGCTGAGATTATTAGAGGTGAAAGGTGGTTGGTTCTTCGAGAATGACCTATGTCCTTTGAGTTCACGGGGCAGCAGATCAGTCAGTGACAGTCTTGGTAACAACTTGTTGATAGCCTATCTTTTCCCTAGGTTTTGCACTGTGACCCTGAAGCCAAGAAGCTGATAATGACGCTGAAGAAAACTCTCGTCACATCCAAACTACCTGCCATTACGTGCTACGAGGATGCCAAGCCTGGCCTGCAAACGCATGGTGTTATCATAAGAGTCAAGAGCTATGGCTGCATCGTAAAGTTCTACAATAACGTGCAGGGGCTGGTGCCCAAGCATGAGCTCAGTGAGCAGCATATTCCTGACCCTGAGAGGGTCTTTTACACTGGCCAGGTAACCCTCTTCTGTACAGGTGGTCTACCCTTAGTGACTCTGGGAATGCAGGTTTAATGGAGCAGTGGCAGACGGCTGCTTTAAAAGATAAAGTAGGCCCAAGCCAGTTAAAATGGGGAGGGAGTGACGACCCAGGAGCTCTCATTGGAATCCAGAGGACCCAGGCCCACTACCTGAATGAAATGTCTCATTACCTATAATGAACCAGAGATGGTCACCTCAGACTCTCACCATAGGAGGTATTGGAAAGCTAGTGGGTTTGAGTTTCTCTTAAAGAACTTAAAACTTGAGGCTTATAACTGGAAGTTATTATGTCGTTGTTAAGAAGGTTCACTTATGGGACTTTTAAATGCAGCCTCTATCATCCTTTCCCTGCCCTTGGATCTGACCCAAGGACCCTGTAGTGCTCGTGGAGGGCAATTTGCTCTCAGCTCTGAAGGCCTGCTGTTGCAGGAGATGGCCAGACACATGTGGTTTCTCACCAGGTGGTGAAGGTGGCAGTGCTGAATTGTGAACCTTCCAAGGAGAGGATGCTCCTGTCCTTCAAACTGTTGAGCGGTTCAGAGCCAAAGAATGAGAGTGTCGAAAGCAGTCAGAAGAAAGGAAGAGCTGTTAACATTGGGCAGGTACCTGGACAAGCGATTGTGTCTTATGGTGACATCAGTACTAGAGGAGAAGAGGGTGGCTCTGTGAGATCGGGGGCACCTTTCCTGCCTGCAAGTGGAAGCTGGCATGAGAGAAAAGTTATGTTAGGGCATGGCCTTACTGGTCTCCTCTCTAATTGCTAAGGCCAGCCTGCAGTTTCCTCTTCCTTCTGGGAATCACAGAGAAACTGGCAAGGGAACCCCAGAGGAATCGTGGTGTGGGTGGAGATGTGGGGTCTAGAGGAAGGTGTCTTTGTTTTTAGCCTCTTGCTGACCTCTGAGCTCTTTTCTCAGGACAGACCCTAGTTTTTACCTTTTGATTCTGAGCAGTTGGTGGATGTGAAGGTTTTGGAGAAGACCAAAGATGGGCTGGAGGTGGCCGTCCTTCCCCACAACATCCCTGCTTTCCTTCCCACGCCTCACTTGTCGGATCATGTTGCCAATGGCCCTCTGTTGCATCACTGGCTCCAGGCAGGTGACACCCTTCATCGAGTTCTGTGTCTGAGCCAGGGTGAGAAACATATTGTATCCTTGACTGATACCTGGGGCAGTGGAGGGCTATGGGCGCCTGGGTGTGACATTCTAGGCAGGACTAAGGGGAGAAAAATCAACTATTTGAGCTTGAAAATACTCTGTAAGACCAAACTGATGACCAGACCTGTGCATGGAAAGCAGGAACAGGCCCAGGTCCTACCAGGGGCCAGGTATGGCTGAAGCAGTAACTCAGAAAGGTTCTTGTTGGGAATGGGGCTTAGAGTGATTTCCTTGAGTGATGCTCACGGATAATTTTTAGGACAACACTGCCCTTTCTTATTATCATAAGATAAAATCCTTAGGGTAGCAGGGTAGAGTGGGGTTCATTGGCGGCAGACAGGTCAGTAGGGGACTCTATTGGATCGTGGACATGTGCTGTGCCCTGTTGGCAGACCTCTGGGATTCTGGAGAGGAGTTAGCAGGAAGAACTAAATTGATTGTCCGGCATCATAGAACATCAGCTCCTGAAGGGCAGCCCCACTGGAGCTGCTACTTTAGCAGTTAGGGAATGCTTAAGAACTTGTTGGCCTCCCAAGCTTTACTGTGCTGCTCCTGCTGTGGTTCCCTGCCCAGAGAGACCCATAGTAACAGTAAAGTCAGTGGACTAGGAGGAGGAAATGGAGTTATAGATATTTCATCTGTCTTTCTGGAACATTCCTTAATGAAGTTCCACTAGCTTCTTTGTAGGAAGCCAGCTTTGGTCTCCACAGTAGAAGGTGGCCAGGACCCCAAGAGTCTCTCAGAAATTCAGCCTGGAATGCTGCTCCTTGGCTTTGTGAAGAGCATCAAGGACTACGGTGTGTTCGTCCAGTTCCCTTCAGGTCTTAATGGACTGGCCCCCAAAGCGGTAAGTTCAGTTCTATGTACAAGGGCCCTTGGGGAGAGAGCTCAGACTCATAGACCTGCTGAACTGAGAAGCAGCAGGGGGCTTGAGTACTTTAAGGGGGCCAAGGAGAATCATGTAAGGTATGAATGCCATGAAGTCACTGGAAAAAGGGTGAATGCAACTGATGTACTGAATGAACCTCCTGCCTGCTCTTTTGGTCCTAGAGAAAGGGGCCTTTGTCTCTTTCACACAGCAGTATTGGGTGACAGTGACTTTGATAGGTGACTGTTTGCAATGCTAGGAGGACTGGCTTGTGTTTATAGCATGTTCAGACTGAATTTTCCTGAGTAGCCCAGTATAATTTTTAGAACCTCCTGTGGTTTTTAAGGTGTGGAGGCACCAAAATATCTTTGGAATTACTTTTTTCTCCTCTGTACCATTGAATTACAAGTTTTTCAGATGGAAAAGGTCCTAACGTTTCCTTAAGTGGAACTTTTCATGCCTGCTGAAGAAACAGGTATATAACAGCACTGCACACACAGCACAGGGCTGGTTTGTTGTGGAATGTTGGTTTAACTAGGCAAAGATGTGTTGCATTTGCGTTAATTAAATAAAATTAACCTGACTCAGAGAGGTGGGCTTAGCATGGGATTTTTAGTCGGGGCGGTGTGGAAGGAGAGAGGCTTCCTGGATGACAGTAAAGAGAGAGAGTTAGCCAGTTGCTACTCTAACTCTGAGCTTGCAGGTGTTCACCCTAGCCTTTGAATCTTAAGTTTTATTAGAATAGAGATTTGGTTAAAGCTGCCTTTAACCACAGCAACAGAGCCATTGTCTGGGGGAACAGAACCCCCCCAGGCTACAGGCTGAGCAGCTGGGCTGCTCTCAGTTTAAAGCCAGCCACTGTGATGAAGGTTAAGTAGCATTTGACGCCCCATGTTGGGCACCAAAGGTAGCAGGCTGTCTTGGGCTGCCAACCCCCAAACCTTAGCAAGGAGACTTATTAATTATGAATGCTTGGCCTTACTTAGGCTCGTTTCTACTAGCTAGCTTTTTAAACTTAAATTAACCCATTTCTGCTAATCCGTGTGCTGCTCCAAGGGTCATTTATCTCATCTATGTATTGTTCTTTCTGCTTTCCTGCTTCACCCCGTGTCTGGTTGCCTGGCCCCCAGCTGTCTGACTGACTTCTGTTTTCTCTCTGCCCACCAGTCCCGCCAACCATCCTCTGCCTAGCTATTGGTCAGCCAGCTTTTTATTAGACCAATCAGGTTCCTTAGGCAAGATGAAAGAGCAGCACATCTTTACGTAGTTAAACAAATGCAACACATCTTTACATAGTTAATTAAACAGTTATTTTGCAACATAAATATAACACATTTTTATTTAAATATTCTACTACACAACATCGTCTTTAGCCCTAACTGTATTAATGGACAACTGTTTTCCTTTTCCCATTTTTTATCTACTGTTCAGATCATGAGTGACAAGTTTGTAACCACTCCAAGTGACCACTTTGTGGTGGGTCAGACAGTCGTTGCTAAGGTGACCAATGTGGATGAGGAAAAGCAAAGGATGCTCTTGTCTCTGCGACTCTCAGACTGCAGCCTGGGAAATTCGGCTAACACCAGCTTTATCCTCCTGTGCCAGTGCCTGGAAGAGCTGCAGGGTGTCCGCAGCCTCATGAGTAACCAAGGTGGGGCATGTTTAATGGAGGCAGGAAGCAGAGGATAAGGTCCAGACAGGAGTGTCTACTTCTATTGTACCTGTTGTTAGGGTGACATGGGGGCTTTCTCTAATTTAAAAAAACAAAAACAACAACCCAAAAAAAAAACCTGGTGCAGTTTGATAGAGTTTTTGTATGGCCAGTTTGGCCGTAGACTGTGGGTCTGAGTGACTTTTGTACCAGAGTCTGAGTCTCCCCCAGTAGTATGGGGCTGTAGTTGCATGCCACCTTAGCAAGCCTTTTTTTTTCTCTCCATTTCTATTCTTTCTGTGTTACTAGAAACTGAGCCAACCTAGAAACTCAAGCAAGTGCTCTACTACTGACCTGTATTCTCCATCTATGCTTTTTTGAATAGTAATGTTCATAAAGTAATCATTATGTGTTTATGAAATGACATCCATTTACTACCCAGATTAAGATGAAGATCTTCTTGAATACTTACTAGGTGGTAGTGGTGTACTCCTTTAATTCTAGCACTTAGGAGGCAGAGGCAGGTGGATATCTGAGTTTGAGGCCAACCTGGTCTACAGAGCGAGTTCTAGGACAGTCAGAGATACACTGAGAAACCCTGTCTCAGAAAGCAAAAACAAACAAAGATTAGGTTGTGTGTGCATTATGAGAGAATGTGAGTATGCCATACAATGTGTGTATAGGTCAGAGAACCGTCTGTGGGAATTGGTTTTTTCCTTCCACCACATGGGTTGCAGAGATTGAACTCAGGTCCTCAGACTGGACGGCAGGAGCCCACTGAGCCATCTTACTGGCCATAACACTAGATTATTTTGTTTTTGTGTGGGATTTGTTTTGTTGAGACAAGGTCTCACTGTATAGCCCCGGCTGGCCTGGAGCTCACTACGTGTAGACCAGGCTGTCCTCCAATTCAAGAGATCTGACAGTCTCTGCCTCCTACATCTGATCTGACACTGGATGGTTTGCAGGAAGTGAATTCACCCTTTCAGTGTTTGGGTGTTCCTCTGCTCTGTGATGCCAGCACATTTCCAGAGGAAAGAAATGCTGCGAGTGTCCTTTACTAATTCCCTGCTTTCTTTGGGCCTTGGCAGACTCTGTGTTGATTCAAACACTGGCTGAGATGACCCCGGGGATGGTTCTTGATGTCATGGTGCAAAAGGTGTTGGAAGATGGTTCAGTGGTGTTCAGTGGGGGTCCTGTGCCTGACCTGATCTTGAAAGCCAGCAGATACCATCGGGCAGGTGAGTTTGCTCCTCATGTTGGGAGACCCTGTGCTTGCTTGCTCACTGTACTGGATACGGAAATTTCCATGGTCGTATAGTAGATGAGTTGATTGAGTTGAAGCATCCTTACCTTGTGTGAATGAAAATCAAGACTATTGATAGCAGGATAAATGTTTAAGCATGGTTCTTGTGATGGTTAGTATCAGTGTATAACAGGGTCTTGAATTACCTGGGTTGGCCTCTGAGCATCCCTAGGGAGCAGGGGCATCTTGGCTCTGTTAACTACAATGGGAAGCCTGGGCTGGGCTGCACTGTGTAAGTAAGGAAAGGGAGCTGATAAGTAGCATGCATCCTTTGCTGTCTGCTCCTTGGCTGGGTGCAGTGTGATTAGTGTGTCCAGTTCCTGCTGACCTTACTCCCCACCATGGTGGGCTGCACCTTGAACTGTGAGCCAGAGCTAATCTTGTCTCCCATAAGCTGCTCTGTCAGGGTTTTTTTTTTATGGCAACAGGAAACTAAGACAAGTGCTTTTATTGTGTTTGTACAAAGTTGGGATTTTATGTTATTAAATTGCATAAATTGAGACCCACTCCAGCTGTAGCTAGGTGTGGTAGGCCATCTTGGTTTCCCTAAACTGTGGGCCATCTTTGCCCTTTGGACTGAGGGACCCAGGAGAGCTAGCTTCCCTTCCCCTTTCCACAAGGCTGATTGCGCTATGCTTGGTTCTGCATTGCAGGGCAAGAGGTGGAGTCTGGGCAGAAGAGGAAGGTTGTAGTCCTACATGTGGACATGTTGAAGTTGGAGGTCCATGTTTCCCTTCACCAGGACTTGGTGAATAGGAAAGCTAAAAAGGTAAGCTTATTGCACCTTTGTGGCTTTGTGTTTCGGCTTCCACACTACACTCCCAGCTCAGAGAATTTGTAGTTAGAGTGACTGTGTGCCTGATTCTGTCTAGGATATTTTCCACTATACCTCTTATCCTGCTGTAGCTAATAGGACGGGTTTCCATACTGGTTAGGGTGACAGATTTTATGATCCCCTAGCTTTAGGGCCAACCAGGTACTGTACCACCATGCCTTTGGTTTTTAAGAAAAGGCAGAATTCAGATTTTATTTGAAATAAATGTTGTAAACTAACTTAAGAAAAATAAAAGTCACCTGAAACTAATCAGGTCTGGGCATTTCTTACATTCAGGAAGCATGTCCACACTCGTTCCTGATGCCTCCGTATCCTTCCGTCTGATGGAAGAGCTGGGCATGGTAATCCCAGCAGAGACAGGCGGATCTCTTGATTTTGAGACCAGCCTGGTCTACGAAGCAAGTTCCAGGACAGCCAGGGCTACATAGAGAAATCCTGTCTTGAAAAACCAAAAGATAGAGTAGATTTAAAGAAAAATCTCAATTTGTAGAAAGTTTCTCTGGGTAAGATTGTATAGGTTGTGCATTTATTCAAAATGAAATGATTGGGACCAGAAGTGTTTCAAATTTCTAGGTTTTTGTTTTTGTGTTTGTTTTTGATATTTGAACCAAGTTTTCCCTCTGTTACATGGGCTGCCTTCCATTTCCTAAATGTTGAAATCACAGGTGTATAGCAGCATGCTAGGCAACTTCAGACTTTGAACTTTGGAATAGTTAAATAGACATCGCTCATGTAATATTCCTAATTATAAAGGTCCGAAACCTGAACTCTCTAAACTATAAAACTTTTGAAGTCTCATATGCTAATAACTCTCAAAAACATGGATTTGGGAACATTTTGGGTTTTAGATTTTTCAATTAAATGTGTTCAGTCTGCATTTGATCACTATCCCAAGCATTTTGTGTGTGTGTGTTCCTAGTTGTTTGTTTTGAAGAGTTTCTCATGTGTAAAAATTCACCTAGAAATCACTAAGTGGCCCTTGAACTCTCAATAGGTGTCTTACCTCAGCCTCCAGTTGCTGGCTTTACAGGTGTGTGCCAACATGCCCAGCAGTCTCCTCGGTGGTGGCAAGGCCTTACCACCTTACTGTCAGGCATGAACACAGTGAGCTCCCTCCTGCCTCAGTGATGTAACAAGTGCTCTGGGCCTGCCACGGGACCGTCAGTCAGTCTTAAGACCACTGGTGGTCTCCTGGCTGTGCATCGGGCGCACCCAAATAACTACAGAGTTGAGATTCAATAGTTCCAGGATTGGGCATAGGAATTTACATTCAAAACAAACCAAAACCAGGCATGATAGCATACCTCTGTAATCCTTGCACTTGAGAAGCTGAGGCAGGAATAGTTGAGCTCTAGGCCACTGTGGACGACTTAGCAAAGCCTTGTCTAAAAGAAAAGAACCAATGAAAGGGGATTCTGGTGATCTGGGAATGAGTGTTCAGGAAAAGAAAGCCATGTCTGTGGAGGGGAAGCTAATTGCTTACAGCCCAGTCTACTGGTATCAGGGGCCTTCTTTACACGCTGCCATGTGGAGCAATGCACAAAGTAACCGTACTGTGTGAGAGTGAATATGACTTCCCTTTCCAGCTGAGGAAGAACAGTAGACATCAAGGCATCGTGCAACATCTGGAGGAGTCCTTTGCTGTGGCTTCCTTGATGGAGACTGGCCAGCTTGTAGCTTTCTCCCTGACCTCTCATCTCAACGATACCTTCCACTTTGACTCTGAGAAGCTACACGTGGGACAGGGTGTCTGCCTCACTCTCAAGACCACAGAACCAGGAGTGACGGGTTTGATTTTGGCTGTGGAAGGGCCAGCTTCTAAGAGGACCCAGAATCCAGCTCAGAGGGATTCCGAGACGGTTGATGGCAAAGAGGAGGAAGAGGAGGACACAGACTTGACTGTGAGGAATAAAAAGAAGCATGGCCTGGCTGTTGGGGACAAAGTCACTGGGACCATTAAGTCTGTGAAGGCCACACATGTCGTTGTGACCCTAGAAGATGGCATCATTGGCTGTATCCACGCCTCCCGCATTCTAGACGATGTTCCAGTGGGCACCTCTCCTACAACCACACTTAAAGTTGGGGAGACAGTCACTGCACGAGTGATCGGTGGACGAGACGTGAAGACATCCAAGTATGAGGTTTTGGGAGATTGGGCTGGCTTTGAGGGGAGTTTGCAATGAGGGGAGGAACAGGAACATAGGCAGGTAAATATTTCTCTCAGTTAACTACAAGGAAATCAGTCAGAACCTTTAGCATATTGTTTTTAAACATAGACTATAGTGGTTAAAAGGTAGATTTAAAGTTAGACCTGCCTTTGAATTTCAGATTAACTGCTGAGTTATTTCCATAACTTGTAAAGTGAGACTAATGGCCTAGTCTGCCTTGGAAAGCCATTGGGAAAATGGAAAAAGTGAGCATGTATGCTGCCTGCTTAGTAAGTTGCTTCCGCATAGCTCTTACTCAGTATGTATCAGCAGTTACCGTAGTGCATCCTCCGTGGCACATCTTTGTTTTAATATCTGTGTGTTTGCACACATGGGTTCACAGGCATGCACACACTGTGTCCCGTTTCTGGCAGTTAGAAGACAGCTTTCAGGAGTCACTTCTCTCCTGCCACCTTGTGGGACTGGAGGGGTGACCTAAGGTGGTCACTACTCCACACAAGCTGTCTTAAAGGCCCCTTACTTTAAATCTTGTTGTGTAGAATTTCTTGCTCTAACAAGAAAAGAAGGGGTTCAAAAGTCTAACATATAGTTGGCATACTGTTGTTGGTTGTTAGTTACCCATTGCTCTTTTTGGCTCTTTTGGGGGCTTGTCACCCAGCTCCCAAATAAATATGCACACGTAGTCTTATTCTTTCTTATAAATGCCAGCCTTAGCTTGACTTGTTTCTAGCCAATTTTTCTTAACTTAAATTATCCCATCTATCTTTTGCTTCTGGCTTTTATATTTTTCTATTTCTGTATACCTTTCTTTCCTTTTTTCTCTGTGACTTGCTGTGTAGCTGGGTGACTGACCCCTGATGTGTTCATTTCCTTGTTTTTCTTGCTCCTCTTCCTCCCAAATTTCTCCTATTTATTCTCTCTGCCTGCCAGCTCCACCAATTCTTTCTCTTGCCTTTCTATTGGCCATTCGGCTATTTATTAGATCAATCAGGTGTTTTAGGCAGGCAAAGAGTCACAGCTTCACAGAGTTAAACAAATACAACATAAAAGAATGCAACACATCTTTGCATCATTAAAACAAAAGTTTCACAGCATAAACAAATGTAACATCTTAAAATAATAATACACAACAGCATACTAATTTCAAGAACTAAGCATAGGATCTTCATGAAGGCATTTATCCTCTCTAGATCTCGGAATGAAACAGTCAGTCAAGCCTTTGTCAGCCTAGCGTGCGGTGTGAGGGGAGAGAGGTGGTGGTAATCAGTTTGGGGGAGGGTGGGGCAGAAAGACCCTGAGTTGGGATTGTTGTGTTAGCAGAGAGGACAGAGTAATTTGATTTCTTTCTCTCTCTAGGTTTCTCCCAATAAGTCACCCCAGATTTGTTCTGACCATCCTGGAGCTGAGCATTCGGCCAAGGTGAGGGAAACTCTGGCAGTGCCTCATGGAAAGAGTTCTGGGCTTTGGAACCAGTAATCCTGGGGTCTTCTGGTCCTACCAGGCTTAGGGCATCTTTGCCTCTCTTCGTCCAAGTCTCCTTATTTCTCTAGACAGAGTCTGTGTCTATAGAGAATTGCTCTCCCTTTTCCTCCTGGTAGACTCTGCAAACTCATCAGAGCATATCTACAGTTCCAGCTCAGCATCTCGTCAGGGAGTACCACACAGAAAGATTAGGCTTTGTCTGTTTTTAGAGAACAGAATTCTTGACTACATGGTTTTGTTTGAGCATCCTGAGGGTGGCAACCAAGGTCTTATGTTACCACACAGCTGTGCCTCAGCTCCTGGCTGCCTTTTTTTTTTTTTTTTTTTTTTACTCCCCTAAGGCTTGTGGGAGGAATGAAAACTAAAGTGGGCTTTGAGCAGCAGCTCTCAGCCTATGTTGTGACTCCTGGGTGTGTCAAACGGTCCTTTCACAGGTGTTGCCTAAGGTCATCAGCAAAACTAGACTTAGGAAGTAGCAATAGCAATGCAATCATTTTATGGTTTGGAGTCACCCCAGCATTAGGAGTGCTGAGAACCAGGGGAATAGAGGCTCATACCTGACATCCTAGCACTTGAGGCTAAGGCAGAAGGAGTGTCACAAATTCAAGGCCAGGCTAGACTACAGTAAGAGCCTGTCTCACAAAGCAAGAGTGGAATGTTAGCATTGCTTCTCTGGCCCCAATGTTTTAGGACTCAGTAATTCCTGAATTAAGTACCATAGCCAGGAATACTTATTCTGTCAGCACGTGTAGCTTCACTGCTTCGTGACAGATGTGACGTGATGTGGCCTTTTAGGTGTTCCAGTGAGTTCTGTGGAGTGACACTGTGTGAGAGACTCCTGGGAAGGACTGTGGTCTCTGTGGTAGTGACTCATGCAGGCCTGCTCGTTTCTGCTTTGTCTGTAAAAGACCCCAAGCTTTCAGGGTTGGTGGACCATCAGTAAATGATGCTGAAGACATGTGACCATGGGAATGCCATGCAGGGTCACCTGGGATGATACTTACTTTTTTCTTCATTAACATTTTGTTTTTGAAGAGGTCCACCTCTAGCTGATAGCAGAAGTCAATAGAGGCCACTAAGATCCTCAGTTATTCTTGCTTCTTGCATTAATGCTTAGGGAACACATCTAGGTCTATGAACTCTTTTTTGTTGTTGTTACTGTTTTTTGTTTGTTTATTTTTTGTTTTTCGAGACAAGGTTTCTCTGTAGCTTTGGAGCTTGTTCTGGAACTCACTCTGTAGACCAGGCTGGCCTCGAAGTCACAGAGATCCACCTGTCTCTGTCTTCCAAAGGCTGGAATTAAAGACGTGCACCACCACCGCCCTGCTGCAAGGTCTGTGACCTCTTACAAAGTGTTCTTTTCCTTTCTCTCACTAGTAGCTGTTCAGAATGAGTTATTGAAGTTTACTGTTCACGTGTGAAATACTTTGAATCAAATGTATATGTGTGTGTTGTTTGGTTTCTTTTGAGACAGGGTTTCTTGTGTAGCCCTGGTTATCCTGAAACTCACTCTGTAGACCAGGCTGGCCTTGAACTCAAAGAGTTCCACCCCCACCTCTGCCTCCAGAGTGCTGGAATTAAAGGCATGTACCACACCCAGCTCAATAATAAATTTTCTGTTTTCTTTAGGTAAAGACTGGCTTTTATTAATGCACTTCCTGCCCTCTGAGTTTTCTGTGTGTATGGGCACTAATTGGGCTAAAAAAAAATTGGTTGCATTATATTAAAAAAATGATTTTGCATGGAAGATTGTTGCTCGATAGTAGAGCTTACCCGGGATCTGCAGGGGCCTAGATCCCTAGCACTGCTGAAAAGAAAGTTTTGGAGGAGATCTACTCATTTAGGATCAGTTTAAATGGTAGTAATTTATCCCATCAAAGTGCCAAACCATACTCATTCTCAGAATGACGATTTAAGTTTAGGTCTGATCTTCCTTAAAATTACAGAGAAAACAGCTCTGAACTCACCACTGTGCTCACGTGTAAGCATTTCTTTCAGGTGGAGTCACTAAGTCAGGGTATATGCAGTTGTGCTTTTCTAGTATAAGGAGCGTTTCTACGTTCACTAGCACATTTGACTATATTTTGCATTTTTGCCAGCATCACTGTACTATTTAATATATGGTTGAGTTTTGTTTTAGAAATGATCTGAGTGGGTGAGTGGGATTAGTAGTTTTTCCTCTTTTACCATTTGCTGGTTTAGTGATGTGTAGATTGACGACAACTTTCAGATCGCATGCCCTTGCGTGTCTGAAGATAAATTGATAATGGTAGCTTAGCGGTTTTTGTTTGTTTGTGAAGTACTGAGATGACTCATCTGTGTAGCCCTGACAATCCTGGAACCTGCTCTGTAGACCTGGCTAGCCTCGATTTTAAAAAGCTCTGCCTGCCTCTGCCTCCCAAGTGCTGGGTTCAAAGGTGTGCCAACAACTCCTGTTAATAGAAAAATTTTATTAAGTTTATTAAAGACTCATGAGCTAGTTCACTGCTGGTTTATACATAGATTGATGACTTGGGGAAGAGACGATTTGTCCCAGGTAGGCTATTTAGAAGGGTCTCCTTTAAGGAGAAAGTTGGCCATGAGAGTAAGTAATAGCAGAGTCCCGTACCAACTCTGGCAGTTTTGCAGCAGTTCTTTCAATCTAGACTCTGCCCAGTGATTGGTTCATCTTTCCTTTGCCTTTTTGCAAACAGTGATTTGAAGAAGGATGACTACAGTGCTCTTAATACTCAGTCTGTAAGCCCCATGGAGAAGACTCTGCAATACCAGGCCGGGCAGACTGTGACTTGCTTCTTCAAGAAGGTGAGCAGTTGCTGCCCTCATTGCAGGGCTGACCTTCCTCCAGAGCAGCGTGGGTGACACTGGAGTCAGAGGCTCTGCACGGGGCATTCTGTGTCGTCCTTACTTACTCCCATGGAGGCTTCTGCCCCTAAAATCTTATCTCTATGTGGGACCAAGGAGTGGTGGCAGGGAGCAGATGTACCTCTACTATTCTCCCATCTGTGTATGTCCTGACTCTGGCCCCTGACTCCAAGGAGTGTCTGTCCAACTTTGCAGAAACATCTTTTACCTTAAAGTTTGAATGGAGTGAGAGTACCAAGAATGTAATACAGAGGGCTGCAGAGACAGCTCAGCAGTTAAGAGCTCTTCCAGGAGACCTAGGTTCTGTTCCCAGCTGCCACCTGGATCTGTCAGCTTTAGTTATGGGTGTCCAGGGATTCAACATGCTCTTCTGATCTCCCCAGGCACCAGGCTGCACATGCTACACATACATATATGCAGGCAAAACACTCACACATAAAATAAAAATAAATCTTTTAAAATTATGTAATAGAGAGGAAAAGGTTGAAAAGACCAAAATTTTTTAAAAAAACGTCAGAAAGGCAGGATAAACACAGACAATGCCAGAAGGACCAAGCAGTACAATTGGTTGAAAATGAGTAAACAGATCGGTATTTTGGCTTCCAGAGTTCAGTCTTTAATGACAATAGCAAAGTGACAAAGTCCATGGCCTGTGTGGTTAAGTGGATTGATGTGGTGTTAATCAGGACGGAGAAATTAAAGCACCATTTGTGACTGTAGCTGTCCAGCTGCAGCTGTCTAGTGGAAGACAAGAAGAGCAGCAGCAGAGCTGATACTGCTCAGATGCTTTGACCTCAGCGTGGAGCTGCTGCAGGGCCAGAGCACTCCATGGGCATTGTGGCCCTGGCTGAGCAGAATGAGCTGTCCAGAGACTGACAGACACCTTGATACTAAGTCTGATATGCCGCTGTTTGCTAGACAAAGACACCACGTGCTGCGATGCTTGCCGCTGTACTTTAACGCTGCAGCTTTCCAGACTCAGTAAGAAAGACCAGTCTTTCTCTACTTGGTGGGGTTTGTTTTATTTTGTTTTTAAGACAGGTCTAGAATTCATTTGTAGGCCAGGCTGGCCTTGAATCCATAGAGATCTGCCTGCCTCTCCCAGTGCATCACCACACTCAGCATGCGTCTCATCCATAATCAGCTTTCTGAGCATGTCACTAATATTTGATCCCTCTAGTCACCCCTGCCTGTGGACATTCACAGTCCCTAGATAGATGACTTAGTGCAGCCTTGACAACCATCTTTGTTTTTCCTCCTGTCAGTATCATGCTGATTCCCGTACCTGATTTACCTATTTTTCTTCTGTCTAGGACCCTTTAAGGGTCAGAATCTACCATCTTCCTTGTAGTTGATAACCAGCATATTCCTGTAGCATGCTGTACTTTGTATACACTGCTTAGAGCTCTAGTTATTTGCATGCACATTGAAGTTGCTTCTTAAAGTGTAACCTTGAAGGCAGGGCTTGGCTTTGTTTACCACTATGATAAGCCATTTTTAAAAAAATATTTATTATGCACACAACGTGCTGTTGGCATGTTTGCCTACATGTCAGAAGGGGGCACCAGATCTCATTATAGATGGCTGTGAGACACCATGTGGTTGCTGGGAATTGAACTCAGTTCCTCTGGAGGAGCAGTTAGTCCTCTTCACCGCTGAGCCATCTCTCCAGCCCCAATAAACCATTTTATTTTATACAGTGACTTCTTAGTAAATGTTTTATTTTATTGAGTTGAAAGTTAGAATTTATACAGGATGTGGTAGTGAGAAATAAAGATCTAAATTGATCTTGAAATAAAACGTTGGCCTCTGGAGATGGTTAATTGTCAGAGAACAGCCAAGTGCAGAAAGAGGGTGGGATTGTGGGATTGGTCCTGCTGTGTCCTGAGGATGTCTTCAGCATGTTTCTTTTGGTCTCAGCTGAGACACCGGAAGGACTCATTCTCTGCCAGGCTAGACTCTGGTTGAAGCCCATGAGATGTGGAGGTGGTCAGGGTGGATTCCTCTCCTTTGGAAAAATGTGGGGTTTGGACCTTCTCAAGCTTGTGTTCTTAAGAGAGTGTGTTTTACTGGTGGGGTAGCCCAGGAAGCTCTTACATCTGCCTTGTACCCCGCACAGTACAACGTGATTAAGAAGTGGCTGGAGGTAGATGTTGCGCCAGACATCCGAGGGAGGATTCCTTTGTTGCTCACCTCCCTGAGCTTCAAGGTTAGTGCCTGGTAATCCTTGGAGAAGACTCGAGTTCCCATGGGCTACAAAGAGCCCTGGGCTAATATGGGGTTTAGTGGTTTGGGAGATATTTACTGTAGAGATTTAAATGTTATGTTTTTGGCTATGTGACAAACCTTTATGGGGATATCAGAAGTTGTTTTTTGTTTTTTTAAATCCTTTAAGGTTCTGAAACACCCAGACAAGAAGTTCCAGATTGGGCAGGCCCTGAAGGCCACTGTGGTCAGCTCAGACATCCCCAAGGCTTTCTTGTGTCTGTCACTCATAGGTATGAAAAGAAGCGGTCTCTAGATGGAGAGGGGCTTGCAAGAGGGGCCAGGAGAGAGGGTCTTCAGTCCCTGTCTGGGTAAAAGAAACCCTGCAGTGGAGAGCTTCCTGGGAGTGGGTTGTTTGGCTTTCTCTATATACTTTGTTCTCTGGTTTGTATGATTGCATCACTTTCCTGGCTCTTCTTTTTCTAAACTTGATTTCCTCGGGTCTTTAGAAGGATTACCTGTCATATGACTATGGGGTTCAAGGCTTCAAGCTATGATGAGCCTACTCAAGTTGGCTGCCTCAAGTGTACCTGGTCTCTATCTCCTCTGGGCTGGCAGGCTGTAGTAGGCCAGACTGGCAGCTGCTATCTTGTTTTCTCTGCCCACCAGGTCCTTACAAACTTGAACAAGGGGAAATAGCCATGGGCCGAGTGTTAAGTGTGGCACCCAACAAGGGACTGACCGTCTGCTTCCCCTTTGGGAAGATAGGGAAAGTCAGTTTATTTCATGTGAGTGACTCCTACTCCGAGGCACCTCTGGAGGACTTCTTTCCCCAGAAGATCGTCAGGTAAGTAAGCCACAGAGCCCTTCCTCTTCTGCCTATGTATGGAGTTGGTGGGATTTCTTTTTAATTGATGTGCAGTGTGTGGTGTGTATGTGTGTCATTTTAGTTCCCCTGTTCCGCCCACCGAAAAATTTAACAGGTTTACTACAGTTGATACCAAGTTGATCTGCCAAGACCTTTTCACTGGAGCATCCTATGTTTATTAAAAATTACACACGCAGCTATAAATGGAAAAGCTGTTCTACCTTATTTCTGCCCCTGTTCTCTGATAGTCACTTCCCTGGGTCCTTCTGACTCTATATGGGGAAAATATCACTAGCATTAGAACTACTGATAGCAGGGAGAGGAAAGAAAACAGAATTGAAAGAGAAATGTTTCCATACACCATAGCACATGTGTGGAGGTCAGAGGACAACTTGTGAGAGTTGGTTCTCTACTTCCATCATGTGGTCTTGGGGATCAAACTCAGTTATTAGGCTTGGTGGGCAAGATTTATCTTAGACCCCTGAACCACCTCTCTGCCCCAAGAGTGGATTCTTTTTTTTTTTTTTCCCAAATATTTATTTATTTGTTATGTATACAATGTTATGTCTGTGTGTATGCCTGCAGGCCAGAAGAGGGCACCAGACCCCATTATAGATGGTTGTGAGCCACCATGTAGTTGCTGGGAATTGAACTCAGGACCTTTGGAAGAGCAGGCAATGCTCTTAACCTCTGAGCCATCTCTCCAGCCACCCCCAAGAGTGGATTCTTAAGCATGTCCCTCAAGCATGCAAAGTGGTAACTAGGTATCTTTTGACATATTATCATGTGTTCTGTGTGGATGGTGCACAAGGTGCCATCTTCAGAAGGCCCATCAGGTAGGCCTCACCTGCCCCCTCACAGCACCCGCAGCTGTGCCCTGGGAGCACAGCTATTTAGATGTCCTGAGCAGTTTTCCTGCCAGCTCTGCCAGAGGAGTCTGTGAATAAAGAAATTAAGTGGACTTCAGGTAGTGTCTAACTTCACATAGCCTGTCATTGTTCTGTGATGCTGTGGTCTCCTCTCTGGGCCAATAGAGAGTGCACACTCTTGTAAGCACCTTTAGAAGCTAGTTGTCTTGTGTGTGCATTTGCCAGCAGTCAGCTTTACAGCAGCCATGGCATAGAGACCTCTCTCCTTGAACTGGAGCCCCAAGAGCTAGGAGTGGCACTAACTAGAGAGCAGCTGTGGTACAGCTGAGAGCATGATTAGTTTGAACTTCATTAGCATACAAAATAATGGGTATCATTATGGCATTTCACGCATAAGATCATTGTACCTTGCTGAGACTCATCCTAGTACCTTTCTCCATCTCCTTGGCTGGTCCGCTTCCATGTTATTGGGGGTGGTAGGTGGTTGCAGTTAAATCTCAGTTCTGCATATAAGAAAATATATTTAGCCCCATCTCCCCTCCATTACTGTCTTTTGCTCTTCTATTTATTTATTTGCTTGCTTACTTTGTTTATCTTATGTGAATGGGTATTTTTCCTGCATGTATTCTGTGAACCACGTGTGCCTGGTGCCCACAGAGGCCAGAAAAAGACATTAGATCCCCTGTAACTGGAATTACAGGTGATTGTGAGCTGCCAGGTAGATGCTGGGAATTAGTCCAGGAACTCTGAAGAGCAGCTGGTGCTCATTATCCCCATCCATCTCTCCAACTATCGTTTTCCTCTTCCTACCCCCATAGTCCCTTCCTTTTCATGTTGCGTGCATGTGTGCTTGTGTTTGTTGTACACGTGAAGGAACTGTTGTGACCCTGTCTTTCTGAGTCTGGTTTATCATGATAAACTCCAGTTTTACCCACTTACCTACAAATGATGTAATTTTATTCTTTATAACCAAGCAAGATTATACTCCGTGAATTTGTAACATTTTCTTTATTCATTACATCCTATTGATGAACATCTAAGCTGAAACCTGAGTTTTTTTTACTGGAAAGAAAGCCTCAAATATAAAAATAGTATAAGTTCCTGTTTCTCCCCCCTCCTGCTTTTGCCATATATTTTGACCTCACTTAAACACATATGTGGGTATAATTTTACTTCATTTAGTAATAGAATTTATTTTATATATTATTTGCAACTTGCTTTTTTCTCAAAGCAGTTTATTATGAATTTCTTTTTCATGCTGATACCTTGTTCTTTCACCTTATTTTTAGTATTTATTTGTATTACCCTACTGTTATCTAGACTTACGCTGAAGTGCCTGTCTTACACGTTTGGATGACAGTACAACTCTGAGATACAATTGTAGTAGATTTCATGGACCAGTTGACGGTGCAGTCTGCAGGGTTGCCCCTTGCTTACCCTACCTAACAGTCACATATGTGACTGCTTCCCTTTGCGTCCTAGGTGGTAGTTCCCAGTTATAAGACTGGATTTGTTTATTTGTTTTGTTTTGTTTTATATGTATGAGGCTTATGGGTATGTGTGCCATATGCATGCTTGGTGTCCATAGCTGCCACAAGAAGATATTAGTTTCCCTGGAACTGGAGTTCCACGATGTGTGTGAGTGCTAGGAATTGAACCCAGGTTCTCTGACAGAGTAGCCAGTAATCTTAACCACTGAGCCTTTTATCCAGCCCAGACTAGGTATTCTTTTTTTTTAATTAATTAAACCTATTCATTTATTTTACATCCTAACTGCAGTTTCCCCTCCCTCCTCTACTCCCATTTCCGTCCTCCACTTCCTCCAGACTAGATAGGTACTCTTTTTGTTTTAGATCTTTTATTTTAATTTACATTTCTTAAGTAGACTTTAAAAAATATTTTATGTGTATATGTAAATCACCATGTGCATGCAGTGCCTGTGGAGGCCAGAAGAGGGCATTGAATTTGGAACTGGAGTTATACCCAGTTAGGAATTACCATATGGGTGCTAGGAACCAAACCTGGGTTCTCTGTAAGAATAGCCAGTACTCTTACCGCTGAGCCATCTCTAGCCTGTTAATTTGTGTTTCTTATATTGTCTCTTTTATGTTTTTTCTGTGCTCTTGTTTTCCAAGTCAATTGTTCATTTATATTTGAAATATTCATATTTTTAATAAAAAAATCATCTGTATGTGCTTTTTGGGGGTGGGGACTTTATAAACTGTTTCATATGCCCACAGACAAACCTGTCTGGGAATTTCCTTTGGTTATGTATTTTTGAGCTGAGACACAGGGTCTTTCTGTATAGTCTGAGCTGGCCTCAGTCTTGTGATCTTCTTAGAGGCCTTCCAAGTACTAGGAGCACAACATACTCCACAAAGCCCCCACTCTGTTTCAAGACCATTTTTGTAGCCTGAGAAAACTGACCTTGAAGAGCCAGATTTCAAGGTCTGTATTCTACTCCAAGCCAAGGCAGAGTCACTCATGGTAGAGTGCATACCTCTGGGAGGCAGAGACTAGAGAGCAGTCATGGCCCACTCCCATCCAAATGTCCCAGTTACCGACATACGCCTAAGTTGTCAACTACTTGCAAACAGAACAAAAGTACCCAGAGCCGGGCAGAAGAAACCAATCTGTGACGAGTCCCTGAGAGACACAGATCATCTCTGGCTTGTCTCTTGAAGCTTACAAAATGAGGGTGTGGTTTTAGCAACATAGTCATTTTGAATACTTTTTATGATAGCCAGACCTGTGAGTAGCGTGCAATTAGAATTCCCTTCATCTGTCAGATGTGGGTAGGCAATCATTTGCCTCAGGGTAGTGTCTGAAGTCTCCTTCCAGATTCAAAAAGCAGACGTTCTGCTGTGGGAACCTTTGCATGTATTGTGGCCGTGATCTTTTCTACCTCTCCTGTTTCTACTTTGTGATAAAGGCCATGAGTCAGTTTTACCTGAGCTGCTTGGGACCAGTGAGGGCCAACCCCACTTCTCTCTTAAGAGTGTTGCTCTGCCCAGACTTAACTGCTGCATGGCTGCTCTGCTGTTTGCAGCTTCACTCAGTAGTCCCTTGGCCATGTTTCTTTGTGGTCTTGGTGTCTCTTGGAGATCATAGTTAAGAATTAATGTGGGAGCTGGGTGGTGGTGGTGCACATACTTACTTGGGAGGCAGAGGCAGGCGAATATCTTGAGTTCAAGGCTAGTGTGGTCTACAGAGTTAGTTCCAGGACAGTCAGAGCTACACAAAAACCGGTTCAGAAAAACAAAAGAATTTGGAGTTGGTCTCATCTTTTAAGTACTGTTTATGCCAGTAAACTTGTAAGATGAAGATGCCAGAAGCTGAGAATACACTGAGAGTATCCTGTGTCTTACCAACCTTACCGGCCTGACCAAAAAAACCAATTTTATGTATGTGAGTGTCTCCAGAATATTGATGGTTGAATGTGTCCTTCTTTTGTCCATTCCAGATGTTATGTTCTGTCCACAGAACACAGTGTGTTGTCTTTGTCATTACGATCGTCCAGGTAAGTGTTGGTGTTGGGGTGGGGAGGGAGAAAGAACAACCCAGAAGACTCAGTATGGATCACATTTCCTGCGACAGAACTCCGAGCTTCTGCCTTTTCTGCCCAAGGGTCGGGTGGGATTCGGGTTGCTAGAAGAGCCTGGCTCTTGTCTCATAAGAAATGGTTCACTTACCTAAATGTGGAGTCTAAGGTAACAAGATGGTACCAGGGAGGGGAGGTGTCTGGTTCCAAAGTTCATTGTTGGGATAAGTATAGGGTAGGAGGGACTGGCCAGTGATCCATTTATTCCATGACTAGAAATAGGTGTGCCAACGTCAGGCTTTAAACAGGCCTCTCTCTGGCTTGTTTCTGCATAGCCAGCTGTCAAACACACAGCACTGGCCCGGCAGGTCTGCGGGAGTGAGCAGGCTGGGCTCTGTAGACTGTAGAGGTGCAGAGGCAGCCATACACAGGTGATTACTGCAGGTGTACTGGGGAGCAGCACTGGTTAAAGGGATGTCTATGTAAGCCTTGTATTCCTTTAGGGCTAACAGAGAAGCAAAAAGTAAAATTGAAGATCCAGAGATTAACTCCATCCAGGATGTCAAGGAAGGGCAGCTTCTGAGGGGCTATGTGAAAACTGTCCTGTCAGATGGTGTGCTCGTAAGGTGAGTAATATCCAGAGACCGCTTCTGTGGGCTGCTTGCTTGGTCTTGAGCATGCTGCCTCCTCCCCCAGGTATCTTTGATAAGAACGTAGAAGAAAGCTTGTATATTATCAGCTTGTAAAATTCCAAAAATGCTTATTTTTTTATCTTATGTATATGAATGTTTTGTATGCATGTATGTGTAATGTGTATTCCTGGTGCCCTGATGTGTGCAGAAGTCAGAAGAGGGTATCAGATCCCATGGAACTGGTGTTACAGATGGCTATGAGCCACCATACGGGTGCTAGGAGCTAAACCTGGGTCCTGGAAGAGCAGCAGCAAGTGCTCTTAAACATGGAGCCATCTCTGCAGACCCAAAAATTTTAAATACTTTTTTTTAGTTTTGAGTTATTTCTTGTTTGGTGTTTTAGAAAAAGAATATTTCCAGTTTTAGGTTCTGGATTTCCTGATTTTAGTGTTTGATCATGATTCTTTGTTGTGCTGTTGTTTTTATTTATTTGTTTATCTTTTTATTTTGGGGGCAAGGTGTTGCTATGAGACTGTCCTGTATATAGGATACCATATAGACCAGGTTGGCTTTGAACTCAGAGATTCACCACCACCACCCAGCCTCATGGTTCTTAATGTGGTCACATCATGTTCCTAAGCACAGCACATTCCCTGCTCTGTCTCCTCTCTTCTGTCTGTTTAGCAGTTTGTAATTTAGACGTGGTGCTGTAGTAGATACAGTGGGTGTGGTGCAGCAGAGGCAGGAGGATCTCTGAGTTCAGGGTTAGCCTGGCCTACGTAGCAAATTCAAGGCCAGCTAGGACTACATAGCTCAGTGATGGGGCTGTTGCCTAGCTTCCCTGGGATGGATTTTCAGTACCACAAACAAAATCTGAATTCATAGCTTCATTATACATGATAATTTGTTCCAGTTTCTAAAACCGACTTTATCCTCCTGGATGCCATGAACCAAAGTGGAGGCACTGGGTGTGGTTGGGACTGTGTTATGTTTGTACCTACAGGACTCTCTTGTCTGTCTCTCTTTCAGCCTTGGGCCTTCAGTTGTGGGTTTGGCCCAGTACTCACATGTGTCTCAGTGTAGCCCGCCCAGGAAAGAGCTTTATGACCATTACCTCCCCAAGGGAAAGCTGGTCACTGCCAAGATCCTACGGTAGGTGTTGTCTCTCCCTGTTCCTTCTGTCCCTCTTTGTTTGGTATGAATTAGACCCCTTCTCTGGGAGCCTTGGGAGGAGATTCTGAAGTAAACTCAGAACATGAGGGCATGGGCACTCAAGGAGTGAAAACCCTTTGATGTCAGCTCCAGCCTTCACCCTGGAGTAGACATGGCCTCTGTTGTTGGTGCTGAAGCAGGTCCATCCTAGATGATGAAATGTGTAAATCCTCCCTGAGATGCTGAGCATTCCAGGGCAGGTGGGCAGAGCCAGCTCTGACTGATAAAGAAGGCCTGGACACTGAACAGCCTGCGGTGCCAGTCACCTTCTGTCCTTACTTCCTGCCCTTATTCTCTTCCTGCATTAGCGTGAACCCCGAGAAGAGCCAGGTAAAGCTGTCACTTCTTCCCAGCGACACTGGGAAGCCGGACGTGTTTTCTGCCTCCCCAGAACCACCACTTCTGAACCAAAAGGAGAGGAAAGAAGGGGCTGAGGAGAGGGCCCTAAAAGGAGAAGAGAAAGAGCAAAAGAGCCAAAAAAGGAAAGAGAAGAACCAGAAGGGGCAAGAGGAGACGGAGATGTTCAGCCAGGAGAAGAAAGAGCCCCAGAAGTCACAGAGGAGCAGGCAGGGCAAGCGGGAGCGCCAGGAGCCTGCGAGTGAACAGGTGGGTGCTCGGGGAGGGTTAGCCTCGCCTCGCCCGCCTCCCAGCCTTCTCTCAGAGTGAGAGCACCATGAGGGCGAAGAGAAAACTTCTCTTCCTACACCCCCACCATTTCAGGAAAGAGTGAGCAAGAGACTGAAGCAGTCTGGGGCACCAGAAGAAGACGACAGTGGTGTGGAAGTCTATTACCGGGAGGGAGAAGATGAGATGGAGCAGCTGGGGGTGTTTCCCAGGGTAAGGGTCACCACCAAATGGAGGAAAAGACTTCTGGGGGGAGAAGCTCCTTGTGTTCTTCCTAAAGAACTCTGCTGTGCCAGCCCCATCCTCATTATCTCATTTTCTGTAAGGCAGTGGCTGATGGGTAGCTGCCTCAGCCAGTCTAGCTCCTTGACTGGGTCTGTAAACATTAATAACATGTTTATCAAGAGCTGAATGAGAGAGGTGGGCAGATGGAGCCCAGGCTCCTCACGGGTGCTGCTTGAACAGAGAGGCTTGGGAGTCTCAGCCATGGGGCAGGGCTCCTTCACGTTTGTCAGTCAGTACTTCTGCCATCAGCATTTCTGTCCCAGACCTACTACTGGGAGTGTGTGTGTGTATCTTACAAAGTCATTGTTGCCTGGCGGTGGTGGCGCACTCCTTTAATCCCAGCATTCGGGAGGCAGAGGCAGGCGGATCTCTGTGAGTTCGAGGCCAGCCTGGTCTACAAGAGCTAGTTCCAGGACAGGAACCAAAAAGCTACAGAGAAACCCTGTCTCGAAAACCAAAAAAAAAAAAAAAAAAAAAAAAAAAAAAAAAAAAAAAAAAAAAAAAAAAAAAAAAAAAAAAAAAAAAAAAAAAAAAAAAAAAAAAAAAAAAAAAAGCAAAGTCATTGTCTAAGAAATTGATTTAGAAAGAGGATTTTTAAGTTACTGTTGTCCCCCCAGGAGACTGAGAACTGAGGGGGGCTTTGGTATGGCTGTAGGCAGGGGACAGGGAACAGTCTGTTCTGTGCTTCCCTCAATGCTCTGTGATCCTGCAGGGAAAGCAGGCAGAGCCCGCAGAGGTGCCCCGGCTGCAGCTCTCTTCAGGCTTCATTTGGGACGTGGGGCTCGACTCTCTGACTCCAGCCTTGCCACTTCGAGGAGAGAGTTCAGACAGCGAGGAGGATGAGAAGCCACAGCAAGCCAAGGTGCCGTATTTCCAGGGCATTGCTTCTCTTGCAGAGACGCCTGTGCCCTTTTCCAGCTAGGTATCTTCCTGGTGTGGTTCATGGACTGTCCTGTGAGCCCATGGCTTCTGCCTCAGCTTTCCCTGGGCTTCATTGAGGGAGCAGGTGACTCACTTTCTTCCTTCCATGCAGAAGAAGAAGGGCAAGAAGGAAAGGGAGCTGGAGAAACAGAAGGCAGAGAAGGAGCTGTCGCGCATTGAGGAGGCACTCATGGACCCTGGGCGACAGCCTGAGTCGGCGGATGATTTTGACCGGCTGGTGTTGAGCTCCCCCGACAGCTCCATCCTGTGGCTGCAATACATGGCTTTCCACCTGCAGGCCACTGAGATCGAGAAGGCCCGAGCTGTCGCCGAGAGGGCCCTGAAGACCATCTCCTTCAGGTCTGGGCTAAGGCTCTTCACTTTGTCTTGGCTTACAGAGTTTGCCACCATGGCTCATTTCTTCCTGGACAGGCTAGTGGCAGTCCATGGTCTTTCAGGCTCATCTCTCAAGTGTGGCCACCAGAAACAGATTACTCATTTATATTTTATGGTCCTCTTCGATGAAATCACTATAGCAACATTTACTAGTCTCTGTGTGCTAGCAAGGTTCCTGGTGGCTTAAAACAAGCAAAGCAGGGAGAACTCGGCACCCGCTTGGGTGTAAACCTATTCTTGGCAGAGCGGAGGTGGCTTTCTGAAGCCTGGTGTAGAGCAGTGGCAGTTGTATGCTTTGCTCCCTTCGTGGGGGAGAGAATCAGACTCAAGATTCTGTTCCATTCAATATTAGTCCAGTTTGTAATCTGGAGGCTTCCTTCCCAGGTATGGGGGGAGAAATGGGGAGGCCCAGAAGTGGCAGTAAGAGCTAGGTCCCCCTTCCAGTGGGCTGCAGTGGAGAGTCTCAGTATCTGCACTTCAGGTGAGACTTGAGGACATAGATAGTTGTTGCCTGGGAGAAAGCTAGTTCTGGGCCTCCAACTCTGAATTGATGGAACTCATGTTCTACCCACTCCACCTCCAGAGAGGAGCAGGAAAAGCTGAATGTGTGGGTGGCACTGCTGAACCTCGAAAACATGTACGGCTCTCAGGAGTCCTTGACTAAGGTCTTCGAGCGGGCTGTGCAGTACAACGAGCCTCTGAAGGTTTTCCTGCATCTGGCTGACATCTACACCAAGTCAGAGAAGTTCCAGGTAAGATGTTAGGCTCTGGACCTACTTGCCCCTGGCCACCAGGCTTTTGAACAGGCCAGCAGTGTGTGAGAACCCCACCTCCTGGGTCCCCTGTACTGTCCCATTCCAGCCTCTTAGGCCCCTTCCCTCTGCTTTCCCTTGCTATTCTCACACCTGTCTTCTGTCCGGGACTTTCTTCCCTGGAGAGGTTACTCGGAGACTCCTCCCTCCCAGCCTCCCCACCTTCCTGGAACACCACATCTTGTCCTTTCCTTCCTTTTGTATCTTTCCACAGGAAGCAGGTGAGCTGTACAGCCGGATGCTGAAACGCTTCCGGCAGGAGAAGGCTGTCTGGATCAAATATGGCGCTTTTGTTTTGCGGAGGAGTCAGCCTGGGGCCAGTCACCGTGTGCTGCAGCGAGCCCTGGAGTGCCTGCCCACCAAGGAACGTGAGTGCTCTTCCCAGTTCCTGAACACACTCAGGCCTGACACCTGCAAGCGGCAAGTGGGATCTTGTAAAGGGTGGAGTCGCTCCTGAATTAGGAGAGCTGATGATGTGCTTGTCAGATGCTGGACCCCAAAAGACAGAGGAGCGAAAACAATTAGCACTGATTCTGTTGTCCATAGGCCTAAGAATGGGGGTGTCTGCAAGGCTTGTATGTGTATTTGGTTTCAAACCCAGTGTCCTTTTGGGGTTTAGCTCTTATCATATCCTAGATCTTGGCCCTAGAGCAATGAATTGGACTAGCCCTGTCCCCATAGCATAGTGTGCTGTGGGGAGGGGTCTCTGCAGTTGTCTTGCTTCTGACCAGTCCTTTCTCCACAGATGTGGACGTGATTACCAAGTTTGCCCAGCTAGAGTTCCAGCTGGGGGATGCAGAACGGGCTAAAGCCATTTTTGAAAACACACTGAGCACCTACCCAAAACGCACAGATGTCTGGTCAGTCTACATTGACATGACCATCAAGCATGGCAGCCAGAAGGAAGTCAGGTGAGGGGGACAACAGTCAGGGCTGACTCCTGGTGGGGTCTGAGGTGGGAGGGGGCTTTGACCATGCTGGTGATGTTTAGCCACCCATGGCAGCTCCCAGTTATCTGACTTGACATGGAAAAACAGCTTTGTCATGCCCCCCCGGTCCACTTGACTGAACCCTCTGCTGGGATCCCAGATGAGTCACATTGTGCCTGCCCCTCATTGACAGAACCTTCATGGGCAGACTTTGACTTTTGTCCCCCATAGTCCCTTCTAGGCAAGGAGGGTTGGAGGTGGGTAGATAGAGCAGGGTCCAGAAAGAACAAGTGCCTCATTCTTACTTTTCTGTGGGCTTACGTTGGGCTTCTGTCATTATGTATCCCATCCCAGTAGCTTTGTCCTCTTCACCATGTAACTAGGCAGGCTAAGTCTTTTGTCTGTGGCAGGAGTTCATACTTAGGATTACAGGGACCTAGGGCCTGAGAGCAAGTCGGGGAGTACTAGAAGTCATGAGGTAGGGACCCTGAGGGAATTGCTTCCGTGTTCTTCCTCATAGGGACATCTTTGAACGCGTCATCCATCTGAGCCTGGCCCCTAAGAAGATGAAGTTCTTCTTCAAGCGCTACCTGGACTACGAGAAGCAGCACGGCACTGAGAAGGACGTGCAGGCTGTCAAGGCGAAGGCCCTGGAGTACGTGGAGGCCAAGAGCTCAGCACTGGAGGACTAGTAGCCCTAGGCTCACTGGACACTGTAGCAGCAGGCAGCCCAGCCTGCAGCAGGCACCTTGGACACTTAGGAAGTGGTTGTCTGAGGACAGTTTAAGTGCTGCTTTTTCTGCAGCATGCCTGAGATAATCCTGTCAGAATAAAGAATTCTGAGAGGCTTTCTCTTTTAAAAAATAAAATTAAATTAAAATTTTTTATTTTTTATTTTTTTTGAGACAGAGTCCTCACTGGCTGGTCCTGGCTGGCCTGGAACCTGCTGTGTAGACCTGGCCAGCCTTGAACTAAGAAATCTACTGCCTCTGCCTCCCAAGTGCTGGGATTAAAGGCGTGAACTATCACTTCTTGTTTTAAAAAATATGTATATATATATATATATATTTTTAATTTAGGGTTCTACAGATTGAGCCAAGACCTTACACATGCTAAGCAAGTGTTCTTCCGCTAGACTCCACCCAGTCCTTGAGGTTTAATGCTCTTGTTTTGTTTTATGTAACACATTACGTCTTCCTTTTTCTTTCCTGAGGCTGCTCCGTTTTTCCAGGCAACAGTCTCTCGGGCTTTCAGAAAAACAAGCGTTCCTTTCTGGAGAGTTTGCTGCAGTCTTGGATCCGAAAGGCAAAGGCTAGTGTTTTCATGGTCAGGATCCCACTTTGTCCCTCGGCAAGCTCTTGGGCCATACCCAAGAGGGTGTAGGGAAGACATTGTCTCTGGTCAGCCCGTACTGTCTGCCCTGTTGTGGAGGCTGGGAGATTGAGAAGAGGAAGGAGGAAGAATCCAGAAGAAGATGGGAAACCTGAGGAAAGCTGAAAGTGTTGGTTCAACTATCTAGTCTCCACCCACTCCCAAAGCCTAGACCTCCTAAAGTCTGTCACAGCCGAGTCTGCTTGCCAGCACAGACCCTACCAGTTGGTGTTTTTTTGGGATGGGGGGCATTGTGCCTAAGGGAATTAAAAGCTTTCTCTCACAACCTAAATTGTTCTCTGAGTTTTCTGTGGGAAATGGCTGGGTTGGATGCCAGGACGTAGGACAGACAAGGGAGGAAGGGCATGAGGTTTTGAGTGTGTAGCTAGTTGATGCGGGCCTGAGGAGAAAGTGCTGAAGCCCGCTGGTTCTTGGAGTTCACTTAGTACAAGTCCTGGCCAGGCCAGGATCTTCTAATACCATGTTTCCCCCTGAGCGCCCCCTGCAAAAGGCCAGGCTGCCTCTGACCACATGAAACCAGGTAGAGACTGCACCCTGGGGCAGGACATGTGACTTGCCTTTGCGGTGCTGCCACTCTTGTGGTTCCCTTCAGTCCTGTTCCATCTCCTCTCAAAATGGGCTATACACCCTTGTCAATTGCACAAACACCAGTTTAGGCTTTTAAAGTAAGAAAAGCTTTATCAAAAAGTTTAAATATATAAAATTACACCAGAGGTATACAGCTTCCTAGTTGTATACACAGGAGTTCGTCATCCCTATGCAATTAGACACAAGTTAACTGCACAGTTACAAATAGCGAGCCCCCCAGTGGGTTGTACTGGCACCAGGCTCCACCAGCTGATGCTTCTCAGCTTGCAGGCCCATCAAAGATCACTCACATAGTCAAGGACCAGCTCTGGGGAAGCCTATAGCTGTGAACAGTGTGTTGGTGGCTACAGATGATTTCAGCAGGTCTCGGAAATCAGACCCCCTCCCCAACCTACCCCACCCCTCCCCATCCCCCAGTCTCTCTGGACCATATACTCCACAAGATCCTTACAAATTCCTAGCTGTTTTGTGTCACTTGGTAACACTGTAGTTAACAGATCTGATGCTGAGGTGGGCATGCCATGAGGGTTTGTTGCAAAGATGCAGACTCTAGGAGGTGAGCAGGGCCATCTCCAAGTTGTCAGGGGCTGTGCCATTACCTGCCAGGCCCTGGGCCCACTTGTGTAGGCGACTATAGAGTGGGAGGCCCTGGTTCTCACGGTACAAATAGACCCCAGTGATTGCATTCCACTGTGGTCGTGGCTGGGTGCCTTCCACTGGGAACTTGGCGACCAGCTCTTCGTCATCCTTGTTGAGGGCCACAAAGCCAAAGAAACGGCGCACGTTGTTGGCGGCCAGCACCCTTGAATGCACCTCCACTGTGCGCTGGAACAGCTGCTCCTCGTTCGTGCGGTACTGTGCCCAATAGGCCTCCTGGCGGTAGCTGAGTGGCGAGCAGTAGTGCTTGAGACACTTGGTCAGGAACACCAGGATGGCCACCACACCGATGAGCAGCCATCCAAAGAGCTGGCCAGAGAATAGGCAAGGCTCAGGGAGGGGCGACGACTGCCTGGACCCTGCCCGGGTGGGGGTGGGGGGGACGGAGCCTGGTGGAGGGGCTATGGGGGAGCCCGTGGAAAAGGAACAGATTCTGCTCTGCGGCAAGCAGGACTTCCTCTTTCTATTTTTAATTCTAGCCCACACACTCTCCGAGCTTAGGCTGCGCCTCCTGCCTTTTTTATTCTTCAGCCCCAAGGGTGCATTTTCACCAAACCCAGCTCAGGAGCCAGGAGTGGAGCTCAGCCACAGAGCACACGTTAAGCATTCGAGGCTCCCATCCACAAAAAAGAAAGAAAAACTCAAAGTGTGGGTCAGCTCAGATGCTTCTCTGACGGCTTCAGAGGTCTCAGTCTGACACATCACTGTCCTTAGAGCAATTGCCTGTGTGCTTGCTTCCCACTAGGCAGATGCGAGTCTGCAGAGGACCAGGACCCTCGATGCAGTCTTTGCCTACTGCTCGTCTATAAACCCGTGGATTAGTGACCAGTATTTCTGTATTTACCATCTTCCAGCTCTGACGCTGACTTTAGCCCCCTTTCTCTGCTTCCTCCCTGCCCCCACCCCAAGACAGAGTCTCATGTAGCCCAAGCTGGCCCAAGTACTGTTTAGCTGAGGATAGTCTTGAGTTTCTGCTCCTCCTGCCTCCGCCTCCTGCGTGCTAGGGTACAGGCATGTGCCACACCTAGTTTATACGGTGCTAGGGGTCGAACATAGGACCTGATGTGTGCTAGGCATGCGTTCTACTGAGCTCCATCTTAGCCTCACTTTTCCCTTGTGTTGTTACTGTTTAAAGAATTATTTTAGATGTTGTGTGTTGAAAGGGTTTACCTGTGTCAGGGGATATGTATATGCTTTGAGGGTATGGATATGTGTTGAGGTATGGACATGTGTTGGGGTATGTATATGTGTTGGGGGTATGTACATCTGTTGGGGTACATGTAATTGTTGGGATGTGTTGAGGGTATGTACATGTGTGTTGGGGTATATGTTGGGGTATGTACATGTGTTGGGGTATATGTTGGGATATGTACATGTGTTGGGGTATGTATATATATGTGTTAGAGTATGTGTTGGGGATATGTATATGTGTTGGGGATATATACTTGTACTGGGGTATATGTTGAGGGGTATGTACATGTCTTGGGGTATATATATGTGTTGGGGAGTATGTACATGTGTTGGGGTATGTACATGTATTGAGAAGGTTTTTTTTTTTTTTTTTTTTTGGTGGATTGCAGAGTCCAGAGGGTATCCGATTCCCTGGAGCTAGAGCTAGAGTTACAAGTAGTTGTGAGCTGCCTAACGTGGGTGTTGGGAACTGAACTCAGGTCTTCTGTAAGAGCCATACTTCAGTCTTTACCCAGCCACTTCTCCAATCTTCCTCCTCTTCATTGAGAGGATGGTCCAAACTGGCCCTTAATTTACTATGTAGCTAGAAAACTCAGATCCTCTTAAGTTTACCTCCCTAGTAGTGGATTACAGCAAGATACAGTACAGGCAGCTAACTTGGGTTTCTTTCTTTCTATCTTTCTTTTTTTTCTTTCTGATTTCCTTCCTTCCTTTCTTTTTTAATGTTTATGAATGTTTTGCCTGCACATAAGTCTGTACACTATGGGTGTGCCTAGTGCCCCCAGAGGCCATTGAATCCCCTGGAACTGGAATTACAGATGGTTGTGAGCTACCATGTGTGTGCTGGGAACTGAACTCTCAGGTCCTCTGAAGGAGCAGTGCCCCAGGTTCTCTCCAGCCCCTAGCTTAGGTTTTATATGTCTTTGTGGAAAGAGCATTCTTTTTTAAAAATATTTAGTTAGTTATTATGTATGCCTGCAGGCCAGAAGAGGGCACTAGACCCAATTACAGATGGTTGTGAGCCACCATGTGGTTGCTGGGAATTGAACTCAGGACCTTTGAAGAGCAGGCAATGCTCTTAACCTCTGAACCATCTCTCCAGCCCCCGGAAAGAGCATCCTTTAGAGAGTCTTGTGTCTCCCTCATCCTCTGCTTCTGAAGTTACAATCAGTTCAAACTATGCTTGTGACTTATTTTTATTTCTTTATGTTCATTGGTGTTTCACTTGAATGTATGTCTATGTGAAGATGCTGGATCCCCTGGAACTGGAGTTCCAGCTGGTTGTGAGCTGCCATGTGTGTGCTGGGACTCAAACCTGGGTCCTGTGGAAGAGGACCCAGAGCTCTTAACTGCTGAGCCATTTCCCTAGCCCCAGGCATTCTTTCAACCTCTTTCCCCTAGACCAACTTCCAAACAGGATGCAGGAAAGGCTGTAGCTAGCTGAAGCAGCAGTAGCCTGCCTCTTCCTGACCTGCCCCAAGAGTGAGGCTGGCTCACTGCTGGGGCAGGAATACGGTCATCCCTGGAGTCAACCAGGTTCCACTATCAACTCAAAGCCCACAGCAGCTATTTCTGAGGTGGCCTGCAGGGGCAATGCCCACTAAGCTAGGGTAAGGATAATACTCTCAGCAGGTAGATTAGGAATGGCCCAGGGGTGTAATGGGATGTGGGATGCTTTCTCTGGGATTCCTTAGTGCGTAAAACTGTCTCTAGGAGCTGCAAGTGGAGCCTAGTGGCAGAGCACATGCACATGCTCGGCATTCATGAGGACTTGGGTTCCATTCCTAGCACCCAAAGGCAAATCAGAGACACGTCCCTGTGATCATGAATCGTCCCTTGCTCCACAGAACACTGTCACAGTTACCTACTCTGAGGTCTAACATGGTCACCTAGGGCTTCCCTGGAGAGCTGCCCATTTTAACACTGGACCATCCGATTGCGTCCCACCCCACCAGCTCCCCTGTGGGAGGGGAGGAAGAAGGCTGCCCTTCACACAGCTCCTTACCTGGGACTCATACTTAAGCCTCCGGCTGACCTCCTCTCGGAAGCCCGACAGGTTGGCAGGGCCCTCTCCACAAGGGAACCTGGCGAGGATCTCCGTGGCGTGAGCTGAGGGGAATCCTTCATCCCTAGCTGTGAGCGAGGAGGGGTCCACAAACTCACTGAGAGCACAGACGTAGGCCTCCCCTCGTAACAGAGAGATGACGGACCAGGTGACAGGGGCCACGGCTGCACGGCCCAGGATGGAGCTTAGGAGAAGGAAGTTGGGGGCAGCGGAGCAGTTCTTGGCCCTCCGATACTGGCACTCAGCCACTAGGTTCCAAGTGTGGTTGTTGAGGATGACTCCGATGAGGAAGAGCGCCAGTGCAGGCACCCCAATGGCTGTCAGCCCATACAGGTAGTTCCGGGCAGGTGAGCAGGGACAGTGGAATGCCACCACGGAGAACAGCTCCTGACTGCCCACTGTGCCCAGGGCCACCAGTCCGTTGAAAATCATCACATCCTTGCTCTTGAAGAAGAGAGACAGGAAGCGGAAGTTCTCTGCGATCAAGGCAGCCATGGTGACTGGTGGGCTAGGGGCTTAGGAGGAGGCAGCAGAGGATGATGGAACTGGTGGCTTCTGGTGAGACTCGGAAGGAGCTCAGGCAGGAGGACATCCGATGGCAGAGCATGACTATGCCATTTTATCACCTACGGTGGCCGAACTGGTGCTTCCTGTGAAACACAGATGACTGATAATGGTTACCTCTGAACACGGGCTGAGGGATGCCGCTGTGGTCAAGCAGGTAAGGGAGGAGGGAGCACAGGGCCCCCACGGAAATGGTGGTACCCATGGTTGCTGCCAGGTGCCAGGTGCTCTCAATCCATGGTGCCTATCCTCACGAGTCTATACAGTATCCTTGGCAACCCCCTGGCATCCTTGTGTACCCCCCACCTCGAGCCCAGAAAAGGGTGAGACTTCCTGAGGGTGAGCCAGTTCCTGGCCAAAGTTCAAGATCAGGTCTGCCTCCCCTGAATAATTGAAGGTCTTTTTGCCACTGCTGGCTTCTCATCAGGAGGCTCAAGCATAGCCAGAGGTGTTAGGTGATGGGGATGACTTCTCTCTGCTAAGGATTTGGGACAATGTGGAGGATGTGATATGGGTATCAAAGCTGTCCTAGTGAACAAAGACAGCCTGCTGTAACCGTGGGTGGTGGTGGCGGAGTTCAGGCCCTCTGGAACAGGGCAAGTTTGACACAAGATGCCAGCATCCTTGGGTGCACAAAACCCTTTCATTTTGGAGACCTCACAGTCTCAACACACTTCACACCTTCTCTCCAGACCTCTGTACTCAACTGGGAAAAGGCTAAGTCATTTTGGTACCTGACCCCTTCCTAGGAGCGTTAGGGGACAACAAATGATGCCTGATTGTCAGTCGTTCAACATCCCAAACTCTTACCCTGTCAGGTCTACTGGTTGAGTATGAGTCTTCTGATGGCAAAGATCAGAAAATGAAGACCCGAGGAGGACTGGGTGTCTTGCCCGAGGCCAGGCAAATCTGGAGGAGTCGGGGGAGGTTTTGATCATGACTTGTGGACAAAATAAGTCTGAGCTAAGCTAGTGCCCCTGTTCACAACCTCCTTCAGACCCTGCTCCCCTCAAACTTCCCTACCCAGCATCCTGCAGGAGCACTGCTCCAAGAAGCCTAGGCCTGACACCTTCGGCACTTGCCAGTCACAGGCAGCTTTAGTGGGGTCCAGGCCCACCGTACCCATCCATCCTCCCCTGAATCGGTGACTGCAGGAGAGTTGGGACCTTGCCAGAAGTGGCCTTGGCCTAGGGCTCTTTAGAAGTTTAGCCCTAATTCTTTTCCCAGGCTCCACCCACACACCCGGAGAGACAGGCAGGGTGTGGCTCCGTGTCCATCTCAGCAGGGGAATGAAAAAAAAAAAAAAAAAAAAACCAAACCAAAAAACAAAACTTCCAAGGCCAAAAGAAGCCTGGAAGTGGAGAAAGGGGCTAGCTGTAAGGAGGGACAGGGGAGCCTGTGCCGGCTCATAGCCGCATCCCTTTTCCTGTTGCCGCCTCTGTCAAAGATGCCAGATGGGCACAGGCAGGGCCATGTGGCTATGTGGGCTCCAGGAGGAGGAGGCCAAGTCTGACTCCCGAGTTCAGAGCCCAGAGAGCCTGAATAATCCCACAAGGAAGGGACCTCGTCCTGCTGCTGGCGATAAACAGGCTAGAGGCCCCCCACCCCTCCCTTTCTCCCTCCCGTCCCTTCTTCTCTCCCTTCTGTTCCTCCCTTTCTCCCTTCCTGGCACCCAATTAGTAGTGGCCCTGGGCCCTTAAACCCACCCAATGTTAAAGTACAAAATGCCTGATCTGTGGGTAATGAGTAGAGGCCGGACCAGGCCATCTTCTGAGATTGTTACCCCCTAAACCAGGGGTTTCCTCGCCACACAATCCCTGGAGGCTGCCTGGGATCAACCTGCCAGTCACTTTGATACAAGCACACCCCAGGAAGGGGCGCCTCCTTACCTGGGGCTGGCAGCAGACACCCGTGGTCTTGACTTCCTGGAGCGTGGGCACTGCGGACCCCTGGACAGACTCAGGGCTGCAAGACAAAGTGGGCCTCACGGTGGCGGCTTCACCGCTTTTGCGTTTTGAAAGCAACGGGGCTTTGGGCTCCGGTTACAAACAAACTTAACGCCAGGCGTCTATAGGTGGAAGTGCAGGCATCTGCAGACAAATTTAACTCCAGAAAAAGAGAGACAGAAACAGCGGCATGGAACTTTCTCGCCGGCGAATGGAAAAACAGCCTCCCAGCGCCAGGCAGAGGAGGGCGGGCTGCTGAGGGCGGCGCGAGACAGAGGAAGTAGAGAAGCGGTCTAGGCTGCTGTGTCCTGTCCCAGCCCGCCTCTGGGCCCGCTGTGGCTGGCTCTACTGGCCCTGCCTCGACTCTACCCTGTGCACCCCTCGGGGGCCATCTGGGAAGGTCTAGACAAGAGTGAGGCGAGGCCCTCCAGGAGATCTTGCCCAGGCTCGCCCTCCAGGCCAGTTTAAAGAACAGCCCCCATGCTAGACGCCCACTGGCAGAGGCTTCTGGGAGTCAGGGCAGAGGCTGGCGTTCAGGACTGATGGTGATGTTCCAAAATACAAAAGGTCAAGACCCCGGTCCCATCTGCCCTTCTCTCTCGATCGTCCTGCTTTTGTCTGTACCAGCTATCCCCAGAAGCCGGACCCACCACAGCTCAGCTAACTCCCAGGCACCTCTCCATCCTCCTCTGTACAGCTGAATCAAGGAATCTGGGGATCCTCTGGGTGCCTAGGGCAGAGGCTGGGCAGAGGTAGAAATTAAAGGGAAGGAGGTTTCTAAGCTGCCCTGCCTGTCCCTGGAGTGGTCATGAGCTCCTATCTTTGGGAAGCTCACAAGCACAAGGCTGGAGAGTCATGAGTCAGGTACGCTGATGGGGAGAGTGCCAAGATGGACCCAGTGGCACCTAGGATTTAGAGAGATAGCCCCGGGGCCATCAGCTCTCCAGGGCTGTGACATTGGAACTCACACCCTGTGGCAAGCTGAACCTGCCCCCTCTCTAGTCTGGCTTGTGTGTGTGGCAGGGATGGAGAGGGATCCTTATTTCTTTATCCTTGCTTTTTCACGAGCACTCTACAAACTGGGGGACTAGCCTTAGCTCCCGCCACTCTGGTGTTGGAAGCCCAGGTCTCCCCAAAGCTTTCTCTCACATCTGTTTCTCCAAGCACTTTCTGGCATTCTGTCCTGAGCGGAAGCCCCCCCTCCCCCGCACACCAATGCCTACTCGGTCTGTGTTCATCTGGTCCCTTCATTCAGGGCTGGAGCCGTGTTCCACTCTCTTCCCTGCCACCAGGCCCTGGGGCTCCTCCTGAGAGTGGAAGGATGGTGGATGAGGGAAAACGGAAATGGGAAGGTCAGAGTGAGCTCTGAGGTGAACAGGGCTGAAAGATGGGAGCCTGCACCTCTCTTTCCTTTGCTTGGGCAAGATTCCTGTCCCTTGGCTGGGGTCAGGGGAGGGGAGAGCAAGCAGCCCAGGGCCTCAGAGATGAACGCGCACATTAACCACACTGCCCCAGATGTCCACTATGTGCAGCGTGAATTTATGCATGGGGAACCCGTGAGGTAGATGGCCCTCTCCCTCTTGCACAAATGAGGAAACTGAGGCCCAGAAAATGGGGCGCTCGGCCCAGGGACACTTTGCAAATGCTAGAACCAGCATTTAACCCATTTCTATCCCACCCTAGTCTTTACTTCCCCTCTTAGGCAACACCCTCATCTTCCCCACACCTCAGGGCAAGTTCCTCAGGGAGCCTATGAGAAAATAAGAGTTCTTCAGATTCCATTTCTCGCTCTCAAGCCCCATGATGGTCTGCTTCCCTAAGATCGTGGGAGGATGTTAATTTGGAACTTGGTGTGAGGTAAACGTGGAGTCTGTTTCAAAAGCTGTCTAATGGCCCCCGTGACACATACCGTGGCCTCCCTTCTATGGTCCTAGATCTCGGCATCTTATCACGTGTCACTCAGGCGTGTCACACCAGCTGAGTGTGTGACATTTAACCCATTCTACCTTCCCCAAGAAACTGGGTAAGATTATGAGAGGGCTGCTTGCCCTCGGATCCTTGAGCCAGAACACAAGAGAAGTCTAGAGCAAGAGGAAGTGCTGGGGTGTGGACTTTGGAAGCCGAAGTGGAGACAGTGAGCAGGGATGGAAGGAAGAGCATCACAGGGAGGCTGGGGAAGGGACTCGGGTACCAGTCCTGGTACGACGCATCCTGCTCCCACCCCAGACCTGGACACTTGTAATACTGCATCAGCAGGAGGCGAGGCGCAGGGTGACACTGCTCCCGGGTCACTGGGGCAGCATCACAGCTAGGGAGGTCCTTCAGCCCCAGGTCTCCTTTTTCACAGTAGCAGACTGCCTGGAATTGGAGCTGTGCCTCAGAGTTGGTTTTCCACAGAGGGGGCAAAGGGCTGTGGGTTCAGATCTCTGCTCCTGCCTCTGCAGTCAGTGACAGCTCACACTTTGCTGAAGTAGGTGGCCACCTCCTTGCGTGGAGGCCGGGGCTCACTCCCAGCCCAGCCATTGCCCATCAGCGGTGCCTCCTGGCCCAGGCGCAGTGGAGGTTTGCATTCGTGCCAGCTTGTGAGCAGCTTGTTCATGGTGCCTTGGTCCGTGATACCACGCAGCTTCTCCTTCTCTTCCTCCGTCCTGTCAGAGGGGCTCTGAGCAGCCTCCGTGGTTGTGGCTGTGGCCGTGGCCGTGGCCAGCACTCCGTGGGTGTGACCCAGTTCCAGGTCATGGTTCATGGCTTCAAAGAACTGTTGGATGCATACCTTAGCAAAGGCCTTGGCGTGCTCCGTGCATGTCTCATCAAAGAGCTTACGCTCGATGTCGATGTAGTGCGACCAGTACTTGCTCTTGAGAAAGGCGGCCTGGGTAAAGCAGGGCCGCACAGAGCGCACAACGAATGCCAGCAACGTGGTCAGCAGCACAAAGGACCAGCCCAGCGCCTGTGGGGAGAGGTGGACGTCAGCAGACCTACCTGCCCAGACCCCTAAGGTGCTTCTCTTCTACAGAGGAGAGCAGCCATGGACCACGTGACACCACCTCTTGGTCTCTATCTCCCCATGTGTAAAATGGCCACATATTTCACCTCGCAGGAACCAGATCCTGGGAGCATAGACCACGCTGCTTTGGAAAGGCACTCAGTGGACAGGAGTTAACTCCACACCCCAGAGTGAGGCCTCCTGGGTATGAATCCTGTTTCCACTTGATCTTTCTGTGTCTTGGTTTCTCTACTTCGAAGCTGGGTCTACTGGCAGTAACACCTACCTCACAGGGCTCTATGAGAGACAAATGAAACGACGAGTGTAAGACAACCCGGATATAACTCTGTTAGACATCATGGTGGCACCGCTTGGGGCCATGCCTCTTCCTTCAGAAGGTCTCTCCTGGCTCCCCCAGGCCTATTGGGAGCCCTGGGGCTTTCCTCCGGCTTCTGGGAATGACACCAGTTCTAAGTGAACACTCCCTCCACCGGTCTGAGCTGGACTCTCAAGGAATTCCAGAGACACACTGGACAGTCCCTGAACTCCATCAGAGAGCACAGGACACATCTCTGACAGTAGTTCAGCGCAGGGCACAGGGCAGGACCCGCCTAACTCCCATCACAAGTCAAGGAAGTGGGGGTAGGGGTGGCTGTGGTGTTAGGGGTGCCCAGTGGCTGCCGTGGGGGCGGTGGGAGAATTCAAACATCTAACTCAGTCAGGGAGCTGCTTCCCATGTTGCTTACTAAGCCACTGGGGTCACAGAGGACTTGGGTTTTCGCATGTTCCAAGTGATTTGCTCTCTTTTGACAATTTGATTTCTAGATAAAGTCATTTCTAAAGTGACTTCATAATTCAGTCTCTACAAGTCACAGGGGCTTGTCTACAACCAGGCTGCCTGTGGCCTCTGGGGGGACCTTCCAGCTTCCACAGTGTGGTAGTTTAAAAGCCAAGCAGACTGACAGCGGCTCCAGGCAGGGCCTGAGGCCTAGGGTGATGGGGCAAGGGCCCATGGATAGTGTAGACAGTCACAGTTGGAGAGGTCATCTGGGTGGTGACAGGGGCTGTACAGAGAAAAGCCTCCCCAGAGGCGGGGGGGGGGGGTCTGCACTGGCCAGGGCAGAGTGTGCATGTTTCTCTAGCCCCACTGAAGCAGACACTGCCTCCTGCCTGTCCCTTTCATCACACAATTCACTGCCCCAGGACGTGATGAACAGTTGGTCCTTAAAGCCTGCTCCCAACCATCATCTCCCTCACCCTGCTCAAGATACCCAGACCCTCAGCTTCCACTCCCAGAGCAGGGAGGCACCAGCTGGGGGCATTTGCCAGGGAAATGTACCCAAATGGCTTAGCCTCCCACCGGCCTCACTGCTGCCTGGGCCTGGGAAAGGAAATGAATGCAAATTTCGCTCAGCCTCTCAGCTTTGAGCCCAGGATGGAGGAGGTGGGAAACCATACACCTCTCCAGGTAAGCTGGCTGAGAGAAGACATGGGCTCTGCCTGGAGTCTCGGCTCGGAATGTTTGCCTCAACCCACAGCCGCCTGAGGGAAATCCCCACTTTGAGAAGGGACCTTCCCAGAGGGACCCTGGACTGTGAGGAGACCCAGCCCCCTCACCTGAGAGATGCAGCGCAAATACCGCACGGCCACCTCTCGGGCCAGCAGCCAGTTCCCGTCATAGATCTCAGGGCAGGGTACGCGAGCCAGCAGGCGAGCCAGTTCTGTCGCAGGCAGGCCGGGCACCAGGCTGCCATTGCCTAGTGTGGCCACTGGCACCGCTGTGCAGAAGGCGCAGAGAAAGCACTTGCCATCCAGCAGTGTGACGGCCACCCAGACGACAGGTGCGATGAGAGCTCGCTGGGCCATGGAACAGAACATGTAGCGTAGCACGGCGGGGTCCTTGGCCCGACGGCCCGCGGGGCGCTTCCACTCTTCCGCTAGCATGGAAATGTTGTTGTTCATGACTAGGCCAAGCAGGAAAAGCACCAGGGGAGGCGTCAGCAGAATGCCCATGCTGTAGGCCATATTGTAGCCCGGCAAACAGGGGCAGTTGAAGTCAAAGGCAGAATACATCTGGGCACTGGCCAGCGCCATGATGCCGCAGATGCCGTTCATGAAGGACTCTTGGTTGGACTGCAAAAACTGGAAGATCATCCGAAACTTGTCCATTGTGGCCTGCGAGGGTCCTCAGCCTCTTCCCTTCTCACCGTGGCTTCTGTGGCTTCCCAGACAGTTCCTTGAGCCACTCTGCCCACTGGGCAGCCACCGCATGACTGAGATCCGGGCTGGACTAGCCGAGCTCCGGGCAGCTGATGAGATCACTCTGACTCGGAGGAGCCTTCCTTCTACACAGGTGCTGGCAGAGAGGGCGCAGCTTGACCAATCCTGTGGGTACAGTCAGGACTGTGTCCCTCCCTCCCGCTTCCCGCCCCTTCTCTCAGCTGCCTGCAGCCTAGAGAGCCACAAAGCTGCACCCCATGAGGACCGCTTTTCTTTGGGTGCAGGAGGGAGAAGGAGATGAAGTCAGGCTGGAGTTGGAGAGGCTACTGGGCTCTGGGGAAATGTATCATTTCTCTGGGCCTTTCTCTTGAGTTCTCTCTGCAATGTCAGGACCCCAGGAAGCTCTTCCATCAGCTGAAACAATGATAATAAGATGACGGAGAAATGATGGTGGGCACAGAGGCTGTGGCAGGCAGTGATAGTTGGATTTTACTCAGAGTAGGAATGAGGTGGCCACTCAGAGGTGACCCGTGAGTGTGGCATACAGCAAAACTACCTGGGCTTTTCTTTCCTTTCTCTTTTTGAGACAAGGTCTCCAACTCATTATGTAGCCAAGAAAGATTCAGAATTTTCCAGTCCTCTTGTCTATACCTCTCGAATGTTGGGATTACAGGCTTGTGACATCACACCTGGCTTTGGCTTTGGGCCTGGATTGAACAGTTTGCCTAAGTCAGGGTTGCAGCCGGTTTCACATCTGTGTCTCTGTGGATGTGTCTGTGTTTGTGAGTGGCAAACTCTTCCAGGCTCCTTCTACTTCCACACCCCTAGACCCACAGGTGACACGGTTTCACCATCAGAAAGAGCCCTGTGTGTTGAGCCATCCAAGGGGAAGGCTCCCTTTGATCCTGCAGCATTCAGACAGGTGTGTCAGATCTGGAATCATCTGGAGATGATTCCTTGTCTGGGGCAAGGACATCAGAAAGAACCTTCCCCTGAGTTTCTGACCATGGTGCACTCAGTGTGGCTTCTGTCTGTATACAGAGGTGTGCTTGTAAGCCACACTAGCGGTCTTCTGCCTGCATCTTTGTATTTCTGACAAGACCTGCCATGACCTCAGCTGGCTTGTGTGCACCTTGCGTGTATTGTGTAACCCTTGTACAATTCTGTGGGATAGAATTTTTTTATCACTTTACGGAAGTGAGGTCTGAGACTCAGAGAGACAAACCTATTAGCTAAAGGCCACCAGGTCATCAGTGGAGAGATGTGACTGGAGCCCAGGTTAGCCCTCAGGGTAGGAGTGCAGGGTGAAGAAGGGCAGGGAAGGTTTCTGCTTGTTTACTTTTGTTGTTATTGTTTTAACTTATCTTCTGGTTGGGTCAAGTTTGTCCATTGAGTGGAAAGACTGCTGTGTCATAAATAGGACTACAAGAAGACTATTGCTTCCCTCAGCTACAGGCTAGGTGTCCCTGGGACAACTGGAGTCCCTAGGTTGGTGACCCCTGGAAGATTCTCGCTAGGGACTCCTCCAGAAGACATGCACCAGAGGTGAGTGGCATGAGGGAGATCCACAAAGAAGGTGTCTCTCTTTGGACATCTGCTGCATGGAAGACAAGGGTCGCAGCAGCTTCCGAGGCTTGATACCGCCCCAGTATGGCCATGGGGTGGGCCTGGGTGGCTCATGAAACCAAAAGAGGTTTCCAGCACCACGTGGACTCTGCCTTGTGTACAGGTATTGGACACAGCTGCCTGTTTGTAGCAATGAAGGGTCAAGAATTCCACAGTGGTTGGAGGGTACCTGCCGTAGCCAGGTTACTTGCAAAGTCTTGATGGGCCATGACATTCATGGGTCCTACATACCCTGTGAGGGTTGGTGCTGCAGCCACCCTTCCCCCAGGGTCTACGCTTCAGCTCCCAGCCACCTTTCACTCCTCAAACAGGGACAAACTTTTCCACCTCAGAGTCTGCGTAAGCACTCTCCGTGTCTCAGGTGGATGCTTCTCTTCTTCCCGGTAGACATTCCCGTTTGTCTTGAAAATAAATTATTCATTTATTTATTTTATGTCTGTGCATTTGTGTCTGTGCGTCACTTGTGTGCCTGTTGCTCTCAGATCTCTTAAAATTGGGGTCACAGATGGATGTGAGCTGCCAGGCAGGTGCTGAGAGCTGAACCCAGGTCCTCTGGAAGAGCAGGCAGTGCTCTTAACTGCTGAGCCATCTCTCCAGATCCTCCTACTTATCTTTTGTTTTGTTTTTAGAGGCAGGATTTCACTATGTAGCTCTGGCTATCCTAGAACTCACTATGTAGTTTCAGGCTGGCTTCGAACTCAGAGATCCGCCTGCCTCTGCTTCCCGAGTGCTGAGACCAAAGGTGTGTGCCATCACTGCCTGGTTTTCTTCCTTTCCATCTTTAAGAGCCACTTTTTTTTTCTTTTGAGACAGGGTCTTCCTATGTAGCCCTGACTGTCCTTAAACTCCCAATGTAGACCAGGCTGGCTTTGAACTCACAGAGATCCATCTGCCTCAGCCTCCAAAGTTCTGGAACTAAAGGCATATGCCACCATTGCTGACCTTCAAAATTCACTTTAATGTAATCCCCTCCCATTTATTTATTTATTTGTTTGTTTGTTTGACAATGTGTTATTGGTCTTGAACTCATCATCCTTTTGCCTCCTAAGTCTGGGATCACAGGGATGACATGCCTGCCTGATGATAATGGTCCCTCTTTAGAGGGGTCTTCTTGAGCTCTCGGTTTAGCTCCATGTCGCTCAGTTTCTCTCTCTGTATTTCTGTCCCTTTCTCTTTGTTTCTGTCTCTCTGTGTCTCTGAATGTCTCCCTCTGTGTGTGTGTGTGTGCATGTATGTTGTATACACAAGTTGAAAGATATTTGGTGGTGTGACTCTGGCAGGTCTCCTGGTGGGTGTGAGACCTTGGAGGGTGGGAGACAGACAGACATGCCATGCAGAGAGAGCTTGGGTATAGAGTTTATTTAGTGGGTATTGGGAGCAGTACAAGAGTAAGGGGCTATGGAGGGGAGGGGAGAAGGGGAGAGAGAGAAGGGGGAGCAGAAAAAGAGGAAAGAGAGAGGGGAGAGAAGAAAGAAGGGGGAAGGGGAGAAGGGCGAGAACAGTAGTTACTGCTTCAGAAGAGGGACAGACAGAGAAGGGGGGGGAGTGAATCAGCTTGCCTGGCCTGAAGCTTACCTTCTAAGCTGGGCTGACTGGCCGCCAATGAGCTCTCAGGATCTGCCTGTCTCTGCCTTCCATGGTTCCTAGCATGCAAACCCATGCTGGACTCTTACATGGCTGCTGGCGATTTGAACTCGGGTTCTCATGCTTGCAGAACAAGTGCTGAGCTGTCTCCTCAGTCCCTTATTTCAAACATAGCTATGCTGAGATGATGTTTATTTAATATCTGAGGCTCCCTTTGGACCACATAGGCTAAAGGTCTGCATCTGTTTTGTCTACTATTCTTTTTTAAAAGATAGCCAGGTGGTGGTGGCGCACGCCTTTAATCCCAGTACTCGGGAGGCAGAGGCAGGCGGATCTCTGTGAGTTCGAGGCCAACCTGGTCTACGAGAGCTAGTTCAGGACAGGCTCCAAAGCTACAGAGAAACCCTGTCTCGAAAAACCACACACAAAAAAAGATATTTTATTTTATGTGTATGAGCATTTTGCCTGCATGTATATACATGCACCCCGTGAGTGCCTGGTACCCTGAGAAGAGGGCATTGGATCCTCTGGAACTGGAACTACAGACTACACACAGCTGTGAGTGGCCATGTGGGAGCTGGGAACCGAACCCAGGTTCTACAAGAGCAGCCAATGCTAAGTACTCAGCCATCATTCCAGCCCCCTTGTTCACTATTCTATTTCCAGTACTGAGGACACTGTGCCTGGTACTTACAGATGTTCAGTTAATAAGTGCTGAGTGGACACCCCAACGGGTGGTCACAGGAAAGGCTAAATTTGAGGGGAGGTGAGACTCAGAACCAAACAGGAGGCTTTCCTGAAAGGTTTTAGTTTCCCTTCCGTGAGGGTCTGGGAGAAGAGAGGGCTAAGGGCCTGGTGGATGTTCAAAGCTCACTGCCCAGGTAGCTGCTACTGTCAGGTAACCCCATTGTTGCCTCTGTTGGGCCCCCACCTGTCTGTAGGTGGATTTTTTTGTCCTGCCAGTCAGTTCTGTCCCATCAGCTGCTCCCCAAATAACCATCCAGAGACTGGGTATTAATTATAAATGCCTGCTGATAGCTTAGGCTTGTCTCCAGCCAACTCTTACAACTTAACCCATTTTTGTCTTTGTGCTGCCCCGAGGTTTGTTTACTTCATCTGTGAACTTCCCATGTTGTTTCTTCTGCATCTTGCTAGTGACTCCTCAGACTCCTTAGACTCTGTCCTTCTTCTTCCCAGCATTCTCTATGCCCCCAGAATCCTGCCTAGCTATTGGCCAATCAGCTGTTTATTAACAATGAGAGCAACACATTTTCACAGCGTACAGAAGGATTAATCCCCAGCTCCTGTCTCTCCAAGCTATTTCTCACCTGTTTTCCCTAGACCTTCAGGGACCTCACCCCAACCTTACTCTCACCTCTTCTGAAAGAGACCATGAGGCAAAGAAGGGGAGAGGTTGGGTGCAGCTGGGTACACAGCAGAGTGCCTTCCTCTTCTATGAGATTTTCCAAGGTGCAAGCATTTAGTGTGAATCTGACTCCCCTGCTTCCCCTTGTGCTCCTCGGTCCCAGAATCTTTCCCCACACAGATGCGAATGGCTATTCCTTTATCAGTACCACAGACTGGGACAGGATCCAAGTCTCCACCTGCCTTTATAGTTCTGGAAGGGATAGTTAGTGGCCTGGGGATTGGTGTGGCTCCTCCAGAAGCCCCCTTGAAGTCTCCGTCCTTCCTGGCCTGTTGCTGTGCTCGCTGCTTCTTGGTTGTTCCTTTCTCTCTTCAGCTGATCCTCTTCCTTACCTTAAATGCTGCCTGTCCTCACTCCAGCCTTCCTCTCAACTGTCCTATCCATTCCTGTAGCCCTCAGCATCCTTTGCCTAGACAAATCCCAAGTCACACCCCTGCTTGACCTTGTCACTAAGCACTGCCTTGCTCCCTCAGTTGCTTGTACATAGCACGGAGTATTAAGCACTCCCTGCAGATGCCTACATGTCCCCCTCCTGTGAGCAGATGTGGGGGCTTTGAATGGTCAGGATGCATAAGATGAAGTGCACAGCCAAAACCAACGCTTTCAGGACATACCCACCTCGATCAATTGGATAGCGTGACTCCCTTGTGTCCAGGACAAGGACGGGAGCTGCAATCCAGGATTGGCTGAGACTTGAGGAATGTGTCTGGGCCCCCAAGATAGCTACTTTCCTTAAAAGGAAGGGTCTTTAGGAGCCAGGTGAATCTGTTACCTGTGTTCCTCATTCCTAGCTGGGTGGTACCTGTCGCTCAAGACATCGCACTGGCAAGGCTGTGAGCGAAAGGGAGTATGGGTGAATGATGGCAGAGAGGTTTGGGCTCTGCAGCTGCACCACTGGGGCCTAAGAGGTGAGAGATACCTCTCATGGTAAGGCAGGAGAGCCAGAGAAGGTGTCGTTGGGCTCAGGCTCAAGGACCATCACTAGATGGACTTCCAGTGTTCTTTACTCCTATCAGGCTGCACTGGGGCCCCTCTGCTTGGCTGTGAGTTCACTCATCACGTCCCTACCTTCCACTCCAGTCCAGAACATCCAGGAAGGGAGGACAGTGTCCCTCTCGTACTTGTACTCTGGGTCCCCAGCACCCCATGAGTGCTGCCTCGTGAGAAAAGGCAACAGGTTCCGACTTCGGCCAATTTCATTTTTGTGCCTGCTGTTTCCTCTTCATTTTGCTTTTTAAATGTCAAAAAAAGTCCTATTTCTTAAGACCCAACCACACAATATTGCCACAGTCCCTTGATCTAGAGCGTCATTGTCCCCCGAAAGGCTTCCAGGTACATGGCTTGCCTCTATTACACTGCACCGTCTGCTTCAGATCATGGACATCTCTGTCCCACAAACAGGGATCTCTCTGAGGTCACCTTAAAGTGTTTCCTGTCACAGTACCACATGCAGGAGGTGCCCCATAAATGCTCAGTGTGAGAAGGAAGAAGTGAGAATTACCATTGATGTTTTTTTAATAACCCATGTTGCTTCCTCCGAGAGCCCAAGGCGGCCCTCTCCCAGTCTTCTTTCCCAGGGTATGGGCTCACCCACACACGTGGGCTATCACCGAGTTCTTTTCTCCCCCTCTCTCTCACAGTTGCTGCTAAGAATTTGCCTAAATCATATCCCTCACCCCACGCTACTGCAGACATTTGCATGGCCTGACCACAGTCAGGAAGTCGGGGGAAGCTGAGCTGCAGGGATTTTCTGGTCTTACCAGGTCCCTTAGCAAAAACCTAGGGGAGTAGAAACGGTTGAATGGAGGGATTCAGGTTCCAGTGGTTCATCCAGGGTCTTCCACTCTGTCCAGGGCCCCGAGGAAGCAGCAGAGAATGGGAGTACGCCCGGCTTTGCATTTGGGCACAAGTGAGTCATCAGGTCAGGCTGAGGCTCAGCGGAGCTCACAGGCTTGAGCTGCCCCAGCTCTTCCTGTTTGGGCTTCCGGAGACTAAGTGGTGACTTTTCTGGCAGATCTACCGGTCCCTAAGCTAGACCGCACCTGATTCTGGAGACACCCTTACCAGACTATCAACCTCTGGCTGGGGATGCTGCTCGGGCTCCCTGGGGAGGGGGCTGCCTGGGAAGGGAATGATGCTGACTCCTGCTACATGTGGCATGCAGCAGAAAGAAGGTTGGGTTTAAAAAGCCTGGACCAGGCTGAGCTGTGGCCAGCTACAAACAGAACTGGTGGGACCTGAGAGTTATGAAGGGCACCTCTTCTTGACTTCACAGAAAAACTCAGTCCACAGGAAAATATAAACTATTTTTAAGCAAAGCTGCTGTCGTACTCATTGTTTAAGAATGAATGCATGTGGAGGTCAGAGGACTACTTGCCAGAGCTGCTGCTCTGCTTCTATTGCCTGGGCTCTGGGGACTGAATTCAGGTCTTTAGGGGTGGCAGCTGGTGCCTGCACTCTCAGAGCTACTCCCCAGCCCGATGATGTGGGAGGTGATGGGTGCTGGGAATGTTTTATTGTCATTGGTTAATAAAGAAGCTGCTTTTGGCCAATGGCTTAACAGAATATAGCCAGCTGGAAGAGATACATATATATAGAGAGAGCAGGCGGAGTCAGAGAGAAGCCACGCAGCTGCCAGCAGGAGTCAGACACACCAGAATCTTGCCAGTAAGCCACAGCCACATGGAGATACACAGATTAATAGAAATGGATTAATTTGATATGAGTTAGCCAGAAATACGCTTAAGCTATTGGCAAAACAGTATTGCAAATAACATGGTTTTGTGTGATTATTTCTAGGCAGGGTGGTCAGGAAACGAACTAGCAAACTCCACAAACAGCCCTATGTATATTTATTTATTTATTTATTTATTTATTTTGGAGGCATGGTCTTATGTAGCCCAGGCTGACCTTGACTTCACTTTGTATCTGAGGATGACCTCAGACTTCTGCTGTTCCTACCTCCACGTTCTGAGTGTTAGGCAGAAGAGTGCATGTCATGCCCAGTTTACACAGTGCTGAGGGTTGAACCCCCACTCGTGCTGGGCCAATATTTCACCAACTGAACTATATCCCCAGTCTGGAAAGCAAACTCTCTGGAGCAGCCAATAAGAGCCAGTGCATAGGGCTTTCACGAGGAACTTACCAAGCAGAATTTGCTAGAACCTGCTATGAGAACCCTGGTAGAGGCAGCAAGAAACCCAACAAGGGCATTGAAAGACAACGAATCAGACCTAGAGAGTAAACTGATGCCAGAGCTCAAAAGAGAACCCAGAGCCAAGTGTCCTGGGAGTCGATGCCAACTCCTACTCTGGTGACCTTGGGCAACTTCAACACCTTTTTGGTTCAGTTTTCTTCTTCAAACAGTGACCTAATAATGTAGCTTAGCTTACAAGGTGCTTGCTTAGCACGCGTCAAGATCTGAATGCCATCCCCAGCACAGCTTAAGCTAGGCTCACGGTGCACATCTGCCCTTCCAGAACTCAGGAAGTGGAGGCAGGAAGGTCAGGAGTTCAAGATCATCTTCAGCTAGACAGAAAGTTGGAGACCAGCTAAGTTCCATGGGACCCTGTTACACACACGCGCACACTCACGCACGCACACCCACACACACATGCATGTACGCGCGCACACACTCATGCACACACACACACACCCTTTGTCTCTGGGGTGTGCTGGCACACTTGCAATCCCTGCAAGTTCCAGGCCAGCTAAGGCAACAGAGTAAGGCTTTAAAAGGGGTAGGATGGGGCGGGAGAGATGGATCAGTGGTTAAAAGTCCACACTGTACTTGCAGAGGACCCAAGCTTGGTTCCCAGTACCCATATCTGGCAGCTCACAACTGCCTGTAACTCCAGCACCAGGGAATCCAGCACCTCTGGCCTCTGTGGACACCAGCACACACGTGCACATACCCATCCCCTCCCCACATACATAAAATAAAATAAATTTTTCAAAGAAGGAGAAAGGACAATGAGATGGCTCAGCAGGCAAAGGCTTTTGTTGACAAGCCCGAGCTTGATCTCTAAGACAGACATGATAGGGAGAGAGCTGGCTCCTATAAGCTCTCCTCTGATCTCTATACACACACACACACACACACACACGCAATCACACACACAATAAGCAAACAAATAAATGTAATTTAAATTTAAAGGGGGTGCTAATCATCATAGCTTCTTCATCAGGTTACACGAAGGTCGAACAAATACATATCAGGCATGTGATACCACGCGATCATTTTTTAAAGTTTGGAATTGATGTCTAGGATCCGTACCCACAACAGGTTTATTCAGACTGTGTCTACTCAAAGTTTGGTCCACTGACCAGAAGAAGGGCATGCTGTTGGGGCTTGTTAGAGATGAGACTCCGGAAAGCAGGGAATGATGGCTCACTCCTCTAACCCTAACACTAAAGGCACCTGAGGCAGGAGGATAGCCATGCAGCCCATGCCTGGAGTTCAAGCGCTTCAGCTAGACAGCTGAAGTGTGACTCTTCCTCAAAAAGAATGGGGGGGGGCAAGGAAAGAAGGAAAGGAGAAGGGAGAAAGGGAGGAAATAGAGAGGAAGGGAGGGAGGGAGGAAATAGAGAGGAAGGGAGGGACGGAGGGAGGGAGGGACGGAGGGAGGGAGGGAGGAAGGAAGGAAGGATAGATCAGGGACTCTGTCCTGGGTGTGGTGGGTGTGATAAATCAGAATCTGAACTTGATCAGGCCCAGAGGGACTGGTCCCATAGAGGAAGACATACCTAGAAACTAGGCAGATACTGGGCTTTCTGGGAAGGAGGTCTACAGGGCAGGCTGGCTTCCAGACCCATATCAATATGGGAATTTGACATGGGAAAACTGCCTCTGTTGGAGCCTAGCAAGATTCCTACACATCGACCTGATGGCACATCTTGGTACCCGGAGCAGCTACAGGGCCACGGTGATTGAGGCCAGGCCCCCAGAGCCTGGGGGATGCTGTAAGGTCAAGTGGCGGCTTGCTGGAGTACCAGGTACTTAGGAGGTGATCCACCTGCTCCCGGCTGGAGATGGCACGCAAGTGAGCCTTCCCGCTTCCACCATCCAGGTCCTCTGGGGGCTCTGGGGGCTCCTCTGACTCTGGAATTCCACCTGCCGGGTCCCGACGTAACCCCAGAGCTCGCAGCTCGCTCTGCATGCTCAAGAAGAAGTGCAGCACACAGCGGTGCGCGAAGTCCCGCGCATGCTCACAGCACGTCTCATCGAAAAGCTTCTGTTCCAGGTCCACATAGTTGCTCCAGTATCTGCGCTGTAGGAAGACCGTCTGGTCGAAGCAGGGTCTCAGGCAGCGGGCTAGGAAGGCCACCACTATCAACAGCAAGGTGATGCTCCAGCCGATGGCCTGGAGAATGGGAAAGCATTAGTGAGATGCAGTGCGGCTCTAGTGGGGTACACCGTGTGCGCGTCAAAGCCCCCCTTTCTCTCTATCCCTTATCACACTGGTACACTTTCCCATTCAGTCTCCATCCTGTCACTCATCCTCCAGACTCATCATCTAACCATCTCTCCACCCACTCATCCACTCCCCTCCTCTCCTTTGGCTATATGTCCATCATTGTTCCATCTAGCCATTCTTTCATTCGTCCTTCCTCTTAGCCATCCACCTACCCTCCCATCCGTTATACCTCCGCTTTATTCTCCTTTCTGTTTGTGGCCCACTCAGCTGCACATCAATCACTTTGTCTTTGTACCCATTCTCATGTATATTTCCCATCTAGCCTTCCAACTATGCTATACTTCATGAGGCATTAAGCAGGGAATAGGGACAACAGTGAGGGAAACCGGAAGTCATTCTCTAATGCTGGAGCCCACGCCTGCCTGACTCCTCTCCTCTTTCAAAACTTCAGTCTTTCCTAGCCCCACAAACATGAAAATGCTTTTCACTTGTAGATGTGAGTCCCACCCTTTACACAGTTCTCGGTCACACACAGGCTCCCTCACCAAACAAGTTGAGTATTTTCTGTATGAGAATCAGAAAAATGAAAAAATTCGATACACCAGGCTCAATTTGACAACTTAAAACTTGGGGTCTGACTGCAAGCTCCACGCGTTTTCTGCTGATCTTGGGCGAGCCTAGAACACTGAGCATCTTGCGTGCTGGTCCTTTCACCACACTGCAAGCCTGCATTTCCCCTGAGCCTAAAGGCTCCTCTACTCTAGAGCATAGGGCTCTCTGGAGTCGTGGAGACACTCCATGTGTAAGGGGCTCATAAATGCTCTGTGCCGGACACAGGCTAACACAGGCTTTGGTGATGGTGGTGGAATCGGGAGCCTGGGTGGAAGTTGGGCTGTGGATGCTTCAGGAGAGTAGAGAGGCTTCCCAGTAAGAATCTAAGCAGCTGGCAAAGATCTCCGTTGTAAGGAGAGAGAAGGACCAATGACTTGTGTATCCAGAGGTTTGCCCTGCCTCTCACAAGTTTTGTGACTTTAACCTCGGGAACTAAAATTCCTCAGTGCCTCCTCGCCTCTTCTGAAACGTGGGATGCTAACAACTGACTCCATCCCAAAGGTCTGTTCTGAGGGTTAAACAAACGGATGCACAGGAAATATTACCACAGAGCCTGATGTGGAAGTGGTCAATAAATGGCAACTATATGATTTCAACTAGTTATTTCTGGGCTGGGAGGCAGGGACACCACCCTACTCTTCTGCCGCCCAGCTACTGTGACTTTCAGAAGGGTCAGCACCCGGTGCATGTTCTGGGTAAGTTGGTGTGGTCGTTTGAATGCAATTGGCCCCCATAGCTCACAGGGGGTAGCACTAACAGGAGATGTGGTTTTGTTGGAGTTAGCGTGGTCTTGTTGGAGGAAGTGTGTACCGTGGGGAAGGGCTTTGAGGTCTCATATATGCTCAAGATATCACCCAGTGTCTCAGACAACCACTTCCTGTTGCCTGCAAGATGTAGGACTCACAGGCTGGAAGATGGCTCAGAGGTTGAGAACGCTGGCTGTTCTTCCAGAGGTCTTGAGTTCAATTCCCAGCAATCACATGGTGGCTCACAACCATCTATAATGAGACCTGGTGCCCTCTTCTGACATGAAAGCATACATGCAGCCAGACCACTGTATACATAATAAATAATTAAAAAAAAAAGATGCATGACTCTCAGTTGCTTCTCCAGTAGCATGTCTGCCTGCATGCTGCCATGCTCTCTGGCCATGATGATATAAGCCAGCTGCCCCAATTAAATGTTTTTATTTTTAAGAATTGCCATGCTCACTGTCTCTTCCCGGTAATAGAAACCCTAACTAAGACAGTTGGTATCAATGGCCCCGTGCTCATCCCTCACAGGTAGTGGTCCCAATCCGCCCACACCTTCTGCTCTTGGTCGTGGCTCCAGCAGTTAGGAGCATTCTCTGAAGTCATGAAGACCCGGCTCAGATACAACCTAAGTAAAACAGGATATCTGTCTTAGGGTAACTCTTGCTGTGATGAAACATAATGGCCAAAGTAACTTGGGAAGGAAAGGATTTGGTTTATATTTCTACATTGTAGTCCATCATTGAGGAAGTCAGGACAGAAACTCAAACAGGGAAGGATCCTGAAGGCAGGGGCTGATGCAGAGGCCATGGAGGGGTGCTGCTTACTGACTTGCTCCCTATGGCTTGCTGAGCCTTTCTTATAGAAGCTAGGATCACCAGGCCAAGAGTAGAACCACCTACAATGGACTGGACCCTCCTACATGAATCATTATTAATTAAGAAAATACCCTACAGGCTTGTCTACAGCGCATCTTATGAAGCTATTTTAATTGAGATTCCTTCCTCCCAGATGACTCTAGCTTGTGTCAAATTGATATAAAACTAGCCAGCACAGTATCTATGAGGGAATCAAGGCCTGGGCAGGACCCCACTTACCTGTGACAGGCACCGCAGGTATCGAGACACAGCCTTGCGGGCAGGGCTGTCTTTAACCATCTCATCCTCCTTACAGGGCACCTTGGCTAGGAAGAGCTGTACCTGGCTGGGGGTCATGTTGGCAAAATCCAGAAACTTCTCCGGGTCAACGGAGTTGCTGAAGGCACACACGAAACATTTCCCGTCAAGGAGGGCCAGCAGGATCCAGACCAGGGGAGCCGCTAGAGCTCGCTGCAGCACGGAGGAACACATGTACCTGAAAGCCAAGAAACACCATGCAGTTAGAGTCAGGGTGAACTGGGCTCGCAGCGTGGCCTCTTCCAAGCTGTGACAGTCTGGCTAGGGCCTCTCACTCATGTTCTGTCTCTCTAGTATTCTGCCCCCACCCTCTCTCAGCAAGGTCTTATGGGTCCCAGTTTGGCCTTGAACTCTCTGTGTAGTAGATGAGGGTGACCTTTAGCTCCTGATCCTTCTGCCTCCTTCCTGAGTTCTGGGATTACAGGAGTGAGCCATCCCATCTGGGGGATGCAGTGCTGGGATTCAACCCAGGCCTTGGTGCATTCTAGGCAAGCCCTCCGCCAACTGATCTACATGGTCAGCCCTTGGCCAAGGTTCTCAGCGTCTATGTGTCAAAGATTCAACATGCTGAAGGCACAGAACCAGGGCTGACGAAAGCGAACTTAGAGAAGCCTCTCCTGCAAGGTGCTCAGCACAGTGGACCCTGGCCCCAGCCAGGGGTGGGGGACGACGGGCATTAGGAACTGCTAAGCCTCACCAGCTGATTTGTATCCATGTCCCAGACCCTGAGGACATATGGCGACAACAAGATAGGTTCTTGTCTCAAGAAGCTTCCCAGAAAGGAAATACGGCCTTTTAAAGAAACAGTTGCCTCTTGCTGCGTGCACCAAACAAACAATTTTTTTTATGCACGCTATGGGTTAGATGTGACCCCGGTGATTCTTAGAAACCCCGAATCATTCTTATGGTTACAGTAGTGGCCATGGAAAGGTGAAAAATGATAGGAACAAAAATACATATTTTCAGGATCTGCAGGACGGGTCAGCAGGTAGGGTCCCTTGCTAAGGTTGCCAACCTGAGTTCCCCAGAACCCATATGGTGGAAGGAGAGAAGTGACTCCCGAATACTACTGTCCTCTGACCTACACACACACACACACACACACACACACACACACACACACGTTTCCAGATGGAAACTGAAAATGAGCACAGCATCCTTAGCTGTCAATCACTATCTGGGGCATCGGGGAGTATACCTGAGAGCATCAACTGCCCTGGGTAGTAGAGAGAGGTGTGGGACCCTACCTGATGATGCCCAGGTCCTTCTTCCGATGCCCCGCTGGCCGGCGCCACTCCTCCATCATCACCACAGATTGCCTGTTGACCAAGAGACCACAGAGAAAGAGGGCCAGGGGAGGTGTGAGCAGCAGGCCCAGGCCATAGAGGGCGTTGTAGCGCGCTAGGCAGGGGCAGTTGAAGTCGAAGGAGGAGTACATCTTGACTGTGACGGCAGCCAGCAGAAGGCAGATGCCATTCATCACGGACTCCGAGCTGGACTGAAGGTGCTGGAAGAGCATCCGGAACCTATCCATGACTGCGGCTGTGTGGACACAGCAGCGGGCGGGATGCCCAGGCTTGGTCACTCAGCGATGGGCCTGGGGTCCACAGGAGAATGTCTGTCTTCTCAGGCCCACAGTGGACAAAAGAAAAGGCTGCTTCAGCCTCCAAGCCTACTCTCCAGGGTGTAATGGAGACAAAGGTAGAGGCCAGCTTTCTCTAAAGATGCCTCTTGCCAGGTGATTGCCACTCCCTCCTCCTGTGGGGTGTGTCACTCTGTGACGAGTCAGACCAAAGTATCTCTAGGCAAATGGACCCTGTTGTCTCCTGACTGCCTCCACACCCCCTTGTACCTCTCTTGGGGGGTTTGTATATTTAGTTAGACATGGGTGGGGCTCCCTGGGGTAGGCAAATTCTAGGTGTGGTGAGACAAAGCAGAGATGGAGCAAAATCGTATTGTCTGATGAGGCCACAACCTGACAGCCCAGCCTGGGGACATTTCCTGTGTGCTTTTGGGCTGGATGGAAGATGGAGGGGTGTCAGCTCCTCCCCAGAGGCCTCCTCGAAGAGGAAGAACATAGAGTCCCATCTCAGGGTTTGCTCTGAGAAGGGCTGTGACGGGCAAAGGCTTTCCAGGAGAGAGTACTGCTTAAGCAAAGCCAGGATGAACCACAGTTTTTTTTTTTTTTTTTTGGTTTTTCGAGCCAGGGTTTCTCTGTGGCTTTGGAGCCTGTCCTGGAACTAGCTCTGTAGACCAGGCTGGTCTCGAACTCACAGAGATCCGCCTGCCTCTGCCTCCCGAGTGCTGGGATTAAAGGCGTGCGCCACCATCGCCCGGCCCACAGTTTTCTAATTTGGTTTCTGTTGTTGTGGTAAACACTCTGACAAATGGCAGCTCGGGGAAGGACCGGGTTTATTTCAGCTTACAGGTCAGAGTCTATCCTTGAGGACAAGTCAGGGTAGAAACTCAAGAGAGAACTTGAAGACAGGCCTGTTTGCTATTCCACACAGCATTTCTTCTGACCAGGGAACTCACTTCATAGCCAAGGAAGTACAGCAGAAACCATGGGGGAATGCTGCTTCCTGGGTCACAGAGGTTTATGTTTAGCTAACTTTCTTATACAACCCAGGACCATCTGTGTGGGTAATGGTGCCACCTACAGTGGACTGGGTTCTCTTACATCAATTCACAAGCAAAACAATCTCCTACAGAGACATGCTCACAGACCAGTCTGATCTGGATAGTGTAATGAGTCTCTCTCTGTCCTACCAGCCAGCTCCCAAATAACAACAGAGAGACTTATTAATTATGAAAGCTTAGGCTTGTCCCACTAGCTCTTATAACTTAAATGAACCTGCTTTTATTAATTATGCTTTCCCATGTAGCTTTTTACCTTTCTTTCATTCTCCATGTCTGACTCCCTCCATGTCTCGTTGGCATCTCCTTTGTCCCTCAGTTCATCTCCTACTTCCTTTGTTTATCCGGAAGTCCCACCTGTATCTCCTGCCAGTTCTTTATTAAATCATTCGCAGCAATATATATTCACACAGTATACAAATATTCCACAACATTTTCCCCTTTTTGTCTAAATAAAAAGAAAAGGTTTTAACTCTAATACAATAAAATTATATATAGTAAGAACAATTCATAAGTGAGAATTATATTTATAATGTCCAGTTCATTTGTGTTTGGAAAATTTGGAGAAATTATTTTATTATCAATCATATCTTGCTGAGCCAAAAGTTTTTACCTAATTTACTTTCTATCTTAACTTGTATTATCAACCCCAAACTATCTTCTTAGGCTTTAAATTGTTTTCTTGATAAGCAACTTAAGTTTTTATGTTTCACAACTTTATATCTTTTATGTAAGTTTTTTTCTGAATTTGGTAACAAGAAAAACTGTATAACTATCTAGTCTTTAACCTCATTAAAGACCAGAGAAGTACATAATATTACCTGATTAAACAGAAATTACAGAACAGGCAACTTCCAAAACTAAGAAATGTCAGACATCTGGTTTTCTGGACAATCACCCAAGGTTCTTCTGTAATGTTGGGGCATTCATCTCCATCTTCAGCCTACAGGCCTAGAATATCTGACATTTTGTGAAGCAGGAACTTGAAAGGACTGTCCTACCGTCTTGGCAAAGCTTGACAGTCACCTTTGTATCTTGCTTGTTCAGTTTGGACAGCATACTGTCAGCAGTTGAGGCTAGAGCAGTTTCTTGCCCGAATGGCTAGCTTTGCCACAAGAAAAGGTTCTTCACTGCCCATCATCCTCTTTTGAAGTAAACCATTGCTTCCAGGAGCAGATGTATCTCACTGTCATGTAAAGCCTTGTGTTATGAAAACATCTTAAATGTCATATTCTGTAGGTCTCTGAGGTGTTTAAAGACCATCTGTCTATCTAGAATATATCGCTATTTGATCTTGAAAGCATATAAATGACTCTGAATGTGGCTGACAATAGGGGCTGACTGAGAAGCCATTGATAAAGGCACTGGGACTTGTTTCTACTGCATGTACTGGCTTTCTGGGACCCTAGTCTATTTGGATGCAAAGCTTCCTAGGTCTGAATGTAGGGGGTAGGGCCTTGGATTTCCCACAGGACAGGGTTCCTTGCCCTCTCTTAAGGAGGGAGGGAGAGGGAGGAGAGTGATTGGGGGATCAGGAGGGGAATGGGAGGAGGGGAGGAAGTGTAAATTTTTGAATGGAAAAATTAATAAAAAAAACATAAATGACTAACTACTAACCTGTATTTCTTAATTACATATTACATTTTTAAATGAGCTGCATAGATACCTTATATAGTATAACAAAATAGCAAAATAACTTTAAATTGGTATCAATATATTAAAAATCCATACCAATGTAAAGTACTTGAGACTAGCAGGCTTTTTTTTAGTTTATAAGTAGAATCAATAATCTACCCTTTGATATTATCATCTCTATATCTTCCCTTTTTCCTTTCAGAATGAGATCTTAGAGTCTAATCTCCCTGGCTTAGTTTCCTCCCTGACCATGACCAATAAAACTTGTAACCAACCCCCTCTAAACAATAACAAGCATCCATAATTCACTGAATGACCACCCCAACTTTTGGGAATTTGGGTGTCATATTCTTAAAATTACTTTCTGACATCTGGGAAAGATGGAATCTTTGGGGGATCCTGAGAAAATTCAGATAATGGCCAAGTCCTGGGAGAGCTAGCTGTATGCTTTATTGTTCAATCTTTCTGTAGCGGGAAGGTGCAGGTTTAACTGAAGTCCTGGCTAGACTAATGTGTGAAGCTGAACCAGCTCACCTAGCAGCTTTGAAGCTGTTCTGGATGCAGACTTTTGAGGAAAACTGCAACAGAAGCATTCTGAGAGGCTGGATCACCTGGGCTACTTGTCTTTATTGGTGTCTGATCCTTTTGTTTTGAAAACACACAAACTTTTTTTTTAAAAAATTCATTTATTTTTATTTTATATATATAGGTGTTTTGTCTTGGGGGCCAAGTCCCTTGGAACTGGAGTTACAGACAGTTGTGAGCTGCCGTGTGGGTGATGGGAATTGAACCTATGTTCTCTGGAAGAGCAGTCAGTGCTCTTAACCACTGATTCATCTCTCCAGCCCCCCAAACACACAAACTTTTAAAGGTAACATATATTTCTGTATCTACACAAGTAATGAATCTGTAGTGTGTATAAGTCAGCTAAAGATGATTTTCTGTTTTATGTTTGAGCAGGTAAAAGACATCTGTCAACTTTATAAGTTTGTTTGAACTGCATAACCAAACCCCTATCCATGCCACATGAAAGGATGACATGTAATAGTAAGTCATGAGGACTCTGTAGCCAACAAGATTTATCATGTTTCATCCAGTCTCAGAGCTGTTCCCATGCAGAGGGATCAGCATACACACCACCTGCCCTGCAGGCTTTCCTGGCTTCCTCCCCTATGTCTGCAGCCAAGATCCTCAGGAGGTCTCCCCTGGTCAAATCTGACATTATTAAGTTTGAAGGAGTTCCTAGCTTTTTATTTCCTGTGGAAACAAAAGTACCACCTCTCCCCCAATGCAATACATTTCCTGACTTCCATTTTGAAGTCAAGACCTCTCTAAAGTATACAGACTGACTTAATTTCAGTGGTTCCTTTATAACCCAAAGTCTCTCAGACGCTGCCATTTTCTGTCATTAGTGTTTTAAAAATTAAAAATTAACAAAGCACCATAAAAGGTTCAAACTCCCTGTGTTATAATAGTTTTAATCCTTATGTGACTTATTTTTTGAATATTATTTTACTTTTTTAAAAGACTTTATTATTTTTAAACTATTTTTATGACTGTCTATATCCATTTTTTTCTTTAGCACCTAAGCACCCTTTTAAGCATAATGTACCTGTTTAGAGGTTTTTTGCTTGTGTCTTGACCTAGGTTTTTGTGTGTCTGCAGCCACACACTTGCAGCCTTTCCTAGATGTGTTGTTCTGTCATTGAGGCTCTGGTCTCCTTTAGTTCATCCCTGACTCTGTCCTCGCTCCTCCTAAAACTTGACTGTCCCAGGAAGCAATGAGCGGGCTATAGGTCATTTTGGTTTCTCTCCATCGCTGCCCTCTCCCCTTGTCTTTCTTGGTCACTTACTCTTTCTTTCCATCTCCCCAACTGTTCCGTGTGTGAATGTGCCTCTCTGACTTTTGTGCCTTCTGTGTCTCTGTTCCCTCTCTGGGTGCTAATGCCACCTTCTGTTGCTCCTTCCTAGCATCCTTGACACCCTGCCTTGTGTGAGGGAACTCACAGATCTACAAAAGGAATTTTGTGTGAGTCATTTGAGCCTATAGTTGAAGACAGACCATCCCAAAATTGTTCCGCAAATTGATAACTATTCATACATTAAATAATGAAATCTGGGTATTGTTTATTAACTGTTGCTATTATTTTTGTTTCTTAAAACGTTTTCAGGTTTTTGGCCTATACACATTTGTATATTTATGTAGATGCCAGAAGAGGGTTTGGAACATAGTTGTTAGCTGCTGTGTGTGTGTGTATGTGCACGTGTGTGCGCGCATGCTGGGAACCAAACCCTGGTCCTCTGTAAGAACAGTAAGTGCTCTTAACTGCTGAGCCCTCACCTCTCCAGGCTCCACTTTTGCTTTTCTGAGACTGTGTCTCACTGGCGGCCCAGAATGGCCTGCAATCCAGGGCTGACCTCTTTCCTTCACCTCTTGAGTGCTGGGATCACAGGTGTTTATCACCATGCCTAGTTATGACTATTTTGCACAAGATGCTTATTAGTCCTGCCTCTTTGAGATAGAATTCGCTCTTAGGAAAAAGGCCAGGTGAGGCCTTGGAGGCCAGCAAGAGTGACATTGAACAAAGGGCTGGTATTTGGGGTCAGATCAGAGGAGCATGTCTTCTAATGCAACCTAGAGCAACTTCTGCGACATTAGAGAGATGGACACACATGCCTACACAGATGCTGTACATAAGTTCTCACCTATACACAATAATTGCTTAATTATTTCTTTAAAACCTCCTGCAATGCCATGCATGTGGAAGTGAGAGGACGTTTAGCAGTTGATTCTCACCTTCAGCTGTGGGTTCTGGGGGCTGAACGCAAGTTGTCAAGACTACACATTTAGCTATCTTGTTGACCCGACATTTACCATGTTTTCCAGTGGAGAGTAACCTCAAGGAGCCTGTGTGTCATGCTTGAGGTCACAGCCTGGTGGGATGGACCTAGGGAGGGAGCTGGGAACTCCCTATACCTCTCTGCCTTGCTTACCTGGTTAGGTTGTGATACAGATCCTTCTTTCTCAACCTCCTGAGTGCTGGGATTATGGGCACACACCACCCTGCCAGTCCTGGAGTTATTATCGAGGGCCTGTTAGGAGTGGCTGCCTCCACCTGATCCAGGTATGGTGGCAAACTCCTACTATCCTGACACTTGGGGAGCGGGCACAGGAGGATTGCCACAACTTGGAGATGGGTCTGGTCTGCAGAGCAATTTCCAGGCGCAAGTTTGATACTTTGTCTCAACCAAAAACTAAACGGAAACAAAGCAAAAACAACTCAGTGTACATGTGTTCATAGTGTCTATTCAGAAGTGTCTGTGTGGTGGTGTCACTACTGGTATAGAACAATCACCCTCTCCTGAGGCTTCCTTAATCTTTCTTTCAAAGGAAAGGCACTGAAGGACCGGAGGGCTACTGTTTCCTTTTCATGTCTAGCAGAGGGGCCGGCTCACTGTCACCAGGTGACCTAGTTCTCTGCCACCTCGGGGTCAGAGGCTCTTCAGAGCCATGTGGTGCCAAGAGCGAAAGGATATCAACGAAAGGGGTTTCCTAACCAGTAGCACAGGACCAGCTGGCTGACCGGTTGCAAACAACTTGAGCTAAACCTTATTCCGTTCTTTTTTATAGGAGCCCACTCTAGAATCCAGGCCAGCCTGGAACTCGCTGTACATTTCCTGCAGCCTCTCAAGTGCGGGATTATAGGCATATGTCCCTACACCCAAACCCCATTCTTCATACCAAAATAAATTCAATGTCTCGAAGTTCTAAACATGAAATTAAAATGATAACGCCAGACAAGAAGATGTAGGTCAGTGTCCTAATCAGAGCCCAGGCCTCTGTGAGCAGCACTCAGGATCTGCAGAGGAAGACTAAGATGTCTTGTAAACTAGAACTTATGGCTGGGTGTGGAGGTGAATGCCTGTAATTTTAGTATTTGGGAGACAGAGGCAGGAGGATTATCCATTCAAGGTCAGCCAGGTTGAAGAACCAGTTTCAGGACAACTTGGGCCACACAATGAGACAGTGTCTCCAGTAAACATTAAAAAAAAATAAAAAATAAAAAGAGTCAAAATAAACACCATGAGAATAATGTGAACACATACCACACAAAGGCTTGTGTGCCTTAACTGGCAGCAGGTTCATCTGAGTTGTTACAAAAGATGTGAATAGCCCTTCAGGAAAATAGGCAAAGTGAGCTGGGGTGTAGCTCGGGTGCCAGAGTGCTAGCCTAGCACACAAAGCCCTGTGTTTGATTCCTAGGGCCACAGAAGCTGAGTGGATTGGCACACACCTGTAATCTCAGCACTTGAGAAATGAAGGCAGGAGAATGAGATGTTCAAGGTTAACCTTCAATAAATAGAGACTCGGAGTCCAGCCTGGGCTACCCGACTCCCTGTCTCTAATTCAAACAAATGAACAAATGCAAACAGGACCAAGGGTCTGGGCTGGCTATTCCCGGAAACTGAAAGGCAAGTGCCCCAAACCTGTGAGTCCTCACTCACAACGAAGCTTGTGCCTTTGAAGATTTGCCAAGTAGTTAGAAATGAGCGGGTTGGCAATACAGCGTCGGCAAGGCTTCCAGAAATAGTCACTTTCACACACAAATGTCGGAGAGTAAAACGGAGGGCTCTGTCGGAGAGCTTGGCAGTATATTTAAATACAGATGCCCTACCAGCAAAGCAATTACTTAGCTCTGAGTCTGCAGATGATGTGGGCAACATGAACAAACAGGGATGTTCGTTATAGCTTTGCTCTACTGGCAGCAAAGCTGGAAACAACTTAAACGTTGCTGAAATGAAAAGCGGCACATTGGCGAAGTGGGGTCTGTGGAGCCACTGACCTGTGCACATGCAAATTGGAAAACCTTTAGTGGACTTTGATAATCTCCAAAGGCTTTCTTCATGTGCTCTGCGGAGCATCGTCCCTTCTCAGCGCACCCACCAACACACACACACGACTTTAGCATTATATATACTGTTTTTGCCCAGTTAATACCAAAGGTGGACAGAAGTAAGAGAAGACTTTTACTTTCTCTTTTATACCTTTCCTGTTGGACTTTTAAAAACTATGCTCTTGTGACTTTTATTTTGGAAATATCAGTAGAGGTTATTTGGGAGGGGGAGCACCTATGGAATTTTTAGTTGTTTATGAAGCAAGGCTGGTCTTCAGCCTGTCAGCATCCCTCTTGCCTCAACCTCCTGCATGCTGAGACCATAGACTTGAATTAGGAATTACATGCCTGACTTGGATTTTTAAGTATGTTTCCATATGTAATCAGATGAATGCTATTCTTAAACCTTTTATTTATTTAGGGTGTGTGTGGGCTGGAGAGATGGCTCAGTGGTTAAGAGCATTGCCTGTTCTTCCAAAGGTCCTGAGTTCAAATCCCAGCAACCACATGGTGGCTCACAACCATCTGTAATGAGGTCTGGTGCCCTCTTCTGGCCTACAGACAGAATATTGTTAACATAAAAAAAAAAAAAAAAAATATAAAAAAAAAAAAAAAAAAAAAAAAAAAAAAAAAAAAAAAAAAAAAAGGGTGTGTGTGTGTCTACCCATGTGCATGTCTACCTAGCATGCAGAGGATGGGGGGCTGGGGAGGATCTGTGGGAGCTGGTTTACTAGTTTGCATCTCTGCTGTTGTGATAAAAACACTTGGACCAAAAGCAGCTCCGACAAGAAAGGACTTATTTGTTTGGAGAGTTGTAGTCTGTCAGCTAGGGAACTAAAGCAAGAGCTCAGCGCAGGAACCTGGGGGCCGAAACTGAAACGGGGATCACGGAAGAATGCTGTCTGCTGGCTGACTCTCCATGGCTTGCACAGTCTGCTTTCTCTACAACCCAACCTGCCCTCTGCCCAGAGCAGCGTCAGCCACAGGAGCATTGGCCCTCCCACATCAATCGCTAATCAAGACAATGCCCCAAAGACATGCAGACCAGGCCAGTCTGACTGAGGCCAATTCTTCAACTGAGGTTCTCTCCCCTGAAGTGACTATTTGTGCCAAGCTGGCAGAAACTCACCAGCACAACTGAACCCTTGTCAAACTGACACACAAATACATCACTATTAAACCAAAGCCTTTCTTTTCCTGTTGATCCCTAAGATCTCATACTCCACCCTGATGATAAAGAACTAAACTTCTGAAACTGTAAACCAGCCCCAATTAAACGCTTTCTTTTTAAGAGTTGCTGTGGGCATGGTGTCTCTTCACAGCAACAGAACCCCTAAATAAAACACCCACAAATGTCTTTAAAAACAGGATTGAAGGCGCTGGAGAGATGGCTCAGTTGTTAAGAGAACTTGCTGATCTTGCAGAGGACCTGGGTTTGGTTCCCACACCCACATCAGACAGCTCACTGACTACCTATAACTCTGGTTTCAGGGGTTCTGATCTCCTCTTCTGGCCTCCATACACACATGGGACACATGCACTCAGGCCCACACACATGCACAGAAAAGAAATCAGACTTGAAAGGTCATGCCTGATATACAATAAAAGACCCGAGAAGTGGTGGTGCGACCTTTAACCCCAGCACTTGGGAGTCAGAGGGAGGTAGACTGCTGGATCTCTGAGTTCGAGGCCACCCTGGTCTCCAGAGTGAGTTCCAGGACAGAAGGGCTACCCAGAGAAATCCTGTCTTCAAACAAACAAACAAACAAAAAAACCCCAAACAACAGCAGAAAGAAACAACAACAACAAAGCAAACAAAAGATGTGGATTCCAGCCCTAACATTCTTCCTGTTCCACAGGATGCAGAACAAGGAGCATTTTATTTTGTGTTAATTTGCAGTACTGGCGTTCGCAGGGCCCTGTGCTGGAAGGCAGGCCTCTGCCGCTGAGCTGTGTCCCCAGGTGCTATACATTCTAAGCTTCTTTCTTCTCAGAAAAAGAGACGGATGGCCATGAGCTTTATAAAATTATGTTCTCTTTCTCTTCTGCTTTGAGTAACACGCTATAAAAGTGAATTATAGTGACTAAACTTGTCCATCTGGCTGAAGGGACTGCTTTTCTGGCTTCCGAGATCTTTGACTACTACACCTGGGGCTTCATATGGAGGTTTAGGACAAAGCAGGTGGATTGATGGTTGTGGGGAGAGGGGTACCAGGATAGACTCCCACACTTTCATGCCTACTCCCCAAGTCTACCAAAGCCAAGGTGACTTCAGGTTTTGTTTTACCCCCTCCCCTTTCCTTTGAGGCAGGAGCTTACTATGTAGCCCTGGCTGGCCTGGAGCTCTCTCTGTAGACCAGGCTGGCCTTGAACTCAGAGATCCACCTGCCTCTGCCTCCTGAGTGCTGGGGTTAAAGGTTTGCACCACCATGCCAGGCTTCCTTTTCTCCTCTTGCTGATACTCTCAAGCTCACCAGATGACAGCCACCCCCAGCTGACCCAGTGGGAAGTGAGTGTTTGTGGAGAGATTGGACGGAGAGGGAGCTCTAAGGATAACTAGTCTGCGCAGGGAGCCAAGTCAAGGAGCATGGCCATGCTGGGCACACACAGACGTCCACCTTGGATAACTGGAGGCAGGAGGTGAATGCCTGCCTGTGCTCTGCTGAGGACCTTGGCTTTGCTGAGGTGATGAGTCCCGTGGGTCGTTTCTCCTTCTTTGGTCAGTTGCCACCGTGGGGAGGAACCCTGTCGGAGGGAAGATGAGAAGGAGCCCTGGTGCAGCAAATGTGGTGGGAGGGTGACCATCTCAGTGGCTAGAGCAGGGCCCATTTCTTCAGTGACATTCCCTTCATAAGAAGGTAGTTAATACAAGCCGCGGGACGTATATCATCCTTCCAAAAGGATCTTTGCCTTTTGAAAGAAGCCCAGGCCACAGGCATCCTTTAAGTAGTGGTTCTCAACCTGTGGGTCACAAACCCCCTTGGAGTCACATATTAGATATTTAAAATTTATAAAAGCAGTGAAATTACAGTCCTGAAGTAGCAACGAAATAAGTTTACGGTTGGGGGTCGCCACAACATGAGGAACGTCATTAAAGGGTCGCAGCATTGGGAAGGCTGAGAACCAATGCTTTAAGGTGTTTCAATTGGCCCGAGGATCTCTCCCTCAAAAGTTAGCAAGGCACAAGGAGGTTCCCATGATGCTCTACTGCTCCCTAGTGGTAGATGGAGACTATTAAAAATGAAAGGGGAGGTGGCAGGGCCCCTTGGATTGCCTTTGGTGTGTCTGTGGGACCCCTCTAAAGCTGCAGCTCATCCCCGCTGGGTGTTGGGACGAAGCGCATTTGGTGTGATTTAGCGCTAGGCTTGTCCGGAGAGGCGCCACCAGACTCCCATTTGTCTTCCGATGTTTGCCATGAAAGGGTTTTACAGCGCGCACGCAGTCATATTTATCATGCTTCCCCTTTACGAGTCTCTGGCCTTTGTAACATTCTCGGGAGGCTTTCTTGCCAAGTACAGGCCATTTAAATTATCTATGAGCGAGCAGGATGCTTGGGCATTGTACTCATTTCAACCACCTTTCTTAGGTTTCTCGCTGTTCTCGGTCTCTATTTTGTGTTCATTAGCAGTTGACTGCTCCCTGGCTAAAGATCCTGGGGAGCAAGGGTCTCTCAAAACGGGAGGGGCTGGTTCCTGAACCCAGCGAAGGTACTGTTCTTGCAGTAGGCGTCTCCTGCATGCTGGAGGTATGAAGGGATTTTAGTTGGCACAGGTACGGTACTGCAGGGATCTGAACTCAGACCTCCGAGAGTTGCAGCTCAGCACTTCACTTAACCAGCTTCTAGGCAACATCCCTAAGCCTCGAGGTTCTCCTTTGTCAGTGGGAAGAACAGTAACACAGACAACAACGCGCGCGCCTCACAGGACAGATCCCAGGAACTAACAAACACCGACAACAGCGTGCAGCTCACACGACGGAGCCCAGTGAACGAACCCATGCAGAACAGGACGTAGCGCACAGAAGCCATGCTCTACAAAGGCCACTTTCACTGAAGCAACGGATCTGTGCGTAGGACTAGATTTCCAGCACCCACAATGGTGGCCCATAGCCCTCTGTCACTCCAGTTCTAGAGGATCTGATGCCCTTTTCTGGCGTCTACAAGTATTGTACACACCCAGTAGTACATAGGCACACATGTAAGCAAAACACCCATACACATAACATATTTTTTAAATGAAAAGAATGAAAAGAATTCCACTTTCTGTAATTATCTGAGCCAGTGGCCTGGGAATGGCCAATGGGAGCTTGGACTTGGGGTCATTACACAAGTTTCCTAAATGGCATTTGTTTTCCTTCCTGCTGCTTGGAAGAGACTTCGCTTTTGCACCGAGCTGCAATGTGGAGGCTGGAGTCAAGCCTGGATTTTATCTAGAGGCACCCTAGACCCAGTACCGAGGCAGTGGTTCTTTTAGGGTCTGCTTATGACTGCTTATGAAGAAATGTTGGCATACGTGCTTCCAAAACTTCCAAAACTTGATATTATGTCAACTTCACTAATCATTCATTAAAAGTAGTGCTCATAAATATTTCATTATTCTTGAAGACCATGTTTTTTTCTAAAACCCTCAGTTGGCAAGAGATCAATCCAACACACACATGATTGCTCAGAAATCAAACCAGTTGTACATTCTGTGACTTCCCTGTAGTCCTTTGAGTCCAAAAATCACATTTGTAAAATTTCTTGCAAAATGTGTAGGGTGGTAAACGCTACTTCCTGTGAAGTGTAGTATATTTTATTCTTTAAAAAAATATTTGTTTTCCAGGTGTTAGTGGTACAAGCCTTTAATCCTGGGAGGCAAAGGCTGATGGGTCTCTGAATTTAAGACCAGCCTGGTCTACAGAGCGTGTTTCAGGACAGCCAGGGCTACACAGAGAAATCCTATCTCAAAAAATAAAAAAATAACAAAAAGATTTTATTTTACTTTTGTGTGTCTACATGTTTGTATGTGCATGTGTATAATATAGGTGCCTGAAATGGCCAGAATAGGGTCCCCTGGCATTGGAGTTACAGGTCATTGTGAGCTGCCTGATGTGGGTGCTGGGTACTGAGCTCCTTCGGTCCCCCGAGAGAGCAACAAGTGAGCACTCACTGAGCCATCTCTCCAGTCCCTGAGAATGGTATATTTTAGTACATCTGAACTGATAAAGTTGGACCCAAAGATAAGAGTATGGGGTTCCACGAATACTCCTACTATTGAGTTTTGACTCAGTGTTGCCCGGAGAGGTCAAGGCTCAGGAGCGATTGTGGTCCCTCATTCCAGTTCAGCTGCCTTCCTTCCCAGGTGGCCTTGCTGAGGTGGCAGCCTGTACCAGCCAGATTTGTCATGTGGTGCTCAGTCCCCCCAGGGAAGCCCGCGGGCCTGCTTTCAATGTCATCTTCCCTACCAGAACATGTAGCCATAGGCAGCTGCCCCCTAAGGTGTGACAGGACGTGACCTGTGAGCCATATTCCGCTGAGTTAGGGTGGGGGGCTGCATTTCAGCACCCCACCAAGCCCCAGTGGATGATCCCGATGCACACATGAGCTTCAAACCACTGCTTGCAAGGAACCGCTATCTGGCTCAGTGCCAGGCATGTAGTTAGTGTTCAGTGCAGTTACTGTGTGTTTGTGTGCATGCAGGGGTACATGTGTGCGTGTATGTAGAGATCAGAGCACAGGGTCCCTCACTGAGCTTCAGATTTAAACTTTGGGCGAGACCTCACCTAGTACGTCTCCTGTGGAGAAACTGACCTCCCTTACCCTGCTGGTATCAGTTGCAAAGAGCTTCGTGGTTAGGAGCAAGGGCCGTAAGTGCCCTTCCCCTTCCTTCTGTCAGAATTTGATCCAGCCTGAGCCTGTGGAGGGCTTGTCCTTGTTGTCACAGACCCACAGCTCCGTGAGGTGATACGCGTGTTGGTCCTGTTGTGTCTGGAAGCTGCTGTTTCCCTGGAGTCACCCCCACCTCTGGCTCTCATGATTATTTTCACACTTCTTCTGCATAGGTCCTTGAGCCTAAAGAGGGGAGGAGAGATGAGGGGAGGGGAGAGTCCCTGGGCTTATCAGCCACACTCCAGGCCAGGTCCCAGGCCCAGGAGTAAATGACCAATGGCAAATGGAGTCCATGGTTTTATGTGTGGTTTTTGTTTTGTTTTGGTATTTTTTGTCTCATATATATTGTTTGCATTAATTTTCATTTTGTTTTGAGAGACAGAGCATGAAGTTCAGTGGGTACGGATGTAGGGAGGATCTGATAGGAGTTGGGGGAGGGGAAATGATCAAAATACATTGTATGAAAAATATTTTTAAATTAAAAAATTAAATAAAAGAATTGGCTAGACTAGTAGGCAAGCAAAGCCCCAGGGATCTTCCTGTTTCTTTCTCTTGCCCAGATTTTTATTGGTTTAATTTTTTTTACACGAACTCAGTTCCTCATGCTTGCATGGCAAGCACTCTACTGACTGAGCCATCTCTCCAGCCCCACTAAACGGGTGGTGGGCAGTGGGTGAAGCTCAGTTCCTGGGAGTAAAGCCCCAGGTATTCTCAAGTTCAGAAGTCCAGCCCAGTTTGGATGAGCCCCACTCGCTTGCCTGGTGGACTGTTCTTGGCTAGCTCTGGGCTCAGCATCTTAGGGAGCAGGGAAGGAAGAAGCAGACGCTCCGCCGAAATATCCTGCTAGTTTATCAACACGGCTGAGAAAGGCTTCAGTCTTTGAATTCAGCCAAGTGGGCACAGTGAAGAGCAAGACAGAAGGGAGGAGAGTGAGCCACACAGAGGGATGGGGCGGGGGAGGGGCAAGAGGCAGGGAGGGACCAGAAGGGAGAGTAATGGGGTGAAGAGGAACTGGATGGGGAGGAAGTTTCCCAGAGCTGCTATTGATGAAATCCTTCTTTCCCCTTGGCTCTGTCTGGGATCCTTTCTCCCTTGTCCTACTAGCTGGTGTGATAGCTGGTGTGAGCCCTCTCTCTCTCTCTCTCTCTCTCTCTCTCTCTCTCTCTCTCTCTCTC
>NW_026067893.1:12440683-12672383 GCF_014885135.2 Alexandromys fortis | reverse complement strand
AGAGAGAGAGAGAGAGAGAGAGAGAGAGAGAGAGAGAGAGAGAGAGAGAGAGAGAGAGAGAGAGAGAGAGAGAGATCTGAATTGTGCCACGGAGAGCACCACCTTGTGGTATTGATAGTGTCATTGAAGCCACCGAAACAGTAACCACTTAGCCCTAGTCTCCCCTACAGATCCCTTCTTCCTCCTCCCTCCAGGGCCAAGCTGAGCTCTCTCCTTGTTGCCTGCAAGATTCCTCGACAGACAGATGGCTTCAAAGTCTTGGGTTCTGCCCTGTGTCCAGGGGAAGCAAGGCTGCTGGTGCCCTGTATTCTTTGAGTTGTGTTTACCCAGAACCTAGGGTAACTTGGAGGGGTAACCACACCCTCCTTCTTTAGGTGACTAAAGACATACTATATACAGTTGACATTTATCTGATCTCCGCAGAAAGACCAAAGTAAGGAGGGCTCAAGGGGACACTAGGGTCCTTACTGAACCTTGTGCAGGGTGTTGCCACTCAGCATGGCACCTACCTGGCCCTTCACATTCACACTTCGGGGGCTTCCTTGTCTCTGCCCCATCTAGCCCTGCCGTCGTCCCATGATTTATTTACTTATTTGTTTGTTTGTTTACTTCTCGAGTCAGGGACAGTTTTGGTACTGTGCTCAGCTCCCTGCCGTTGACTGAACAGGCGGTCACAACCTATGCCTCAAGCCACATCCGGCAACCAGTCCTCAATTAAAACTGGAAAGCAGAAAAAGATTTAGCCAGTGTGGTCACACTGGAAAGAGGGACAAACAGATCCAGCGACACCCCACACAAGTCCATCTTCTGGGGTCCCAAAGGGATATTAAAGTTTGAACAGAGGGCCAAGGATATGCACATCTAAGCAGGTTGTGACTCCCAAGTTCAAAAACAACTTTCCACTTTTCCTTGGAGCTCAGGCTACTCTGAGAGGCGGAGCCTCCACAGCCTCTGGACTACTAGGAAAGCCTCTAGCCCTCCCTTTCTCCCTCCTTCCCTCCCTCCCTCTCCTTTGTCCTCCTTTAATTCTCTCCTGCTTTGCCCATAGCCCAGCTTTAGACCTGTGTGTGGCCTGTGATGTTCAGCTGTCTTCTACCTCTGGGGCCTTAGGTCTTCCACCCGCATCCCCTCCCCAGACTTTCTAGGAGACAGAGTGGGCTCATTCCCAGAAGGAGCCAGAGCCTCTGCAGCCACTGTTACAAACCCCAGCCAGGATTCCCTCTATACAGAGTCCACATATTTACTCTGACTCGTAAATTGCCTCATCTCCCCAGCTGCGCTCTCTCTCTCTCTCTCTCTCTCTCTCTCTCTCTCTCTCTCTCTCTCTCTCTCTCTCTCTCCTGTGTGTGTGTGTGAGAGAGAGAGTGTCTGTGTACAGAACCGAGTACATACTGCACAGTACGTTCATTTGTGTAGTGCAGGGGCATGTATGTTAATGTGTGTAGCTGTTAAGAGCCCAAACCAGGTGATGGAGGTGCACACCTTTAATCCCAGAACTCGGGAGGCAAGGGCAGGCTGATCTCTGTGAGTTTGAGGCCAGCCTGGTCTACAGGGTGAGTTCCAGGACAGGCTTCAAAGCTACACATAGAAACCCTGTCTCGAAAAACCAAAAAAAAAAAAAAAAAAAAAAAAAACCAAGCAAGCAAGAAAAAAAAGAGCCCCAGATTTCTGATGCATGAGTCAGCAGTTGGGGGTAAATGTCGGGAAGACACTGCCCATAAATCAGACACCAGTCCCTGACCAATCTGCAGCTGGCCAGCACATGATGCCAGGCATCCCCAAGGTTGGTGGCTGGGGCTGAGGCTCTGGTTGTCTTTCTCCTCTAACACCAGGATGTACCTCACTTGCTTGGAGTCTCTGAAATCTAACGATGTACTGCCTGGAATGAGACGGTTGTAAAAGGCAGGAGAGGGGACTACAGGGTGACTCAGAGACTTTATCTCCAAGGTTCGCAGCAGGGTCTTCCTGCTGACAGGCACAGAGCTCCAAGCATTGTACAGATACTTTGGAGACTCTGTCATGTACTTGCTAGGGGCTATGACACCACGGGGAACGTGGCTGAGGAACTCTCCCCTCAGCAAGCTTATGCTCTCATGGGAGAGGGAGAATCTAACCAAGCAAAAAGGCGACTTTTAAAAGCCATGAAAGGAATGGGATCACCACATGGAAAATGTCAGGGGATGCTTAGTTGGGCTGGTCAGGGAAAAGCAGGGCATGAGCTATGCCTATATAGTGAGGATGGGTTCTATGGAGACTTGTAGGAAGAAACTTCCAGAAGAGCATGGATGAGATGCGTATGCCTCCATTCATGCCTTTCAGGACTCTGGGTCAGAGTGGTTGGCATCAGATTAGAATAGGGATGACTTAGAGAAGCAGGAGGTAAGGTAGGGGACCATCTTCTCCCCCGACATACTTAGGGAAAGAAATGCCCCAGATCCGAGTGGGAGAATGACTTCCTGGCTCCCTCCTGCAGGTTGCAGCGCCCAGCTACACTGATGGAAGAGTCAAGTGAGGAGGACGTTTACAGAAGCTCCCTTCCTCCAGGAAGCCACCTGGACTACCATAGGCCTGACTCCTCCTCCCCCAGTCTCTCAGTTTTCCAGCTGACAGAATCGGTCAACTCGGAACCGATAGCTCTCTCCTAGTTTGTACCTAAGCTTGGTTCTGGTATTGTGGTTCTCTGGTCTTGAGCATGCAAATCCCAAAGTCAGGAACCGGGTCTGACTGAGGTTCTGTTTGGGACCTCTTGATGAGCGAGGGGGAAGTACCTGTATTCTTAATTTCAATCGTCTTGACCCATCATCCACTCACTTCTGAGCGATTTAACTAACCTGTGCCAGGCCCTGTACCCGGCGTTTGGGAGCCTCCATCAATGCTGCTTCGCACTCCCTGCCATCGGACACCCAGCGTTATGGAGGTCCTGTTCCGCTTGTTTTCAAGTTCTATGTCCCAGGACAGGAAAACGCTCTACCTCTGGAACCCGCATCTATTCCTGATGTCACGTCCCGAGCGGTGACGCGCCGGCCCCTAACTCCACCCCGGTGCCGTCCAGAACTTGTGGCCAGCGGGAACGCGGCGCGCCCCGGGGCCACATCTGGCAGCGCGGGTGCGCGCGTGTCACTAAGACGCTCATTCACCGGCGCAGCTGTCGCCATAACAACCGGAGCCCGGGAGTCCTGGCGACGCTGGGGCGGGGGTTGGGGGCGGCGGCCTCGGGAGGGACCCGGCGGGAGCGGGGGCGGTCCACACGAGCGGGGCGCTGCAAGCTCACCCGCGGGCGGGAGGGCGCCACGCACGTCGCCGCGGCCGTCCCCGCGGGCGGGGACCGAGCTGGCCGCCGAGCCTCTGAGCAGTCGCACGCCGAGCCCCGACTCTATGGCCCGCGGGGAGCGCGCCGCCGCTGCGCCGCCCACCCGCAGCCGGAACCCGAGCTCCAGAACCAGGCAGAGCGCAGCGGCGCGAGCCGCGGGCTGGGGCCCAGGGGCCGGGCCGCCCCGGGCGCGGGGCATGGGAGCACGGTAGCCGGGTGGCGCAAGGATCCCCGCGGCGGGCAGGACCCGCCGAGCGAAGATCGCCGAGCCCAGGGAGAGCCGGAGACAGCGAACCTCCCGCCCCCGGCCGCAGCCCCGCCAGGGCCCTCCCCCGGCGGCGCGCACTCGTGCGCGCACACACTTGCACACCTTTCCTCCGCTCCTGCCCAGCCTCGCCTGGCCCCCGTTGAAGCACCCCAGGGGGCCCGATGCCATGGGTAACAACTTCTCCAGTATCGCCTCTCGGCAGCGAGGAAACAAGAGTCGCGCGTCGCGGGGCCACCCCCAGAACCTCAAAGGTAGGCTTCGCCCGGCCGGGGCGCAGCTGGAGGGCTGTAGCGCAGGTGGAGGGGTGGGCAGAGGTGCGGTTGGGGAGGACCGGCAGGTGCCACCTGTTGTTTGCATTTGGACAGCGGGAGAGGCGCTTCTGGCAGTGGAGGTGGGCTGGGGCAGCAGCTGATGGGTGCTGATGGTGGAAATGAGGGAGGATGGCGGTCGGTGGGGGTCTGCGCAGTTCTGTCCCTATCTGCCCTGGCAGCCTCACTGGAATCCCCTCTTGTGATGCTAGGCATGAAGAGGTCGGATAGGCATTTGCGGGATGGATGGGGCAGTGCGGAGGGAAACCCAGGTTTTCCAGCTGAGCTTCCCAAGAGAGTCATCGTGGTCTTCTTTGTATCTGCCTTGGGTTGGGGAGAGCCGACTGGAAGCACTAGTTGCATTTCCAAGCGGAGGGTCTTAGAGATCCAGGACTAAAAGGGCATGCTCCCAGGGTCTTCTGCCACCGGTGATCTTTTGCACCGACTGAATCAGCTTGGTTTTTCAGTTCACCCAAAGACAAAACATCAGGTCTGAACCCTTGAAAGAGGGGTAAGGAGCTTTGAAAATGGATGTACCTTCACCAGGAAGGTTTGCTATGTCCTTCCATCCATCCAGCATCCTCTGGGGAGGCCTTAGGCTCAACCCCAGGCCTTACAGCTTCCAACACATCTCTGACCTTTGGAAGATGCTGTTAGGTACTGCCAGGCACTTGAACCCAGCTAATTCTCCCCGGAAAACCGCTTTCTCGTCATTATTAGAGCCAGTTGCACATAGTTCTAGGAGCACAATGATAGCTAAAGCCCCAGGGCTTTCCAAACAACAACAGCAATTAAAACACACAACATGAAGCAAAACAACCCCCTTCTCAGTCTCCTGGGATGTGACTAGGGTAGTAGTAGTGGCCTTCAGCCCAGAGTCTTGGTGTTTACAAAGGCTGTTCACATCTTTTCAGGAAGTGCAGAGGCTTCTCTGGTTAGTCAGCAGGAGTAATCATATCCATTTCATAGATGACGGGACCTGAGGCTTGTTTCAGTTTTCAGAGCCAGTAAGAGTCAGAAACAGAATGAGACTCCGGGCCCTGAGGGCTCGGAACTCTGTCTCGCTAGGCAGTTAACTTCAAGATGGAGAAGGGATGGTGGGCGAAGCGCAGTCCTGCATTCTGATTCTGTCCTTCAGAACTTCACCCCACTCTGCTCAGGAGGGTCAGTGGGTCCTGGTGGATTTATGGGAATTAATAGGGTGATACAGGCACAGGTCCTTTTGGAGTCATGTTTACCGACCTTGTAAATCCGCATAGAAGACCCGAGGAAACGGAGATGGTACTTACAGCATTAGGTTAGGATGCTCATGGAAGTATCACTTAGACTAGGAAAGCAAGTAAATGCCTAGGAGTCACGGCATCGCCTCTTGGGGCGGGGAGGATGTGCAGTCATTTAGATTGCATTTTCAAAGACTCTGATCACTTGGAAAGTGCTCACGGCGTAAGAACAGTTACAACACTATAAAGACTGTGGTCCCATCACCGTTATGATCCCCGTTTTGTTAAATGGCAGTTATGTGAAGAAAAAGGAAAACCAACACACACAAAGCAAGAGTCAAAAAGGAACATGGCTTAAAGGCTTTAGGTAATGAACCATATGGTATTTTACTTCCTTTTTATTTATATTTTTATATTATGTTATATTTTCTTTTCTAAAATGTGTGCAATAAACATGAATTATTCTTTTTAAGCTAGTTTCATGCGTGTATATAATGCACCCTGCTTACTCTCCTCAGCTCCTTTCACCTTCCGCCCACCTTTATGAGCCCTCCCTCTTCCCTACCTGTTTCTTTTCTAGGTTCATAATTTTTTATTTTGTTGTGTGGCCCATTTTTCTTTTTTAAACCCAGGGCCATCTGGTAACCTGTTGGGTAGGGCTATGCACTGGGGTCTGTGGATGCACCACTGAAGTCATTGGCTCCCCTTTTCCCTGGATCTGTCTGTAGGAAATAGTTAAGCAGTGAGGGATGGAGTCCTCTGAGTCCTTCCTCTGCCCTTGGCTGGCTGCTGATGGCCAATTTTGCACAGACCCAGGACTTTGTGGTTGTTGAGAGAGTTCATGATTGCAGAGGCTATGAACGTCTCAGAAGATGTTTCCACGGTCCTTCCCATAGTGAGCCTCTTAGCGTCTTTCCGCCCCTCTTCCTTAATGCTCCCTCAGCCTTGGAGGGAATGATACACATGTCTGATTTGGGGCTGAACATTCAGTTGTCACGTATTCTCAGCACCTTGTGGAGTCATACATCTCTGTGTCCATCACATTTCACCCGACAGAGAGGCTTCCCTGATTAAGGCTGGGTGTGGTAATTGACTTTGGGTATAAACATATATATTGGGAAGATAGTTCGACACTCTGTCACGATAGCTAAATGGCAGGACCCCTAGGTCCTATGGCTCTCCCCACAATGGGTTTTAGAAGGTGTTCAACAATACTGAGCATGGACTCCCTCCTATGGAGTGGGCCTCAAATCCAAGCACAAAGTGGTTGGTTACATCTATAACAGTTGTGCCATTATTGCACAAGTGGGCACATCTTGCCTAGCAGTTAGTTTGGAGAATTCACAGTGTGCCAAGACCACTGACACCCCATCTCCCCCAGCAGCTTGCCATCAGGGAAGAGGATTCTATCTCAGTTCCGGCTTGATCTCTTTAGTTAATGCAGTCACGGTGTCTGGTAGCTTCAGCAAGAGGGTCTTACCGTTCGTCTAGTTCTGGTGGGCATTCAAGAGGAATTGCAAGAGTGTGTATTGTTTTGGGGGTTTCTGAGCAACTTATAAGGAGTTATCCCATACTCGGCACCAGTTTTTTCCGTTTGTCCAAGCCATGTAGGGTATCTCCCTTCCAACTTAAAAAGTTTGGCTATAAGATTGTAGGTTTCCAGTGGCGTTATCATATCCCCGCTGTTTTCGCCTATCTTTCCCGTTGCCGCTCTCCACATGCCCCTCCCCCTTTCCTACTTAAGCCTCTTCACCTTGGGCATTACCCTTTTCACTTTCAGGTTAGCTAGATCTTCTATCCACGCTTTCTTTTTTTTTAATATTTATTTATTTATTATGTATACAATATTCTGTCTGTGTGTATGTCTGCAGGCCAGAAGAGGGCACCAGACCTCATTACAGATGGTTGTGAGCCACCATGTGGTTGCTGGGAATTGAACTCAGGACCTTTGGAAGAGCAGGCAATGCTCTTAACCACTGAGCCATCTCTCCAGCCCTATCCACGCTTTCTTAAGGAACCCCTCCCAGTGGCCTCTCTCTGGGCTTCTGGCCTCCACATCAACTCTAAGCTGAGCACACACAGTTAGAGATATTCGGTTATGACCCCCATGGGAAGGGGAACTGTAGCTGGGTTACGACCGTATTCTTTCCCCCTGTTTCATCTATTTTCCTACAGAAGTATTATTTTATCATTACAAATGAGCTGCCATGGGCTGGGGCTGTAACAGTGGCAGAGTGCTTGTCGAAGATGAGTGGGGCCTGGCTTCACTCCCCAGCGCTGCTAAAGAGATGAATAAATAGACTCCTGCTGTCAGCATGTGTAGACTGCCTCTAAGCACCAAAAAGAGACTGGTAATGAGGAAGGAATCTGCAGGCGTCATTTGGGTAAATTTCTTCCCTTACAAACGAGAAGAAAAAGAGAAAAGCACACTTATTTGTCGAAATTGGTTAGCAGATCAGTTTGAGGGGCAAAACTGAGCTCTGTCCTTGATGGGTAGGGGTTTACTGGGGGCAGGCAAATGGACCTTGTTGTTCAGTGCTCACAGCCTGTCCCCTAAAAGAGACGCTGTTCTTTTCCTGGCTCCACGGACACCTAGAGGAGTCCCCAGGAACTGTGCACCCTTTTGCCTAACATTTAGGTTTGTAGGGGATGTGAGAGCTCTGTGTCTCTGTCAGGAGGCAGGAGAAGACAGGAGAGGGGTCCCCGCTTTCCTGTACTCATTCACGGATCTGGTAATACACACCTCATATCCTAGCACCTGGGAGGCTGAGGCCAGATGAGTGTGGGTTTGAAGCCTAGACTGGTGAGATTTTGTCAAAGAAGGAGGAAAGGGAGGAGAGAGAGAGGGAGGGAGAGGGATGAGAATGAGAATGCCCTGAAGGCTTGCCCTCGGGTCTGTCAGTCTTCTTCCTTAGCCTGACTTCTAGGCACTGTTCCCATTTTCCTTCTGTAAGAAAGTGGTCACCCGTGGGGGTGGAAAGATGGCTTCATGGTTAAGATCACTGATAATCCCCTTTGGGTCTGAAGAACATGGATCTCGGAGCATCAGGGAAGCCAGGTGTAGTTCTGGGCTTAGGACCAACTGACAGTGCCTGAGGAATTGTGTGCTGGGGTTAACACTCTTGCGGTGGGATCCTATGGTGTATGGGCAGGGGAGGGACAAGGCCTGGAGAAAGAGAATATGTGTGTGTGTGTGTGTCCTCAGTGAGAGGTGCAGGGTGACTGGGGAGGGGATTTGTGCTTTGTACTGAGAAACACAGGGAATAAGCTCTTTCTCCTGTTCTAGCTCTTGCTGAGTTCTTCCTCATTCTCCACTGAGTGTGGAGGAACAGACCCTTGAGAAAGCTCTGAGGCGCTGGGGAGAAGTTACTCAGCCCAGTGGTCACTCATGGATGGAGAGTGGGTGGACCACCTCCCCCTTCTAAAAAATTCATTGCAATAAAATTTACATGGTGTGAAATTTACCATTTTAATGTATGCAATTTAGTGGCATTTACTTCATTTGCAGTATTGTACAGTGAGTGAGGCTTCTATCCAATTTCAGGATATTTTCATTGCCTCAAAAGGAAACCCCCTTAAGTAGCCACTCTTGCTTCCCCTGACTCCCTGGCAACTGCTGGCCCATTTCCTGTCTTTATGAACCTGCCTATCATGGACATTTCATATAAATGGCATCATGATTACTGCTCCTTTCTGTTGGGCTTCTTTGACTTGACATGAGTTGTTTCCAGCATTTGATTATTATGAGTAGTGGTACTATGAACTTTTCATATTGTTTTTTAAAGAAATAGTAATTAATTTTGTATTATATGTAATATATATGTATATTCACAATACATATAACACACGTATATGTATATGTATATATATGACTGTTTGACTACATGTATGTATATGCACCTTGTGTATGCCAAGTGCCTGAGGAGGCCAGAGGAGGCCAGAGCTCCTGGAACTGGAATTACAGTTGTGAACCACACTGTGTGTGCTGGGAACTAAACCTGGGTCCTCTGCAAGAGTAGCCAGTGCTCTTAACCACTGAGCATCTCTCCAGTCTCTGAGTATAGGTTTTTTGTTTGAATTTTTATTTTCAGTTCTTTGGGATGTAAGGACTGGCCAACATTTTAAAAAATGTTTTTATTGAGCTATACATTTTTCTCTGTTCTCCTCCCTTCCTCCCTCTCTCCTTCTACCCTCTCCCATGGTCCCCATGCTCCCAATTTACTCAGGAGATTGTGTCTTTTTCTACTTCCCATGTAGATTAGATCCATGTATGTCTCTCTTAGGGCCCTCTTTGTTGTTGTCTAGGTTCTCTAGAGTTGTGAATTGTAGGGTGGTTTTTCTTTGCTTTATGTTTAAAAGCCATTTATGAGTGAGCACATATTATATTTATCTTTCTAGGTCTGGGCTATGATGTTTCTAGATCTGTCTATTTGCGTGCAAATTTCAAGATGTCAATTTTTTCCCACTGTGTAGTACTTCATTGTGTAAATGTACCACATTTTCCTTATCCATTCTTTGATAAAAATGGGGGCATTTAGGTTGTTTCTAGGTTCTGGCTATGACAAACAAAGCTCCCATGAACATAGTTGAGCACACATCCTTGTGGTATGACTGGGCATTCTTTGGGTATATACCCCAAATTGGTATTGCTGGTCTTGAGGTAGGTTGTTTCCTAATTTTCTGAGAAATCGTCAATACTGATTTCCAAAGTGGCTGTATCAGTTTGCACTCCTACCAGCAATGGAGGAATGTTCTCCTTACCCCACATCTTCTCCAGCATAAGCTGTCGTCAGTATTTTTGATCTTGGTCATTCTGATAGGTGTAAAATGGAATCTCAGAGTTTTTGATTTGCATTTCTCTGATGACTAAGAATGTTGATCATTTCCTTAAGTATCTTTCAGCCATTTGAGATTCATCTGTTGAGAGTTCTCTGTTTAGGTCTGTACCCCATTTTCTTTTTGGATTATTTGTTCTTTTGATGACAACTTTCTTGAGTTCTTTATATATTTTGGAGATCAGTTCTCTGTCCAATGTGGGGTTAGTGAAGATCTTTTCCCATCCTGTAGGCTGCCATTTTGTCTAGGAACTTCTGGAGGCATTATAATCCCTGACTTCAAACTCTACTACAAAGCTACAGTAATGAAAACAGCCTGGTATTGGCATAAAAACAGACAGGAGGACCAATGGAATCGAATCAAAGACCCGGATATCAATCCACACACCTATACATACCTGAATTTTGGCAAAGAAGCAAAAAATATAAAATGGAAAAAAGAAAGCATACTCAACAAATGGTGCTGGCACAGCTGGATCTCAACATGTAGAAGAATAAGGTAGACCCATATCTATCGCCATGCACAAAACTCAAATCCAACCACATAAACCAACATAAAACCAACCACACCAAACCTCATAGAAGAGAAAGTGGGAAATATACTCAAACGCATTGGCACAGGAGACCACTTCCTAAATATAACCCCAATAGCACAGACACTGAGAGCAAAATTAATAAATGGGACCTCCTGAAACAGATGCTTCTGTAAAGCAAAAGGCATGGTCAACAGGACTGGCTGGCTTTAAAAATATTCTTCCTGAATTGGTCACCTCACTAAGTACTGGCTATAACGGTGACAGGGAGCTTACCACCCCTCCCCCAAGCTCTAATGCTAGCTAGACACCTAGTGTTTCTCTGTCTTTCTCATTATGACTGAATCTCCTGGGGGTGAGGGAGACCCTGCTAAGGAGTCTTGATTCTGGGTCAGAGCGGAGAACTTCCTTGAGGGTCTTCAACTTCCTCCCTGCTTCTGGATGGAGAATGGAGGATGGGTCTCCCTGGATCAGGTCCTATCCAGCTTTGAGTCTGACATCCCTGTTGCTGTTTCTCTGATCTGGGTCTTCATGCCAGATACTAAGATAGCTGCTTTTTGGTTTGTTTGTTTGAAACTGAGTCTCATGAAGCTGAGGCTGGCTTCACCCTTGTTATGTAGCTGAGGCTGGCTTCGCTCTTGTTATGTAGCTGAGGCTGGCTTCGCTCTTGTTATGTAGCTGAGGCTGGCTCTCCCCTTGTTATGTAGCTGAGGCTGACCATGAACTTCTGATCCTCCTGCTTTGCTGTGTTTTATTTACTTGTTTTTCCATATCTATTTGTGAGTGAGGGAGAGGAGGGGAAGGAAAATGAGAGAGAGAAACTGTGTATTAGTTTTATTCTATCATATGGTCCTACTCAGGTAGTCGGGCTTGGTGGTGTCTTTACCTTCTGAGCCATCTCACTGGTCCTTGTGTGTTTTAAGAAAAGGTCCTCCAAGATCTCCTGAGTAAATTGGGAGTGTTGGGATCATGGGAGAGGATAGACGGGGAGGGGGAGGAAGGGAGGGTAGTGGTGAAAAAATATATAGCTCAATAAAAACAAAAAATGCATAAACAAAACAAAAAGGAGAGAGGAGTGGGGGAAGGTCCACTCCATTGCCCAGATTGGCCTGAAATTCACTATGGAGCCTAGGCTGCTCTCAAACTCATGACAGTTTCCATGCCTTGGCCTCGTGAATCCTGGGAGTCCAGGTGTCCACCCTCACACCTGGTTTAGCTGCTGTCTTCAGCCCTGCCTCTGTTATCGTTGGTTCTTCCCCATCCACAGCGGCTGCCCACGGCTGTTATCAGATTATCAAAGCTTCCATTCTTTGGTGAACTCAGACATTTCCATGGCTGTCTGGGCTCCTTCCTTAGTTGCCATGACGTTGGCAGACTATGTGAGCCTTACCCTAGATGTCAGAGAGGCTGGGATGAACAGCCACCTACCTCTCCTGTCGGTCTTCAGGTCAGCGTTACCTTTGAACCCTGTTTGCTAATTGCCATAGTAATATTTACAGTAGGAACCATGTGCTGGGTGGTTACTGTGTTCTTTATTGATTTTTCCATCAATACGCTGCTGACCATATACCATGGCAGTTTATAGATGGGGAAACGAGGCTGAGAGAAGTTGACTAACCTATCCTAGATCTGTTAGAAACGGACGGGAAGGGCAGATGGGGTGTTTGTTGTCGAGCCTGATAACCTGAATTCGGTCTCCAGAACCTGACCCCTGTGTACTGATTTTTGACCGTCACACATGCTGTGGCACACCCTCCCATGCATAAATACATGTAATAATAATAGAAAAGATGACAGGCACGGTGATGCACACTTTAATCCCAGCACTCAGGAGGCAGAAGCAGACGGATCTCCGAGTTTGAGGCCATCCAGTACTAATAGTGAGAACCTATCTTGGGGTTGAGGGTGGTTGGGAAAGAAATGGCTAAAGCTGGAATTCAAACCCGGGATCCTTAGACTTTAGAGTTTGCCACTTGTCTTAGTGGCTGTTCTATTGCTGTGAAGAGACCCCATGACCAAGGCAACTCTTATAAAAGAGAACATTTAATTGGGTGGTTGCTTACAGTTTCTGAGGTTTAGTCCATGATCATCATGGTGGGGAGCATGGTGGCATGCAGGCTGGTATTGGAACAGTAGCTGATCAGCAGTTGGTGGGGGTGGGGTGGGGGACTGAGACTGGGCCAGGCATGGGCTTTTAAAAAGCTCACCCTCAGGGGCAAACCTCCAACAAGGCCACACCTTCTAATCCGGCTCAAATAGTGCCTCACCGTGGTGACCAAGCACGCAAATACATGAGCCATGGGAGCCATTCCTATTTGAGCCACCACACTGCTGTACCTACTAGCCTGTCTTGGGTTGGTTTTCTCTTCAGTCGTAGGAAAGAGACAAGGCAAGCTCTAAAGGGAGGGAAGAAATAAAGTATAAAGGAGCTCCTGATGCTCCCTTCGTAGCCAAAGGATCTTTCAGATGACCCTGCTAGTTCAGAATCCCCAGCCTCCAGCTGCCACAACTTCCCCAGTGACTTTGGCTCCAGGCAGCCATGTGGGCAGCTCACAACCACCTATAACTCCAGCTCCAAGAGTTCTTTCTGATGGTTACCTTGCCTTAACAGGCAGCATATACTCAAACAGACACACATAAATAAAAACAAAACAAAACAAAAATGTTTAAAAAAATGAAGCCCCGTTTCTCATGGTGCCGTCAATAAAGATGAATTCACTCAATCTTCTAGTCAGTGTAAGGCTGGTATTTGCTTCTCGGAGTTTCTGCCCCAGGACATAGAAGGCCACAAGGGAGAAACTAGCATTAGAGACATTTCTCCTTACTGGGGCTTTTCACTGTTCCTGGAATGATATCTTGGCCTGCCCAGGCAACCAATACCAGTACGTAACAGAACACTGCTGGCTGAAGGGTTTAGACAGCAGCAACGTGTCTCTCACACGGCTGAAGGCTGGCGGCAGCCTACACCAGCCCGTTTCTTGCCTTGTACAGGCCTCCTTCTTGTCGGGTCCTCAATTGACCCTTCCTTAGTGTGTACACACATCTTATAAGGCCACTGACCCACAGTGGGTGGTGCAACTCTCACAGTTCACGCTTCAAGACCAGCCATTGGCTTTACGGAGTCCAAGATCAAGGCTAGACAGGCTAAGGCAGGAACAGATGGAGGAAGGGGGGAGGGGACCAGGAATTGGGCACTGCATAGCGGATGCCAGGATTGCCTTTGCCCTGGTGTGCAGCTGGCTGGAGCTGCTTCCTGTTAATCTGCGATTATCTCATTCCTAGACCCGCACACCCACAGGCTAGAGGCTGAGGGGCTGCTTCTCATGGAGCTGGTTGCTTTGGCAACCCTGGGCAGGATGCATGTCTCCTTGGTAACATCTGGGAAACCTACTTCAGGGACAGAGGGACATGAACTAGCCAACTGTCAGGCCTGGTGGTGCAGACAGAGCTGGGCCAGACCATAGAGATGGGCAGGCCTGTGAGAAGGGTCGGGCTTTGGGGATAAGCTGGGCTGTCTCCTGTCCATTTCTCAACCAGTCAGAGTTGAGAGGCCATGTCCTGTGGGCCTGGCTTACCAGGAGTTGTTACCCAAATCTTGCTGGTTTAGAAATGGTTAGGTACTAGTACTTGTGGGGTGAGGCAGGGTATGTTAAGAACAAAGGCTTCTATAGGCATCTTTTAGGCAAGTAGGTGGTCTGGCTGTCTTTGTTCTAGCCACAGTTTGGGGGTGATGGCACTCTGGGCTTTGGCACAGGGTTTAGGTCAGGCATGGTTTCCTGGGATGCTCTGATTGGGGTGTGGGTCCATTTAATAATCACATACTAAGTCCTGGCAGTGGCCAGCGTTTCTCTAGGATACAGAATACAAAAATAGATGGGGGCTGGCCACCATGGAGCTAGTGGGAAGCAAACAGAAACCAAAATGATAAATGAACAGATAAAAATGAGTCGGAATATAATAATTGCTAATATTCTAAGAGTCTATGTGGCATGGCCTCTTAAACCGTCATCTAGCTGAGCTGTCTGAACTTTAAAATGGTATTACAGCCAGGCAGTGGTGGCGCATACCTTTAATCCCAGGCAGAGGTAGGCACATCTCTGTGAGTTCAAGGCCAGCCTGATTTACAAGAGCTAGCTCCAGGACAGCTTAGGGCTGTTACACAGAGAAACCCTGTCTCAAAAAACCAAACCAAACAAAAAATGGTATTACATGTAGTATGTATGCAGACAGGAACACAGGCAAGTGTGGGGTTCAAGCCACAACTTAGGGGAGAGTCCTCTCCCTCTGCCATACCAGTCCTGGGGGTTGAACGTGGATTGTTAAATTTGGTAGTCAGGGTCTCGACCTGCAAAGCCATCTCACCTGCCCACTCTTTTAATGCTTGGAATGAGGGCTGACATGCGCTATAGGAGCACTTTTAACTCTTTACAGATGGGTAAAGTCACATGGTTGTGACTAAACAGAGCCAAGGAGGACTCTTAAGATGTGTTTGACCTTAAACTACCACTTTCAAAAGAGTGTAACTCAGTTGAAAGTGCTCAGAGTCTTGAGCTAATGTGCTGGTGTTTGCTCGTAATACAAGCACTCGGATGACAGAGGTAGAAGGATTCAAGGTTATTCTTGGCTACATAGTGAACTCTAGGCCAGCCTGGGCTACATGAGACCCTGTGTCAACAAAAAGGCACAGAAAGAACAAAACAATAACAAAAAAAACTGGTCTAGAATGGTGATGTCTGCTTGTAATTCTATCTATCCCTTGGGAGACTGAGACAGGAAGGTTCTGAGCTTGAGGATATCCCAGGATACAAAACACACTCTGTTAAAAAAAAAAAAAAAAAGGCAAGAGAACAACCAACAAAACAAAACAAAATGGAAGACATTTCTAGAAACAAAAATTTTTTAAATCTTGACCTTTGACCTACAGAGCCCCTAGTGCTTGGCCCATAGGCTGAAAGCCCCACCTGATCCCTGATTGGACACTGTGGCCACATACCTGGTTCAAGTCATCATGGTGGGTGGGCGTGCAGATGGAAGGCAGCCCTGCCACAGGCAGCTCCTGATGCCGAGGGATGCCCCGGCCACCAGTGTGTGGCTGCTTCCTGTCTCTCTAGCTCAACCTCTGGGAGGCCCAACAGATTTACAGCCTCTCCAAGCTCAGCCTGGGGAGGCCCAGAACAGCTATGAACACCTACTTAAAGTGAAGTATAAACCCATGGTGGCTTTTTCTACCGGCAGTCAGAGGAGTGCCAAGATACCCAAGTTCAAGAGGACACGGACAGAAGGGCAGACTCCCAAATATGCCGGTTTGGCTCTCCCACCCTAGCCACTGCCTTGCAAGTTGTAGCTTGATAATAAACGTCTTTTTGACATAACTTTAAAAAAATTTTTTTTTTTAAATTTCAGGATAGTTTTAGATTTATAAAATTACTAGAAAAAGGTATAAGGAATGTCTATAATTTTGATCTAGTTTGATTTTCTGCGGCTGTATTAAACATCATGGCCCCAAGCACCTTGGGGAGGAAAGGGTTTATTTCATCTTACAGTCCACTCAAGGGCAGTCAAGGCAGGGACTTGAAGCAGAAACCACAGAAGAACGATGTTACTGGTCTTCTCTCCAGACTGGCGTTCAGCTCCCTTTCTTACATACAGCTCAGGCCATTCTGCCCATCAGTGGATTGGACCATCCAACATCAATGAAGAATCAAGAGAATGTTCCCCAAACATGCCTACAGGCCAGTCCTATGGAGGCAGTTCCTCTTCCCCAGATATTATAAAGCCCATACACCCAGTTTTCCTAATTCTTTTCCTCATGGTGCTGGAAGTTGAATCAAGGTCTTCGTGCATGCCAGACAAGTGCTATACCATTCACCCCACCCCCAGTTACTCTGTTATTAGCATCTTCCATTAACGTGGGACATTGGTGACAATGACAGTTCTGACCCTGTGTTATTAATGTCTGGAGTAATTTAGAGTTTCCTCAGTATACCCCGTGTCTTTTCTTGGTATCAGGATCCTCATTTAGGATAACACATTATATTTGTAGCTAACACATTGTATATATACTGGTTGGACATTTGGAGACTTACTGGAATTTTTCCAATGTCCCCCTCATGATTAAAAAGTGGCTGTAGTCTTGGAGAGAAAGGCTTTAAAATGTCAAGTGTCCTTTTAACCATGTTATACCTGACTCTGGATGGCGGGGTTTTATGGCATCGAAACCATAGAAACAAGACCAACACGAGCGAGGTTCCCTCTCTGGATTTTGAGCCCAAGGCAGAGGGACACAGCCATATTCAGGAGGGATCCATGCAAATGTGAGGTTAGCCTGGCTTACAGAACTGGTTCTGGGCCATCTTGGACCACAGGGCAAGGCCCTGTCAAAAAAAAAAAAAAGTCTGAGGGTGTGTCTCAGTGGTAGGGTGCTTGCCGAGCATTTGTGGAGACCTAGGTTTGATCTTTAGCCCCACAAAAAAAAAAAAAAAAAAGCCAGCAAAACAAAGCAGACAACCAGGTGGGCATGGGAAGGGACCGCGTTGCTGCTGGCTGAACAGAAGACAGCAGCGGGCTTTTATTGATTGTTCCGGGGTGTGCCAACATTCAGGAACTGTCTACTGGTCACAGCAAGGTTTACAAAGGCCTTTTCCCTCTTCTGCACAGTACTTTCCCTTGAGGTTTTCAGGTTAATAGATGGTCGACTTAACCCAGGAGCTGCCGAGTTCCTCAGCATAAATCTGTCCTCATAGTTTGGTTTGTGTCTTCATGATACAGAAAGACTATAGGTATTGGAGTTGCTAAGAAAGCCCAAGGGCTCAGGAGAAGAAACCCACTAGTCCCAGTGGGCAATAAACCGAATAAATGCTGACTTGTGATCTTGGGCAACACATTTTAAATGAGTAGAACCGAGTAGAGTCTGGCCCAGGCTTAAGACAGCAGAGGGACAGACAGACTATGACATCAGAGATGTCACCTTTTGTTCCATTCTCCTCATTCAGCAGCTATGCATGCTGGCTCCAGCGACAAGGCAGCAGTTTCAGCAAAGTGACCTCACGTTCATACATAGCAACCAGGCAACCGTGGTCACAGCCCAGCAGCCACGCTTGAGGGTCCGTTTATAATTAATACATCACCCATTTTCATGACCTTCAAAATTAGTTGTGAAAACTTCATTTTGATTTTATTATTTAGTGTGTGTGTAAGTGGTTGTGGGTACTGGCAGAGGCCAGAATAGGGAACTAGGTCCCTTGAGAGTTGGAGTTACAGGCGGTTGTGAGCAGGCTGATGTAGGTCCTGGGAACCAAATTCCAGTCCTTTGCAAGAGCAACAAGTGCATTGAACCTCTAAGCTGTCTCTCCACCTCCCCTCAATTAGCAACTTAAAATCATATTTTGTTATGGGAAAGAGAGAGAAAGACACACAGGCACAGAGAGAGATGGAGACGGAGATGGGGTATGTGTGTTGAGCTCGGTTATGAATGGACTCTGTATCTATCAGAATTCCCTGGAGGAAAAGAACTGATGGAATGATTATATATTATGAAGGACGCTTATTGGCTTGACTCGCAGGATTGGGCTGGGGAGTCCAGCAGTGCCCACCTGCATGTTGACTAGGCCGAGAGCCCGGTTGCTTCCCAGTCTGTGAATCTTTATACCTCAGCAGTCCCAAACCAGTGCTGGAGGCTGGACTATTCCTGGAGAGCTGCTGGTCTTGGTCCCTTTTGGAAGGTCAAAGAAATTGGACTCTGATGTTCACAAAGGACGGAGGCCGCAGCTGCAGCTTGGGTAGACAAGTTCACTAGTAAGAAGTGAAGAAAGGCTGAATGGGGGTGGCACACGCCTTTAATCCCAGCACTCAGGAGGCAGAGGCAGGCGGATCTCTGTGAGTTCGAGGCCAACCTGGTTTATAAGAGCTAGTTTCAGGACAGCTAGGGCTGTAATACAGAGAAACCCTGTCTCAAAAAACCAAGCAAACAAACAAAAAAGAAGAGAAGGAAGGCGGGTGGGTGGATGGGTGGGCACAGACAGGCATGTGGGAGTTGGGGAGGCAGGTACTGCCTCGTACTGGGACCTCCTTTTATTTGGGCTGACACCAGAAGGTGCTGCCTACTTTGGGGGAGGGCCTTCTCCTGTCATATAACCCTTCCTTAAGATGTCCTCACAAACCCACCCAGAAGTGTGTATCTTAGCTGATTCCAGATCCAATCAGGTTGTCAATCAAAACTAATTATCACATTTATCAAAGGGTATTATATGGGGTGTGGTTTTTCTTTGGAAATAATTTCCCATTGTCTATCGCCATCTTGAACCCCACAAATTTTTAGCTTGGTTTGGTCATTGGGCTCCTGTTGTAACTTGTCCACAGTCTGGCCTTGTGGCCTACTCTGGTGTTTTATGGTTCAGAACATACCTTTGAGGCAACCAGATTTTGTTTTCTATGCTGCCCTTGTGCTAGTTCCTACCGACGTAGCCCACTACACATGCTTTCAGGTCATCAGCTGGTTCATCGCTGTTGCTGTTGGCCTTGAGGGCCTGGCTCAAGCAGCGTTTGTCAGTTTCCCTGTTGAAAAGGTAAAGCCAATGCTCCTCCATGCTGTGCTCTTTGGAAGAAAGTCACCACAACAGCCACCATTAGGAGGACAAATAATGCCCTACCTCCTCTCCTAGGCTGACCTCAAATCCTCCTGCCTCAATCTCTGGAGCTGGGATGACAGGTCCACGTCACTCTGCCTGACCCCACTGCTTCTTTACTCAACCAAGGCAGTTGTGTCTGCACAGAGACTTAGAGCAAACAATAGGGAGCGACTGTGGGCATTGACTGAGTTTTGAACCCAGGGAGGCTTCCTTAGGTAAGCGACCTAGTAAGAGCAGGGTCTATGTCATGTTTCTAGGAGGAGAGTAACCATGCTGGACATGGCACTCTCCACATGACTGCCTCCCTGTTAAATAGCACAGGCTATCCCACATGTCCTTGTTACATTCATCTGGGAGCACTGAGATGGGTATGAGGGGTCCAGGGAAGGCCCAGGAAGGCTCTGGTACCCTGCACTGAGCAGAGGACCAAGCTCGAGGCCTTTGGGAGATGCTGTTGACTGCAGAGGGACTGAGTCAGACCAGAGAGGCCTCCAGTGCTCCTGGCCAGGGATCTTTGCATAGAAAATATTCAACATCCACTTCCTTGTCTCAGCTGTCCCATATTGTCTGTCTGTCTGTCCTGGCAAGTAACTCCCTTGCTATGTGTGGAGAGCAAGCTAGGAGGAATGAGAGTCCCTTCTTCCTGGACTGGAGGAAGTGAGGGAGGATGGTTATTGACTTACCTGGATGATATTTTTTTTAGAGCCCTGTTTTCCCTAGATGCCATCTGACTACTCCAGAGGTCAGAGTAAGGACAAAAAGGGATGGGCCCTGCCAGGGCCTGCCTGGCATCTGTTGAGAGGCAGCTCATGTCCCCTATGAGATCCATTCTAAAGGGGAGTGGCCTGTAGCACTCCTGTGACAGAGGGAGGGGAGCTTTGCTCCAGTCAGAACTGAGGCAGGCAGGTTTCTTGGGTTCGAGGCTAGCCTGGTCTACAGAGCAAATTCCAGAAGAGCCAGGGTTACACCGAGTCCCATCTCAAAAAGAGAAGAAAAGAAAAGAAGGAAGGAAGGAAGGAAAGAAAAAAAGGAAGAAAGAACGAAAAGGAAAAAAAGAAACAAAATATAGTCAGGTATGGTGGCACATACATACATGCAAGAGGATCATGTGTATGAGGCTAGCCGGGGGGCTGTACAGCAATACACACACTTCCTCCCTTCCTCTCTCTCTCCCTCTCCCCTCTCTCAAAAACAAAATGAAACAAAAACCCAAATCCCTAAGCTAAATAAAAATAGAACAAAACCAGAAGAAACAAAACAAGAATAACTGGCTGGGTTGGGTCTTGAGGAGTTGGGTTTGCTCCTAAAAGCTCGGGGGCTTGTCCTGAAGGAGGGGTGGCCTGGTGGTAAAACTTGGTTCCTGAGGTCCCAGGTTCCGTTCTGGGGTGAAGCTACCATTTGTTGTTTTCAGGCAAGATTGCAGGTTGATGCTGGGGTTGTTGGTGCTGGGGACTAGGTCCCGTGCTGGGTGAGGCCCACTCCTGGAGGGCAGCTGTCCTCATCAGTGTTCAGGATCTTGACCGCACTTGACCTTAGAGTTCTATGGCCAGACATCCATTTGAGCTCAGGCTTTTAGCATTAGGGTGAGGCTTCCTTTTGGGACTTAGAATTTGGTTAGCAGGCCTTGTGGCGAAGAGACTTCCTGGGGCCGTGAACAGATAAAGGGGCCAGTAGGGTCTCCAGAAATGATCCTCCTGGCTTCTCCGCTCTTTGCTCGGACCTGAGGCCATAGCTAAGTCACTTTTGGCACTAGGTCTCTGGGTGAGGCTGTCTCACCGAGCGCCATCCACACCCACCTGAGCCTTCCAAAATGACACTAATGGTGTACTCTATAGACACGGGCGGCCATTACTCTGTGAGTCAGATCTGCAGTGACAGTACTTAAGTTGCCCCAGGCACTGCCAGCTTGGTCCAATTAATGCCAATTGGATCTTAACTTGTGCTGAGTGGCCCCTGGGGAGAGGGAGTGCTCAGTAAGGAGGATATGTTAAGCCTGGGTCTTGAGGGCTTGGTACGGGATTGCTCAGGAGGGCCGGCCATCCAGAGCCATGCCAGGCTAGTCAGGCCCATAGCTTTGTTTCCAAGTGGTCAGTTACTCTGCCCAGATGGTGGACGAGATGTTTTAGACCATGGTTGAAGGGGCCTGGCTGTCTTAGTGGCTGGGATGCAGAGGGATTGTCTTTTTGCTTTGGCTGGCCTGGCACCTGGCAGAGAAAAGCCGCGTCTACAGAGGGCCTCGTCCTCATCTTCTGTCCCACAGCTCCAGTGTGGGTCCCTCTCTCAGAGAGCCGAAGCTGTTGCAAAGAAAACATTCTGTTCCATGTGTCCTGGGCTGTCAGCTTTGCGAAGCCTCTTTTTCCTTTCTGGGTCTTGCTCAAGCTTCCCACAGGCGGGTCTGATATGTGGCCCATGGACTGCACTGAGGATCATGGAGAATGTGGCCCAACACAGAACTGTAAATTATATAAACTTTATGAGATTTTTGTTTTGGCTTTTTTTTTGGTCACTCAACTGCACAGTTCTTGGGTATGAACTTTGCTGTGACAATTTTGAGTCGCCATGTGACATGACTGTGAGAGGGATGTGGTCTGGGGCTTTGTTTCCCGTTTCCTCCCGGGACCCTCCTAGCTCCCTGTCCCCACTTGTCCAGCGGGTTTTGAGTCGGGGGTGGGTTCTCATTGCTTCCCAGCTCTCAGTCCTTTCTGCAGAGGGACCTACCTGACTTAAAGACCCCTTCTCTTTTTCAACGCTGAGAGTGGTAAGTGGGGGAAGCAGATTCTCGCTCTGTGGTGCTTTCTTTCCCATTTTGAGAATGTCTCCTGCAGTAGGGAGTCACTTCCCTGTGGCTGGGAGACTCACGACACCCGAGGCGAAGGGCAGGCTCTGCTGTCAATTCTGTCTGGGATGCGGGTGGCTTCGTCTGGGTCTGCAGGGACACCACCTCTGGCTCAGCTCTCTGGGCCTGACCAAGGAGGCTGTGGGAATCCGATCCAGATGCCGACCTCTGGGGAAGTCCAATGGGCCTCTGGAGCTTCTCGAAGACATGGCAGGCAAGGCTGGGTCAGGCGGCCATGCGAGCCAGAAGTGTGAGGAGGGAAAACAGTGGTGAGCATCAGCCCTCGTGGACCACGGGCTCAGAGGACCTTAGCAACAGGCTGAACTGTTCCGCGTCCTGCTTCTGTTTGAGATAATGCTCGGTTAGTAACGAAAGCCCGACAAGTCCTGGCTACTGTCATTCTTGGGCTCACCTCGGGCCTCCTCTCAGATGTCGCTTTCCCTGACCAGCGGGCTGGGTCGGATGGCCTTGGTGCCCTCCTCATTATCGTGCTATGTCCCCGATTCCCTGTCTGAGCGACTATCACACCGTCAGGACCTGTTTGCTTGTTGGGGACTTTCGCCACCTCTTCTGCCCAGTGCTGGCCACCATCCCCAGTGCCTGGCACTCACAAAGGGCATTTAATGCGGTTTGAAATGAATGCAAAAAAAGGGTTGTTCTGGGGAACTTCAGGCTTAGGACTGCCAGTGTTTTGCTGTCCTCCTCCTCTCCTTCTTCCTCTCTCCCTTCCTCTCCCCCCCCCCTCTTCTTCCCCATCCTCCTTCTCATTATCTGGAACCTAGGGTCCTCTGTATGCTAGGCAAGAGATCTATCTTTGGGTTGTCCCTTGGGTCCCCACTTTATTGCAATGACGTTCCTCAGTGCCAGACCCTGGGACTGAGTTCCTGACAGCACAGGTTCTCTCTGGTGCCAGACTCTGGGCTCCAGGCTCATGGTCCTACCCTCATAGAACTGGTTGCTGTAGATCACTGGGGTGGAGGTCAGAGGTTAGAGAAGAGGAGAGGGTAGACAGGCCGAGTGAAGGGAGGGAGGGTTCTGCAGAGTAAAAGTAGGTTCTTTTTTTTTTTTTTTTTTTTTTTTTGAGACTATGTTACGTAGCCCAGGCTGGCCTTATTCTTGCATTAGCTGAGAATGACCTTGAACTTCTGATCTTCCTGCCTTTGCCTCTAAGTGCTAGAAGTAGAGACACACGTCCTCACACCCAGTCTGTGCAGTACCGAGGATGAGCCCAGGGCTCTATGTGTGCCAGGAAACATTCTTTCATCAACTGGTCTGCATCCTCAGCCCCTTGTTTGGTCTTTTGGGAGAGCCTTTGTTAGGTAGCCTGGCTGACCCGAAACTCACTATGTGTACCAGTCCGGTCTCTCACTTACAGTGGTCCTCCTGCCTCTGTCTCCTGAATGCTGGTTGTTGCAGGGACATGCCAGTAGGCCCAAATGAAGGATTTGTTTGAACAATGGTGAAGTTTGGTAGACACAGAAGGGGTTTGTCTCAGGATGGAGCTACCTCTGTCTGTGATCAGGCGAGTCTAGCCACAGAGTGGGGCCTGAATCGGAGGATTCCAAAGCTGCAGGAAGCACTGGTCCTCACTCTCCCACCTGTACGTAAGTGACCCTGGGCAGGTCACAGTCCTCCCCTAGTGCTGGTGTATTCCCCTTAAAGACAGAAACAGTGATCAGTGATGCCTGCCTGCCTTCACGCTGTGAGACACCGTGACGTGGCAAAGGCCTTGAAGGAATGGAGAGCAGGTCAGAGGGCAGGCGGGTATGGAGCGGTGGCCTGCTGGGAGAGCAGGAGGGCCATCTTGCTTTAGGCTTCTCTGTTTGCTAAGAAATTAAATGCACATCTCAGGCAGGTTGTATCCCCACTGAGGGAGGCAGCTGAAGGGGCTGGGAACTTGGTGTGAGCTGGCCTGAGAGTGTCCAGGCCCTTCTCTTTCCTTCGCCTGCTTCCTGGTGTCTGGGCTAATTCTGGTAGTGGTGGTGGTGGTGGTTGTGCTGGTGCTGCTGGTGGTGGTGGTGCTGGTGGCAGTGGTTGTCATGTGGTGGCAATGGTAGTGGTGGTGGTGGTGGTGCTGGTGGTTGTCATGTGGTGGCGGCCATGATGGTGGTAGGTTCTCAGGGTTTTTAATGGTTCTCTGCCTACCTCTCTTTCTGCACAGTCTCTTCCCGTCTCATTGTCCTGCCCACCTCTGCGCTCACAAGGGTGCTGCAAGGCCCTCTCCATCCCCACCTGCCTCAGGCTTTGTCCACTCTGAGGGTAACTTTCTGCCCTGGTGCCCTCGGCAGGCATCTGGGTCTCCAAGCTGCCTAGGAGCCTCAGGGGAGAGCTAGCTTCTCCCATGTCCCAGTGCAGGAGACAAACAGGCGCTTTTTCATTTTGAGTGCTTAATACTGGGAACATGAAGGTCTGTTTAGTCTTATTCGGCTAACATAAACCAGCCGGAACTGGGCCATGGCAGGGAACTCTGCTGTAAGTTCCCTTATTTGGAATGAAATTCATTGTTTTTCCCCCCCTTCACATTGGGAGGCACTGGGAACTTTGAGGAGGTCTCGCTGGCCTCACCCCACTGTGTAGTTAGTTTGCGTGGCCCTTTCGAGGATCACCGGGTGTCTGTGCTGTAAAAGCTGCCCTGGGACCCCTTTCTTTCACACACTGCACACAGTGTTGAGCCGTACCCAGTGCCTTGGGAATGGGAATGCCTGGGTTCGTGTCTTCTAACCTTGCCCCTTCCCATAGGAGAAACTGAGGCCTGAAGAGAAGAAGACCTGCCCAGACCTGCAGGCCAAGCCGCAGTAGATAGGGGTCTAGAAGCCAGGGCTTCCCGTCTTCCGGACCTCAGGTTTCTGTGCTTTGGGCCAGTGGCCTCTGTCCGGATGTGAGTAGAGGGTGAGGGTGCCGATTCATCTGGCTGGAAGGAGCCTGTGGTGTGGGAATTCTCCCAGGCTTCCAGGAAACTGATCATGGAGGCCTAGGGCAGGGAGCTGGGGAGGGGCAAGAGAGAAGAGGCAAGGGAAATGGAGAAATGGCTGAGAGTCTAGGGGAGCTGTGTGACCCTCATCTGTTCTGGAGGGGTCAGTGTTTTCTTGAGATCTTCCTGGACGTGTCTTAGATGAACCGAAGTAGTGGGAAGATTTGTCAGCAGGGGCATGCTGTGTGGGTCAGCTTACTAGGCTGGCCACCGACCTCATGTCTAGGTTCTTCTAAATGGGTGGGATTCTCTCTGAGGCTTCTGCTGACTTCTGGCTAAGGTTAGCCTCTGATATCTTGGTTTGGGTCATCTGTTACCTGGGTGTCCCCTCTTCCAGAATCCTGCATCTCTGGGGTTAGGTCCCTTAGTCTAGTCCTGGAGTTTGTCTGGGGTCAGTCTTCTTGCTCAGACCCCCAAGAAGACGGGGCTGGTGGGAGCAGAGACCGCACGCACCTACGGCATCACAACTGGGATGTGAGCTCTCAAGGCAGACCCTGGCTTCCCGTCTCGGCAAGTGCAGGGCAGACGCTTCATTCCTCAGCCCTGAAGAACAGAGCGAACATTCTGTAAAACAGATCCGGGTTTACAAAGCTGATGTGAATGCGTTCATAGTCACAAATGACCAGACCCCTGAGTTCCCCCTGATTAGGGTGGGGAGGCAGGGAAGAAACTGGGCAGCATGGTGACTGCCATCCTCCAGGCCAGGGTCCCCAGGGCAGGGTGGGCTATTTTCTGCCTGCATCTTTAGCTTCATCTCAGCTAGCAACACGGGAAAGCGTGTGTTTGGACAGTCTTTCGAGAAGACACACCCTTTCACGTCTTTCAAACAAGCTTTCATCTCTGTCAGGAATACTCCCTCAGCTGCAGAAGGGCTGTAACTGACTTCCCAGCGTAGGGCCAGCAAAAGAGCCATCTACGACACCCTTACCTAAGGGCCCTGGCGTGGGGAAATTAGGGCAGGAGACGTTGCATGTTTACTATGAAAATTCCATTCATCGCTCGTCTGCAGTAACAGCGGTACTGTAATGCAAAGCCGTTTATAAAGTTACAGTAAACTTTCTCTTCCATGCAGTCAGCGAGACGCTCATTTAGAGAAGATCGCCTGGTAGTCAGGAGCAAAACACCGCCTGGGGAGCCGTTCACTCAAGAGAGGCAGCTGGAGAGGATGCGTCCCTGGGTGTCTCTGGGCCCTCCGTGTTCCTGGGCAGGGGGACTGATGAAGTTTTTGCATTTTAGAAACATTACCAAGCAGTTGGCACAGGGCGTTTTGCCCCACCCAGTAGGAACTCTTGAGGAGAAGCCCTTGCGGTGCTGGTGGCGCGAAACCTGCCCCAGGTCTGGGGATTTCTTCCCGTTTGATTTCTCTTGCTGTGAAAACATAGCCAACAATAAGCAATTTGGGGGAAGAAAGGGCCTATTTGGATTACAAGTCCAAGATATGGTCCGTCATTCTGGGGAAGTCAAGGCAGGAACGCAGGTCGCTGTTCTCACATCCTCGAGCAGAGAGACAAATGCATCCATAAGTATTTGCTCAGTTAGCTTCGCGTTCACTCTGGTCAGGGCCCAGGTCGGGGATGGTAACAGTCAAAGCCATTCTCCCACAGACGTATTGTGGTTGTTTAAATAAGGAACATCCCCCAATAGGCTCAGGTATTTGAACTCTCGGCCCCCAGTTTGTGGTGGTGTTTGGGGAGGTTATGGAGTCTTACGGAGGTGGAGCTCTGCTGGAGGAAGTGCCTTACTGTGGCCACTCTGCTGTAAGAGGTGCGGGCTGCTTTTCGCACTGCCCGGCTCCTGGATGCCCGGCTAGCTTATGCCCGAAATAATCACACGGAGATCTGTGTTAATTAAATTGCTGTCTGGCCCATTAGCTCTAGCCTCTTACTGGCTAACTCTTACATCTTTTCTTTAAAGATTTATTTATTTATTTATTATGTATACAACATTCCTCACATGTATGCTTATATGCCAGAAGAGGGCACCAGATCTCATTACAGATGGCTGTGAACCACCATGTGGTTGCTGGGAATTGAACTCAGGACCTCTGGAAGAGCAGTCAATGCTCTTAACCTCTGAGCCATCTCTCCAGCCCCCTAACTCTTACATCTTGATTCAACCCATTTCTAATGATCTATATGTCACCATGTATGTGGCTGTGGGTTATTGGGAAAGTTCTGTATTCTCTGCCCACCTAAGTAAGGGCTGCCCTATCAAAGGCCAAGGCAGTTTTCTTTATTCAACCAATGAAAGCAAAACATAGAAAGAAGACCCTCCTACACCATCCCACTTCCAGTTCACTCTCTGCTTCCTTTATTTTGTCGAAGATGTGATCTTTCAACTTCCTGCTCTAGACTGCCCGCTGCCCCGCTCCACTGCCTTTGCTGTAGTCCAGGCGACATTAGGGAACCGTAAGCCCAAAGCAGCTCTTTCTTCTGTAAGTTGCTTCTGGTCACAGTGTTTTGGCATAGCAGCAGAAAGCAGACAAGAATACATTCCCACAAGCCAATCTGATCTAGATAATTCCTCTCTGAGCCTCTCTTCCCAGGTGATGCTAGCTAGGCTAAGGCAAGTTGACATTTAAAACTAACTCATCTCAGGGCTGGGTTGGCCGACCCAGGCAGTTAGAGCTCTGAGCCTCGAGAACTAGGGGCTCACTACTCCAGGCTTTAGAAGCCAGAGGATTATGGCCCTGTGTTTTTGCTGTTAGAGGCTTATTGTTGTGGGCATTAACCGCCAATGGTCCTGGGAGCTTGGCAGCTACTGTAATCCTCAGCTTTTAGCAACAGTGGGCGGCAGCCGGCAGCAGTGGTGGCAAGTGACACCTCGTTTTAGAACTCCCGTACAGGCCGCAGTTTCTGGAGCCTCCAAATGCTATAAACCGTGATAAATGTTACAGCTCTCAGGCTCAGCCCCTTGGGCTCCTCAGTCTTGGACGGTCGCGAGTAAAGAAGTTCTTAGGTACAGGGTATCTGACACCCTTGGCTCCTGAGGCTCAGCTTGTCCTTGGGACTCTTTCAGTCAACAGGGACGGTAATTTCTTATCCTCAGCTCTTCGGCCATCTTTGTCATTCTCTTCTCCATCCCTGTCATCTCTGTCCTCACCAATCTCGGGAACTCTTGGTGTAGATGTGTGCACACTGGTGTGTGGGAGTACGGGTGCATGCACGCTAAGGCGTATGTGTGGAAGTCAGGAGACAGCATCCCCGCCCCCCCCCCCCCCCCCCCCCCCCCCCCCCCCCCCCCCCCCCCCCCCGCCCCCCCCCCCCCCCCCCCCCCAGTTGGTCCTCACCTTCCACCCTGTTTGAGACAAGAGCAGTTCTCTGTTGTTCAATGTAGTGTATGCCAGGCTGGCCGGCCCATGGACTCATGGAAGTTCTTTTCTCTCCTTTCATCTTGCCATAGGAGCATCAGGATGGCAGACACATGCCACCACATTGGGCTTTATACGGTTCTGGGGATTTGAACTTGTGTTCTTGCATTTGATTGACAGGTACTTTACCCACGGAACCATCTCCCAGTCCCACTCTCTAGCTCCTTAGCTGCCTTCTTATCACTGCTTCATTGCTACTTCCGGTTTCTTCTGTTTGTTACTAGACTATTGGTATCGATCCACTCTATTAATGACAAGGACCAAAAGCCGACACAACAATAGCAACAAACAAACAGAAATGTAAGAAAAGCCTTTTCTTCATTCTAACGTCACAACACCTGGAGGCGGAGCAAGATGGTCTCTCCCATTGTCTCTCACACACACACACACACACACACACACACACACACACACACACATGAGCCTTCTCATGTGGACAGGAGGATAAGCATCAAGGCCACATGCACCAATCACAGTAGTTCGTCACGCAAATGAAATGTAATGTCTGTATCAGCCAATCACAGCACGGTCAGTCATTCATGCAAATGAAGGGCCACACTTGCACCAGTCACAGCAGCCCCCCATGTATGTACCTGAAAGAGTGTATTTGCGGCACCCACTGGCCTTCTGCTGAGCCTGGAGTGGAAGGAATAGCCCCCTCTCTTAAAGGACAAGAGTGGCCGCAGGGTCACAGGACTGTGAGGAATTGTGGTGACAAACTCTGTCTCCATTATGGCTGGGACAGAGCCTTCAGAGCTGGAGGTGTGCTTCACCAGCAAACAGTTGTGGGAACAAGTTCTGGCAAACTGTTTGGGTGACAGTCCTTTTCTCAAGGTGACCCAGGCACCAGAAAAGGAACTGCTAGCTATCAATTAGAGAGTCAGTTATCCTGGCCCCCAACATCGTCCCTAATTGAAAGGAACAATAAACATCATAAGAGGCGCTTCTGATAAAGGTGTATCATTAGCAGTGCATTTACAGAGGGCTCTGTGCCTAACTCCTGTACCCCACAGAAAGGGGGTTCCTCTAATGCGTCTCAGAATCACTCCACTGTGGATCATTGTCTGTGGCTGATGAATTTAGGAGTGATGAGATGGGAGATGGAGCTGTTTAGGGGCTGAATCCGAAGTTGGAAGAGGTGAGCTTGGCAGCCATGGTGCGTGAATGGTGTGAGTGGGCAGCGGTGCCAGTTTTCAGGTGACCAAGAGGACAGTGCTCCCCCAGGAGCTCAGGCAGAGAGGAGAATTACAAGGAAGGATGGGGTGGAGTTCTGGTCAGGGTATAATCTGGGGAAATGTTGGGTCCACGGTTCCCAGTGTGAGCTTGAAGCTTAGGGGAGAGGTCATGGCTGGAACATGTTAGCTATGGTGTCGCCTGAAACTGTGTGGACAGAGTGTCCCAGGGTGGATAGTGTGGAACCTTGCAAAGTCATTGGAGAAGTGCAGTGAGGGAAGCCAGGGAAGGGCGGAGGTCCAGAAAGGAGAGAGGCCTGGGAGCAGAGTGTGGTTGGGACAGTGCAGGAGCTTTCAGAGGTTAGTGGGTCTTCATTTGGCATGGGGGGGGGGCAGCAGACTCTCCAAAGACCACACACACGTAGCTAATTCTGTAAAAGAACAGAGGTAGAGGACTCGCACTTGCTGATGTTCAAACTTGCTAGAACCAAGCAGTAGCCACAGCAGATGGCCCTGAAAGACAGACATGTCGGTGGATGGTACTGAACAGGATCGAAGAAAGCCTTCTGCTGTGTGGTCAGGGAGAGCAAGACCGCTTGATGGTTGGCAGACAGTCTTTTCAACAAATGCGGTGGGAATAATTGGGGGGCGGTTAACGTTTAAAAATGGATCCATCACTCTCTAGGTAACTCCTAAGACTGAAAATGTTGGGAAGAAAGCACAGGGAAGAATGCATGACACTGGATTTGATGACTGACAGAAGGGCTGCTGCTCTCATTGGCATCGAGAAGGGCAGAGCAGGACCCCAAAATGAGGTGGACTAAAGTCTCATGTGGTAACCAACTTTATTCAGAGAATCCTTTTATACAGTTTGTCCTCTGACGGTTAGGAAGAGTCACCCGAGTAAAGTTTACAATCACAAGGACAAGCTGCATGGGGCAAAAACATTCCCAGAGCAGTCCTGTGTTTTGAAGAAACTGAGGTCACAAGACTCTTGCCTTGTTTCCTTGGGGTTTTCTTACAAGCACTCAGAATTGTCACATGACTCCATTCTTGGATTGTGTTCCGACAAGAAGAAAACAGAGAACCTGGATTTCATAGACAGCTTAAAATTCACACCTCGGATAGCAGTGTAAAACCTCTATAGGCCCAGCCTCTTAGGAGGCTGGGGCACGAGGATCACTGTGCCCACTAGTTTAAAACTAACATGAACAACATGGGGGGGGGACCCTATTTCATAAAAAACAAAGCAAAACACAAAGGAGACAAAGCAAAGCAAACAAACAAAACTCCAAATGAACGAAAGAACCGGTATCAACAGAGTGAAAAGGCAAATCATTGGATGAGAAGAATATTAGCAAGTCACGTGTCTGCTAAAGGACGCATATCTGGAATTTATAGCGAGATCCTAAAGCTGAAAACAAAACAACTACCTCTGAAAAGCAGGTAAAGTGGGTCATGAGACTCTCCAATCAATTAAGATATATGAACATCTGGGAAGCAAGTAAGACGATGTTTAAGTACTGCTGGTCTTTAGGGAATGCAGCCCTAAAGCGTGGGTATTGCTTCTAGCTACTGGGATGACTCCTATCCAGAAAACAGAAATTAGCAACTGTGGGCAGGATGTAGACAGACCAGAAGGCCGTGCGGCTGTGCCATGGGATGGCCACTGTATAAGATAGTCTGGCCAATCACTGGAGAATTAATAATCAAGGCGCTGTATGATCCAGCAGTGTCACTTCTGGGAATGTGAAGGGGACTAAAAGCAGGGGCCTGTAGCTCTGTTCATGGCAGCATGGTCCTCAGATCTAAAACACGGCAACTACCCAAGTGTGCAACAAAAGACGGGCGTGTAAGCAAGGTGTGGTGTATGCTTGTCCTGGTGTGAAAAGACACCATGACCACGGCAGCTCATATGGAGAGCTGGGGGCTTGTTTACAGTTTCAGAGGCTCAGTCCACTGCAAGCGTAGTGGGGAGCATAGCAGCACACAGGCAGACACGATGATGGAGCAGTAGCTGAGAGCTACATCCTGATCCGAAGGCTGGCATGGGCTTTTGAAACCTTAGAGTCCACCCCCCAGTGACACAGTTTCTCCAAGGCCACACCTCCGAACTCTTTCAAATAGTGCCACTCCCTGGTGACCAAGCAATCAAATCTATGAGCCTATGAGGGGGGAGCACTGTTATTCAAACCACTTCAATGCTTATGGTCTGTATTATCCAATTTAAAAAGGGAGGAATTTCTGATCTAACATACAATACAAGTGAGCCTTGACTAAGTATAAAATGAAAAAAGCCAACCAATCACACACATGCACCTCCCCTAGCAGCCACAGCTACTCAAATACTGGCCTTGCATGAACTAAGCGAGGGCTCTACCACTGGTCACTTCCCAGCCCCTCAAATTCTGATTCATTCCACTTCTGTGAGGTTGTTAGAGTGGTCAATATATAGAGACTGAAAATGAGTGGTGGCCGCCAGGAGATAGGGAGAGGAGGGGGTGAGGAGTTAGCGTGTGATGGGCAGCATGCTGGTTTTGTGGAATGATACTGGATACTTAATAGTCCATTGATATGGCTAAGATGGTAAGTATTATGTCATGTATATTTTACCACAAAAAATTTATTTATTTGGGGGAGGACCACTGTGGGAGTTGGTTCTCTCCACCATGTAGGCACCTGGAATTGAACTCAAGTCGTAGGCTTGGCAGCAAGTGACTTTACCTGTGAGCCATCTTGCTGGTCTCTGAGTGAAATCCTTTTAGGGCCCTGGCATCTTTCCTTTCTCTTTCCCCCCTTTCTTTCCTTTGTTTTCATTCTTGTTAGACAAAGTCCCATGTAACTTAGGCTAGCCTCGAACTCACGTAGCCACAGATGACCTTGAACTTCTGCTCCTCTTGCTTTCATCTCCCTAGGGCTGGGACTCCGTGTCACCATGCTTAGGTTTTACGCAGCACTGGGATCAAGTCACGCTAGGTGAGAGTTCCGCCATCTTTCCCACACCCAGGATGACTCACAGTTCTTGACAGTGAGATGAGAATGGCCCTAATATTTTTGAGAGAATAAAAGCAACTCAAGGGCTGGAGACACAGGAAAGACCACTGGCTGCTCTTGCCGGGGACACAAGTGTGTGTTTCCGGCACCCACGTGGTGGCTCAAAACTGCCAGTAAACTTCAGTTCCAAGGGGATATGACACCCTCTCTGGCCTCCATAGATACTGGGCACACACATGGTGGACATGCATATGTGTAGGCAAAACATTTATACACTTGAAGTAAAAACGAATAATCTTTTCTAAAAAGCCATCTGTAGCAGTACGCACGGCACGAGCCTGTCTGGACGTCGAGCGCTGTGTTTCTCCTTCTGTCTTATCCTTTCCCCGCTGTCTTTTGCTTCATTCCTTTCTCTCAGCTAACATTTATCCCAGGCTTCCTGTGTAACAGGCACTGTTCTAGGCACTCGGGTAGCGCTTTGGGCAAATTCCCTGTGTCACAGCTGTCTTCTTCGGAGGAAAAACAGGTTGGGAGGAGGAGAGGAGGTGCCATATGGGATGTCAGATGGTGAACAGTGAGGAGAGAAGTCATGAGGGGCGCCGCTAGGGATTATGGGTGGGGGGGGCTATGTTTTCAATCCGGCTGGCAGAGGAGGCTTGAGGGCATTAGAAGGCAGCGATGGAGGGGACGGTGCAGAGATGGAGAGCTCTGGCTCCTCGTCCGCCTTGCTGCCGTGCAGCGCACTCAGGACCCCACTGCCCCGTGTGAACACACACAGGCTGGGTCAGATTTGATGCCTACCCTAGGGCCTCCTGCTGCGGAGCGGTCCGAATGTCAGTGAGGAGGATGGGGCCTTTTTCCTTACAAGCAACATCATTTTCAGCTTATTATTATTATTAGTGTGTGTGTGTGTGTGTGTGTGTGTGTGTGTGTGTGTGTGTGTGCACGTTAGTACATGAGGAGGCCAGAGGACAACCTTAGGGTCTCTCACCAGCCGGGAGCTTGCCCAATAATTGAGGCTCGTTGGCCAGAGAGCCCCAGGAATCCACTTATCTGTGCCTTCACAGTGGTGGCACATGTCTGTGCTGTTATGTTAACAGCTTTTATATGGGCTCTCCGTATCCCTGCCTGTTGCTTAAAAAAAAAAAAAAAACAAGCTGGGTGGTGGTTGTGCACACCTTTAATCCCAATACTTGGAAGGCAGAGGCAGGTAGACTCTGTGAGTTCAAGGCCAGCCTGGTCTACAGAGCAAGTTCCAGGACAGTGGCAAGGCTATACAGAGAAACTGTCTCAAAAAACTAAAAAAGCAAAACAAAATAAAACAAAAATAAACAACAAAACTTATGGAATTTAATTTTTTACAAGATGAGCTTTTATAGCCTTGCCCACTCTCCACAGTGGCCATGGTCTGCAAAGGGAGCATGGAGCTTCAACAGGCTGAGCTCAGGAGTGGGTACGGCTCTGGGGGTCCAGGGGTTACATTTATCACTTTATAAAGGTCACTTTCGTGGTATCGCCTCCACCTACCTGAGACAGGGTCTTGTTAGCCCTGGTTGGTCTTGAACTCACTTTGCAGACCGGATTGACATAGAACTTGCAGCCATCTTTCTGCTTCGGCCTCCCGGCCTCCCGAGTGCTGGCATTGCAGACGTGTACCACGGCACCCTGTTTTCCCTTTGCTTATTGTCCCGAGTGCTCCGGCCAGGGCTTGGTGTTTCAGAGAGGAAATCTCCAAGTCTGTGCCAAGACCCTCATGTCTCCGAGGGATGGTTGAGTCTGACTCTCCTCCTCAGAACAAGAAACGCCTTACAAAGTATATTATTATTGTCCTCAGAGCACGTGTGTGTGAGTGCAGGTGCCCCAGGAGACCAGAAGACCACTTGGTCCCCTGGAACTGGAGATACAGATGCCAAAACCCAGCACATTCTGGCTTGCAGTCAGAGTACAGTTCATCAAAGCAGGGGCTAGAGGCCGCTAGTCACACGGCATCCACAGTCAAGGCAGCAGAGAGATGAATGTCGTTGCTCAATTCACTTTCATTTAGTCTGAACCCCCAGCCGGTGGAATGGTGCTAGCCAAATTGGGGTAGTCTTCTCAGCTCCGTTAACATATCCTAGCAACTCAGACATGCCCAGAGATTTGTCCCCTAGGCAATTCTAAGTTCTGTTGACAATTGATACTAACCATCACACTTGTCCATCCATCCATAACTTAATGGCACCGTTCCCCCTTTTTGGTCTCATGTAGCCCAGGCTGGCCTCAAATGCTCTGTATAGCCAAGGAAGACCGAACTATTTCTGATCTTCCTGCTTCTACTTCTCCAGGCTTGTTTTATAGGCGTGCACCATTACACTTGATTCTTAAACAACACTTAAATATTTTTTTGAGATTTATTTATTTTTATTTGGGGTTTTGACTGCATATATGTCTGGGCACCCTATGCATGCAATGCCTGCAGAGACCAGAAGAGGGCGCCAGATCCCCTTGAACTTGGAGTTACAGATGGTTGTTAGCCCCGTGTGGGTGCTGGGTCTTCTACCAGAGCAATAAGTGCTCTTAACCGCTGAGACACATCTCCTGCCCTTAACAGGACTTTTTAAGGGACTGGGGTCTTTTCAAGTATTCAGCTTCTTTTGTACTTTACTTAAATATTTGTTTCTGTGTACTTGTGTATACACATGTATGTATGTGAGGAAGCACACATTCTGTGGCCCATATATAGCCATCAGAGGACAAAGTACACCCGGCTTTTACGACTTTTACGTGTTTTACGTGGCTCCTGTGCTCCTTATGAAAGGCTTGTGGTGCATTTACACCAGTCTGGTCAGTCCTCAGGTGCCCCCCCCCCCCATTTCATTCACCTTATTGTTATTTTGTTGTTCTTTTGTAACAAGCTGTTACGAAACCCTGTTGGTCTTTAAACTCACGGTGTCGCTGAGGATAGCCTTGAACTCTTGATATTCTTGCCTTCACCTCCTGAGCCTGAAATATCAGGCATGTATCTTATTTATTTATTTTTATTTTGAGATAGCATCTCACCTGACTCTCACTGAGATCAGCCACTTCTGCCTCCTGAGTGCTGAGATTAAAGACATGCACCACTATTCCCGGCCTCTCAATCACTTTTTGAAGTGTGAAGTCTGGTGGTGTTAAATATGTGTGCTGTTTTGTAAATGTCATCACCTGCATCTCCAGTTTCTCATTTTCCCAAACTGAAAGTCTAGATCAGAGGTTGCCTGGTTCCCATGGCCCCAGTCTCTGGTGACCACATTCTACTTCCAGTCTCTACCAACTTGATTCCTCTAGTTGTCTTAGATAAATGAAGCTGTATAGTATTTGTCCTTTGTAAATGGTATATTTCATTTAGCACAATGTCTTCCTGGTTCATTTCTGATGTAGTTTACATCATAATTTTTTCCCTTTTTAATTATTTTTTTTTTTATTTACTGGGTCTTACTGTGTGGCCCTGGATAGGTGCAGCTCACTCCATAGACCAGGCTGGCCTTGAACTTACAGAGTCGCACCATCCTGCTTGGCAGAAAGTTCTTTCCTTTTTAAGAGGAGATGATATTGCTTATCCATTCATATGCCACTGTGACCTGCATGGCTTAGGGAGTGACCTGACTGGGGCGGGGAACAGAGAAACTACAGGCACGCGTGCAGAAAACTGTGATCGGATGGGTCTTGTGCGCTGATGGAGAAACGCCAGCAGTCTGGAAACTCCATGCTTTTATTATAGACAGCTGGATGACGAGGTGGGCTAGCTGATGTTGGCGGGGGTTCATGTGGGAGGACAGTGTCCGGCTGCTGTCATCAGGAGGAGGAGGCTCGATCAGGGGAAGGCCTCACCCAGAGGAGCCTGCGATCCCCACAGGTCTGAGGCCTCCAGGCTCTTGATATGGCCATGCCCATGTCATGAATGCTCATCCATATGAGGACACGTTCCCTCCGCACTGTCCACCAGCACTGCAGTTTATTCTGCATTTGGCCTGTTGGGAGCAATGCTGTGTGAGCATGGGTGCACACATGGCTAACAGGATCCCTGCATGGGTGCACACATGGCTAACAGGATCCCTGCTTTCAGTCCTTCTGTGTTTCTTCCCCAAAGTGGAAGTGTCAGCTCATATGACAACTCTATTTTTAATTCTTTTTGAGGAAGTGATTCAACTTAGTTTGTATAGAAATAGCAATTTTCTTTCCTTACCCCATCTCCTCAAACTCAAATACTTTGAGGCTTTTTTCTTAATACGGCTTTATTGGAGTCTGACATACAATGTACAACACATATGTGTACAATTTGATGTGTTTTGACACATGTGTATATATCCGTGAAGTTTTCGGCACCATCAAGTTAGGGGACATCTCTGTCACTCTCAGACACGTCCTTGTGCCTTTAGGGGTTCCCCCTACTGCTGTTGCTCTTGTCTTTCCTGCTCCACGCCTCATACTCAAGGATTTCCTTCCTTTTGCTGTAGTTTGGTTGGCATTTTAGAGTTAAATATAAATGGAATCTTATAGGCGGATGCTCTCTTTCTCCCTCCAGCTTCTTCCACTCAGTACAGCTGTCTTTGAATTCATCCAAAATGCTGGGCTGTCAATCATAGCCTGGTGCCTTTCCTTGCTGAGTGGGATTTCATGGTATGGATGTGGCTGAATCTACCTGCTCATCCGTTGATGGGCATGTGGGCTGCTTTCAGCGTGGAGCCAATATGAATTTCCTGAAAGAGGATTTGCCTTTCAAGCCTGTGCACAGACATGCTTGTCTGCTTCTTTGATGATGGAATGTCTCACACTTGGTCCAGGCACATCTAATTTTTTTTTTATGACAGGGCCTTGTCCCAGGCTGGCCTCAAACTTGCCATGTAGCTGAGAATGACCTTGAACTTCGTTTAAAATTTTCATTTAATATTATTGTATTTGTGTGCATGATGTGTGTCTCAGAGCATGTGTGGAGGTCAGAGGACAGCTCTATGGAGTTGATTCTTCCACCTTTGCATGGGTTCCAGGCCCAGGTTTGCTCAGCGAGGACTTTTACCCACAGGCCCCAGACCTTGAACTTCTGGTCCTCCTGTTTCTATCTTCTAGATATAACCCCAGGATGGCAGGTTGTACCACTGTGGCTGGTTTTTTCTGAGCCAGGAACAGAACCCTGGGCTGTGTATGCTAGGCAAGCCCTTAACCAAATATGTTTAACATCTAAAAAACTGAAAATGTCTGTTTAATTCTCTGTCCATTATATTTTACTGAGTTATTTTCTTATTGTTGAATTTTGAAAGTTCTTTATATATAAAGGATTTGCAGCAGTCACCTCAGGCTCTCTATTGCAAATAACAAACCCTGCACTGGACTGACTTTATCAGTGAGGAGTGGGAATCTCTGACACAAACAGAACTTTGGGGATGGTGGATTTTAAGTGGGCCAGGGAAGCTCTGCCACTTTTGGTAGGGCTTTTTTCTAGTCTAGTGATGTCATGGCCATCAGAGGAATCCTGTAGAAGGAGACTGCATGTTTATTTCCCGGCTGCCCAGACCCAAATAATATTAATTCCACAGCATTGTTTGGCCAATGACTCAGGTGTATTTCTAGCCAACTCTTACATCTTAAATTAACCCATTTCTATTATCCTGTGTATCACCATGAGACTGTGGCTTACTGGGTTAGGTTCAGGCATCTGTCTTTCTTTTTCAGCAGCTATGTGGCATCTCCCTGACTCCTCCTACTATCTTTCTATTTCTCTGTTCAAATTTCCTACCTGACTTCACTGTGCTAAATCATTGAACAAAACAGCTTTATTCATTAACCAATAAAAGCAACACATATATAGAAGGACATCTCACATCATCTCCCCTTTTCTGTCTAAACAAAAAGGAAGGTTTTAACTTTAACATAGAAAAATTACATATACAAAACAGTTGTCAAGCAAGAATTATAGTTAAAATATTTAGTCCATTTACATTTAGAAAATTAAGGAAAAAACTCTATCATCTATCTCATCTTTGTGAGTCTAAAGTTTTATATCTAATTTATCTTTTATCATAACGAGGAAAACTATAACTCTCTGTCTTCAATATTAATATTACCTAAGTAAACAAGAAGTTCATTGTAAGCAACTTCTAAAGTTCTAGAATTGGCAGACACATGTGCCTGGACAGTCACCCAAAGTTCTTCTGTACCATTGGGGCATCCATCTTCAGTATACAGACCCATAGTATCCAGCAGACTTTTTCATGAAGCAGGGAATTTGAAAGACTGTTTTACCTCTATTGGCAGTTTTTCACTTTCCTTTGTGTCCTGCAGAATGTCTGGCAGTTTCTTCTGTGAAAGCAGGAACCCCAAAGGACCATCCTGGTTTTTTTTTTTTTGGCAAGTTCAGCAGTCACTTTTCTGTGGGTCCTACATGTCCATTTCATACAACATACCTAATAAAGCAGTCCAGACAAAAGCCGGGCAGTGATGGCACACGTCTTTAATCCCAGCACTCAGGAGGCAGAGGCAGGAGGATCTCTGTGAGTACAGCCTGCTCTATAAAAGCTAGTTCCAGGACAGGCTCTAAAACTACAGCGAATTCCTGTCTCAAAAACAAAACAAAACAAAACAAACAAAGCAGTCCAGGCAAGAGCAGTTTCTTGCCCAAATGGCTAGCTTTGTCACATTGAAGGCAAATTCCATAATGAGTTTCTTCAGTGCCCATCAACCTCTCTGAAGTAATTGGTGTTTCCAGAAACAGACATGTCTCACTGTTGAGAAAAATCTAAGTTCTTAAAACATTTTAAATGCTATATTCTGTAGATTTTGAAGAGTTGAAGATTATCTATATAACTGGAATATATTTCTGTTTATCTAGAAAACCTAACTAACATGACTAAGTTTGACTATTCTAGATGACTATCTGGATTGGGGGTGGGGCTTGGGCTGAGGTAAGAGGACCTTGAGTTTAAGGCTATCCTGGACTACATAATGGGTTCACTGCCAGCCTAAGAAATATACTGAGACCCTGTCTCCCCAAACCAAAGTCTAGGAATGTGGATGAGTGGTAGAGTCCTTGTCTAACTTACGGCAGGCCCTGACTTCAATCCCCAACCCCACAGAGACAAACAAAATTCCAAACTGCATTGCTTGGGCTTTTCCATAGAGAGTCCTTGTTCATTTCTCTGCTGGAATGTGGATATTAGTCATTTTCTGGCTTCCAGAGGCGATGCTGATGTGGAACCAGGGTTGAGCATTGTGTCCTCGTGGACCAGGGCAGATGTTGGGGAGTCTGCCACCATGTCCATGATGGTCTTGTTGAAAACCAGTGGCTTAAACAAATCATCTAATCTCCTAAAACCTTGCTTTTCTCATCTGTCCAATGGGACCAGTCCTCTTTAATAGTTCCTGTGAAGGCTGAACAAACCCATGGAATTTGTGCCCATGGACACCTGAGGGGGTAGCTGCTTAGTCCCTCTTTCAGAACTTCCCTCCTGCCAGGAATAGCCAGGGGAGAGATTTCTTTTGAGCTCAGCTTCCTGTCATTAAATGAGAAAGAGAAGGGGGGGGAAAACCAACAGACTGAGAAGCCACAAGCAATCACAGTGGACGTTTTTCTTCTCGGAAGGTGTGGGCTTGAACAAGATGCTATAAATGGTTCCTGGAGACAGCTGGAGGTGCTCTTCCCATTGCCACCTTAGTCGGGAAAGCCTGGGAGGTGCGAGGTGTAGGATATTTATCGTTTCTTCCTCTGGGGTCCTGCAGTGGGTGGAGGAGGCTGTGCCTCTGCAGCCTGCAGGAAAGATGGTCAGATAAGGCTGTGTATTCATCCTCCCCGGGAGTACAGGACACATCCAGGGCTTAGCTTCTTAGCTTAGTTTACAGGTTGGCAGGCTTACATGTAAGGGAATAAGGAGGGCCACCCTTTGGGCTATGTAGTAAAAGGCTGGTGATCTGTCACTTTGGGGTCCTACTGGACCCACAGGGGCCACAACGGACACGGAGGTGAGGAGGGTTAATCTCTAGGCTATAGACTAGATGCTGGAAAGTAGAGAGATGAGTCAAAGCCAAGACTGTATACCACCAGTTCCTGTCTCCCCTCTGCTTAAATCTTCATTTCCTCCTTGCCTGTGTAAAATACTCTTGGCAGAACTGTAGGATGCCACCATGTTAAGTTCTAGGCATCCATGTTGTCCCAAGAATGAAAAAGTCCCTGCATGGCTGGCCTGCCTTGAATAGGCTACTCTGCCTTGGTTGGGCAGCTCTGCCTTGGGGCTTTGGGATGATCTCAGGCAGTGGGATGGATAAAGGTAAGTAGCATGGGAAGGATGTACTGGGTTGGGAGAACAGTGTTCAGAGTCACAGGACTTTGAGCCGTGGCTGTATTCTAGGACTCATGGCTTGTATGCATGGAATACTTTGGTGGGAGGGTGGATATCATGATTGATGAGGCCAGATCCATGGGTTGGGTGGAGTCAATTCAGAGAGTACCTAATGCTTCCCAGAGAGATCAAATTTATCCTGAGGTGCTCAGGAATTATAGACAGAAAGACCAGCCTATCAGCCCTGTGGAGGCAGCAAGAGTGAGAGTAAGTCCCAGTCAGGATGGTGTTGGTGGCTTGAGCTCTGGGAGGAGCTGGAAGATGGAGGGAGTTGGCTTGTAGCCACGCAGAGGGGCAAGTGTTGGGTAATGATGTCAGCAGATACATGTCATTTTTTTTTTGGACAGGGTTTCTCTGTGTAGCCCTAGCTGACCAGGCTGGCCTTAAACTCACAGAGATTCTCCTGCCACTGCCTCTCAAGTGCTGGGATTAAAGGCCTGCACCACCACCACTAACTCAGATGTGTATTTTAATCTTAATTTAGATGCTTTGTGATTGTGAGATCTACACCAAGTATTCAGTGTCCCAAAGACTCAGTGTCATCATTGAGGGTGCCAAGTTCCCAGTGATGACCTCTTCTTCTGTAGCCCAGGGCAGGTATCTCAAGATGACAGCAGCAGATGTAATTTTCTTAGTTGATTTGTATATTAGTTACTTGTCTTATTGCTGTGACAAAAGCAACCCAAGTAAGGAACGATTTATTTTGGCTTACATTCTAAGTTGTAACTGTTCCAAGGGATGCTGTCTCTCATGCTCAGCAAGTTATGGTGACAGGAGCAAAAAAATGGCTGATCACAGTGTGTCCACAGCCAGGAATCAGAAAGTGGCTGGTTACATTGCTTTCACAGTTAGGAAGCAAAAACTGGTTGGTCACATTGTATCCACAGTCAAGAAGCAAAAAGTGATTGGTCACATTGTATTCATTTGGGAAGTAGAAAGTAATTGGTCACATTGTGTTCATAGCCAGGGAGTAGAAAGTGGCTGATCACAGTGTATCCAGTCAGGAAGCAGAAAGTGGTTGGCCACATTGTATCCACAGTCAGGAAGCAGAGATGAATCTTGTACTCTGCTCTCTTTCTGAGTTTTATTTAGTCTGAGACCGAAGACTGTTGAGAGGCACCACCCCATTTAGGATGGGCCTTCCCACCTTAATTAATCTAATCTAGAAAATCTTTCACAGACAGGCCCAGAGATTTGTTTCCATGGTGACTCTAAATCCAACTAAAATGACAACAAAAGTTAGCCATCTCAGCATTTGCTGTCTTTATTTTTATATAGAAGAAGGTACTTGAGGACATGCAAACCCTTCAGGGAAGCCTCCATGGGATGGGTAGGTGCAAGGCTAAAATGTCCCAGCTGGGTAGAAGGATATGAGTTTAAATCTTAGTCTGCTGTTTACAGTAAGATGGGGACATGATTGGGCCTTTATGTCTCATTCATGACTGAGACTCCATCTAGACCACACTTCCTGGGACTTCTAGGTTGTTCTGGATACACTGCCTTAAGGACCTTGTTTCTTCCTCCTGTCTCTCTAGCAGGTAGGCACTTCCCTTCTCAACCCTGTTTTTCAGAAGAGGAATGGATACCTGGGGCTTGTCACTCAAGGGCCTACTTTTCAGTGAGGACTCCCAGCAGAGACTGCAATGGTAGCAGCAGTGTTGGAGTCACGAGACTGCTAGCTTTTGGCTATCACTAGCTTTCCTGGGAGTGTCTGATCCTAGAGTCAGGGCCCTTGTGGATCCTGGGCCATCACTCTGTTGTGCTGCTGATGTCCATTGTCTGAGGGAGAAAGTTGGAAAGGGACCCTGTAGAATACAGGAGCAAGTGGAGGCCTGGCTCAGTGGCTCTGAGCTCTGCTATCCTCTGCAAACCTTGGAAGGACAGGAAAAAGGACAAAGCCACAGATGCAGGAAGGCATTCAGACTCAGGAGGCCCATGGGGGTATTCCAAGATTTGGGGCGGTTTCAGCTGTGCAGAGGGCTGGCACCAGAAGGGGTGGGTCTTGGGAGCCTTGGCTAAGCTACGACAGCCATGTGTACGCGCATGTGTGTCACATGTGAGTGTCACGGGGAGAGGGACAGGCGAAGGTTCCTCCCTGTAGAGGGGATTTTATCCTCCCGACATCAGCTGCCAGCTTTTCTTCTGATCCAGGAGGGATCAGTCGGGTGAATTTCCGCATTAGAGATGCATGAGTTTTATTCCTGGACACATGTCTTATCTCCTACGTCACTCTGGTGTCCTCACTACTTTCCCTCCCCCTGAACATCATATTGTCTGCCTTTCCTTACCTTCCCCCAAAAGATTATGTTCTAGGGACAAATCTTACAGACTCTAGATGACAATTTATCATTTGTGACTGGGACAAGGGCTGACTTCCTCACTGACCAAAACCAGAGCACTAACCAGGTGACAAGGGACAAAACTGAATCTTCTTTCTTAGCTGAACTGGCTGCTGGCCAGTCCTCTGACATGACATTTACATATATAGCAGGCGTGTGTCTGTAACGTGTAAGGCTGAGCGCTATGCTGGGTGAAGGGTGTGTAGGGCTGAGTAAAGGTTGGTGACAGGCGATGGCACTTGCTGAAGCTGGTCCGCTGTTTCTCCTGCCTGGAGTAACAGTCTGCTCACACACGGTCCGCTCACACACACTCCGCTCACACATGGTCCGCTCACACACGGTCCGCTCACATACAGCATCCCAAGTCACTCCTTTCCCTGGGTGGGGCAGAGACCATCACTCCTCACTTCCCCTGCATTCCTGAGTTGACAGTGGCCAGGCGCTTGCATTGCAGAGGTATCCTTGCTCCTCATGAGTACCTCTCGCATGTCCCCACTAGAGAAGTGACCACAGAACCTCAGAGAAGTCCAGTGGTTTGCCCTGTCTATGTGATGGCAGAGCCAGCCTGTGCAGCTGCAAGGCCGAATCTCCCAATCTCCACGTGGTTGGGGTGGGTACATCCATCCTTTCCGGGGAGTGACAAAGATCTTATCCCAGTCAAATGTTTGCTTCCAGTTGGGGGTTCTGTGGGTGTGGATTCCAGCTGGCACACACTGTCCTGGGCATAGGGATCTGGGTACCTCCTTGTTTGGGTCCTTTCTGCTTGGCATGGATGGTGAACCCTCTGTATAGTCCAGGGTGGCTAGGCTGCCTGCGAGACTTGGAACTGGAGAGTGTGAGCAGGTGTGTCTGTGTCCTGGAGGGTCTCAGAAAGTGCTGTTGGCAATGAGCCCAAGGCTGGGAGGAGCTAGGAGGGGCACCCAACTCCAGGTTGTTTGCTCAGATTCCCTTTCAGTTTCCACCCCCGCATCTGCACCTGTTGTGTTCCCATCATCACGGGCAGCTGGCAGCTGGCACTGCTTAGGGCACCTGTCCCAGTGTCCTCTGGTCTCCATGGCTCCCGTTTCTCTACACTGTGGCTTTTGTAGTCTCTGCCCTTCTTCCACCTCTTTGTCTTCAGCTCTGACGTTCTCCTTCAGACTCCAGGTAGCAACCTGTGTTTTTCTTGGGTCTGGATAAAGAAGGAGTTTGGGGGTGGGCTTCCCTCCTCCTGATTCTTCAGTTCCAGGGTGGGTCAGCAGAGGGAGGATGGCCCTGGCAGGTCTCTGTTAAGCCCTAAGCACCTGGTGACTCACCATCTCAATCAAATTATCCTTTGTCCCTGATAGCAAAACAAAACAAAACCTCCAACACTGTAACCATCTGGAGCTGCCTTCCAGCTCCGCCTCAGCAGACCACTTCCCTCTCTGGCCTCTCCACATGCCCGCCATTTCCCGTGTCTCATTAATGAGAACATCTCCGCCCTTCCTTCAGCCAGTTTCGTCTGTTATCTCTACTCTGTATTTGCCTATTTGCGACTCTAAATACAACCACAGAGGACATCCGTCCTGAGTTCAAGTCCGCACCCGCTGTGCCGCCTTGAGAAAGCCCACAGTTTTCTGAGCCCCCTTTGCTACCTCTGTAAGGGGGACTCTTCTGGCAGCCTCAGGGCGGGGGCTGGACCCTTGGTCCCCAGGAGGCAGTTTTCCTAGCCCTAGCCACTGCTTCTGGGGGTGAACTTGCTGTTTCATTCTGCAAATCACTGGCTCTGCAAGGGTGGCTTTAGAAAGTGTGTGTGTGTGTGGGGGGGGAGTTCTCATTCATGGGGAACAAGGATGAGGAAGGATGGAGTGAAGAAAAGCTAAGCGTCCAGCCCACCGTGGAAGCCCGTGAGGAAGGGAAGCTGTAAACGGTGACACAGGCAGGGCTTGTGAGGAGGGCCTCGTTTATTTTATTTGTTTTATTTATTTGTTTTTTAGCTAAACTAATTCTTCTCTTTTATTGAGTATATATATATCTTTTAATTTTACATTTATGTTTGAATGTGTGTGTGCTTAAATAGGCACCCCGTGGCATGTGTATGAAAGCCAGAAGATAACCTGTAACATGGTGGCTTTTTCCACCATGTGGGTTACTGGAATGCAGCTGGTCAGCCCTTAACTACAGAGCCATGTCACCACTCCTAGGATATTTTTGCTTATTATTTATTGTTTGCTTGGTTGGTTCTGCCTCTCCCGGAACTCAGTTTGTAGAGCAGGCTGCCCTCGAACTCACAGAGATCCACCTGCCTCTGCCTCCCGAGTGCTGGGATTAAAGGTGTGCACCACCACAGCCAGGTTGTTATTATTATTTTTTATGTGTATGAGTATTTTGCTTGTATGTATGTCTGTACCATGTTCATGCCTGGTTCCCACAGAAGCCAGTAAAGGAATATAGGATCCCCTGGAACTGGAGTTACAGGTGGTTTTGAACTGCCATGTGGGTGCTGGGAATTGAACCCAGAATGCCTGGAAGAGCAGCCAGTGCTCCTAACTGCTGAGCCATCTCTCCAGCCCCCATCGACAATTTCATATATGTATATATCCCCGGCACCCCCTAAGAACCCCCCTCCTACTTTCCTATCTAGCCCTCTATGTCCAGTTAGTGTTGCCCACATGCATAGTTGTGGAGCTGTCCACTAGAGCATGGCAACCTTATCATGGCCACATCCTTAAAGAAAAAGACTCTCCAGGAAGAGGGTCTTGACTGCTACACAGGTCCAAGAACCCAGGAGACTGAAGTTCCCCCAATGCGACCAGAGGGTGTTTTCCACTCCCTGGGGAAGGAAGAAGACAAGTCCTGTCTTTAGTGTCACCTCTTGGAGCCTCAGTTTTATGCCCTGCAGAGTGAGGGAAAGGATGCTGTGGAATCGGCTGAGGTTTTATGTACAAACCCTTAGCCACCTACCTAGCACAGGGTGCATCCTGAGCCGGTAGAAGCACTGTTAGCCGGTTCTGTTGGATTGACATCAAGACATCAAGGCCAGACTCACTTGCTTCCTCCAGTGAGGTGTCACTTCCTTAAAGATTCCTCAGCCTTCAGAGCAGCAGCCCAAGGTGGGCAAGATGCTCAGACACATGAGCCTACGAAAGGCCTTTTTTACTCCAACCACAGCGTGGCTCGCCCCTTTCCCAGTCTCTGCGGCTGTGGAATGAAACACTGAGCTGTTTACCTACAGCCACGGAAGCCCCTTCCCTGACACCAGCCCCGTGACCTGTAATTGTTTCCTGATCCCAGGCTCCATCTACCCGAGTGTTGGTTGCTGAGGGGTGAGGGTTGAGTCTTGCTTGCCCCTTGGTCCACAGGTGCGCAGGGGAGCTTGCTGAGTGAGTGAATGCTGCTATCTTTATCTCTTTTAGTAAGCAGAATCCTTTGATTAGGTAGAGGTTTTTGTGGTACCCAGTAATAAAACCTCGTAGGGATGCATCCCAGGTTCCACCCCGAGGAAGGGATGCTGCATCCTCTACAGAACCGTGGACACTGCTCTGGGGTAGTTGGTAAATTGCCGCTTCCTTCTGAGAAAAGGGCAGTGGACCAGGTAGGAAAAACCGTTTGTTCGGTGGTACTGTTCTAGAAGTCCTGGAGACACCAAGGTGACCCCTAGTTCTCAAATTTTCCCTACACTACCAAACAGGTTTCTAGGGATGTAGCCCAGGCTGGCCTCAAGCTCAATCCTCCTGCCTCCATTTCCTGAGTGCTGTAATTTCAGGTGTATGCCACCATACCTGGCTTCTGTTTCACTTGCCACTGCCCACCTGAAGGACTACTGGGCCCCCGGCCACACTTGTTCCATCCTTGCTGTATGACTTCTCAGTTACGCGCCCCCATCCTGTGAAGAGCCCCCATTCTACTGTGAGCTATTTTCTGAGTACCCCCTCTACAAGGCATGATGTGAGGACCGAGGGGGAGTGAGGGCAAGCCAGGTGCTGGCCCCATCCTTCCGGATGCCGCTGATTTCTGCCCTGGCACCTCTTGTCTCTTCCCACGTGTGCCCCACACCAGATGGCAGAGTGACCTTTTTAGACACGTGTGTCTGGTCTTGCTGCCTCCCCCACTGAAGCCTGTGTCTCAGGGAAATAGCCTGATCTTGGTTCTGCTTCTCCAGGCTTGTGTCCGTTTCCCTGGCCCATCAAGTCTAGCCAATGGCACATTTCACTAGGGTTGTCCCGCTGAAGCAGCTCTGCCCACACAGCCTTGCTTCTTGAGTATGCTAGCTCCTTACAGCCCGCGGGCCTTTGCACATGTGTGCACAGCTTGCCTTTCCCTGGCCCACCTCCACAGCACATGGACATGAATCTACATATCTTGCCCCGTTCTGGGCACTTTTCAGGAAAACCTGCCTCAAGCTCGCTAGAACCTGAATCCCTGGCTTCAGAACCGCCCCCGCTTTTTTTTTTTTTTAAAGAAAAAACGGTCATATATTCTGCAAGGTGGCTAATTGAGAAACGTCTGTTTCTCTCTGACCCCCGAGAGCTAGGATCTGCCTGTTGGGGATCACATCTCACTTTTACTGTGCAGGTCAGTGTTTGGCAGGTAGCAGATGCTCAGTGTTTGTGGGTTTAGGTGCCTTAGGTTGTTGATCTCCACTCAGAAGAATCTGGGACACATAGACTAGGCCCTTACTGGGCCCTGCTGTCTGTGTTGGGAAGAATAAGACAAGGATTAGGAGGGCCATAGCTGCAGAGTTTAGAGGAGAAACAAGTTCCAAGTTCCAGAAATGGAGACTTAACCAACTACCTGCAGCCGCAAGGAGGCTTCCTGGAAGAGCTTTTCCCAGGATGGGGCACAGGCAGGGAGAGCATTTCCAGTGGAAAAAAGCAGGAACCAAAGGATAAGCAAGGCTAGATGGTCTCTGGGATGCTGAGCCATGAGAAGACTAGGTTGCCCTATTGGAGAAATTGGTCGGTGGCCCAAGGCCCAGCTAGGTCTATTAAAAGGCAGGCTGGAGCTAGGGATCTCAGCATATAAAGTGCTCGTTGTCCAAACATGAGGGCCAGAGTTTGCCCCCCCCCAGAAGCCATGTAAAAGCTTGGCAGGCTTGTTGGCTGCCCAGAATCCCAGAGGTTGGGAGGCAGAGACGGGCTAGCAAACTGGCTAACTGGACTAGTGGATTGGCGAGTTCTGGGTGCAAGTGAGAGATCTTGTCTCGACAAACTGGAGAACGAGCGAGGAAGATGCCAGGGTCACACATGCAGTCATGTGCACTCCCCATGCACATGTGAACACATAGTCACTCATGCACACTCACCATGCACCCATACACATGTGCTTAAAAGAGGGGGGAGTGCTGGATGAGACCCTGTATGTGTAACCTTCTTAGAGGAGTGCAAGGTTTGCCTTTATGACTGGGATGCCATGAATGGGATGATCAGATGCCTCAGCCACTTTCCCTCATAGGACGGGACTAGGGAAGTGTGTGTGTGCACAACCACAGTGAATATGTACCAGTGTGAAGGGATGCACACTGCCTTGCATAGAATTCAGAGCCATAGTTTCTTCCAAATGAAGTCCCTGGCAGAGGGAACCATCATGGAGGCTGTGGGCACTCACACCCAGGGCCTGCCCAGCTTCCTAACTGCTGAGAACAATCAGGTCCCAGTGTCCCCTGTGTCCTCTGTCCTGCTGTCTTCTGTCAGACTGGGGTGTGTGCCATGTGTGGGCAACAGCAGTGTCTCGAGCAGCTCACACATGGATGCAGGGCAGCCCCTACATTTCCCCCATGTTTCCCCCAGCTTGTTCTTCAGCCCCTGACTCCCCATGTGTATCTTTATCTGGGAATCTAGATCCTTAACCATAAGAGGGCCTGGAAGATGGGAACTCTCCCCTGTCCTGGGAGAGATGTTTATTCTGGACAGAGTGTGATGGGTAGAGAGAGCATTTCCCAGACCACCTAGGGTGGAGTCCTGGCTCTGCTGTGACATGCTGGGATCCTCAGGCAAATGCTTAGTTTCTCAGAACACTCACCCCTTTTCTGTAAAATGGGTATAAGAGCAGCTCACACACTGTTCTGTGCACGGTAAGTGCTCAGGGCATGGCTTGTCCCTTTTGATGGCAGCTTGGGCTTGCTGCTTAGGGCTAGGATTTCCCTTCCCAGCCTCGCTTGCCGCCTCTGTCTCTGCTTCCTTTTTCCTTAGGTGCAGGGTGGTGCCAGATTCTGCACCCTAAGATTCCTCCAGAAGCTGTGTAAATCTGTAGGAGGATGCATGTAGTGTGTTGGGCAGGAGATGGGTAAGTGGGCACCATGGCGGCACTTAGGAGTGTGAGTGTGCACAAGTGTGTGGTGATATTTTGTTTGTGCTTTAACAAATAAAACTTGCATGAAGATCAGAGTGCAGAGCTAGCCACATTAGTTAGCCATAGAGGTCAGAAAGTGGTGGCACACACCTTTAAGCCCAGTACTCAGGAGACAAAGGCAGATGGATCTCCATGAGTTCAAAACCACCATGGGCTACATGAGATCAAATCTGTCTAAAAGAAAAACTGAGCCAGGTGGTGGTGGCTCACACCTTTAATCCCAGCACTGGGGAGGTGGAGACGGGAAGTGATGTGGCTGGGAGAGAGAGGAATAGAAGGTGAGAGGAGACAGGAGCTCATTGCATTCAGTCTGAGGATTCTTGGAGACAGGATCTTGCCCTTGTCAGTCTGGCTCCTTTACTTCTCTGATCTTTCATCATTTATCCTGATATCTGACTCTGGGTTTTTACTATTAAGACCAATTAGAAATTGCACTACACGTCTATTTGTGCATACATGCTCACGTGTCTGTTCATAGATGCATGGTATGATGCAGACTGTACGGGTCCGTGTGGCTGCGCAAGGGTGTGAATGTGTGTGGTTAAAAAGACAACTTGGCATGGGAGTAAAAGCCCAGGTTCCGGCACCAAACCACCTGCTATCCTCTAGTTAACTCTCTTTTCATTGGCCTTCTGGCCTTTGGGAGATGCTGGTGGTACCTGTTGGTAATAGTACTGATGTTGACCTCATGGGTCAGCCTGCGAGCACTGAAGGAATTAATCCTTGTGAGAGAGTCTGGAAGAAGGAGATAGAAATGATGGGAGTTCTGTGCACTGAAGCTCCCTAGCTTGACTGCGGTATCCTCGGGGCAGGGCAAAGTCAATATTGCTCTGATCCCACTCTTGGCTTTACCCCTAATCTGCATGTAAGTGGCATGTGATGTCCCCCGAATACTGAATGGCTGTTGGCCTGGGTGACAGGGGAGGTGTTGTGTATATCTCCATATCCATGGGACAGTGTGTGTGTGTGTGTGTGTGTGTGTGTGTGTGTGTATGTTTCCATGTGTATGTCTGTGTATGGTGTGTGTTCTGCTGGGGCATCTCCAGTGCTTTCTGGAGCTTGGCTATTTCAGGAAGCCTCCAGTCTCCTCCTCCTTATGTAAATAAACATGACAGATCCCTTGCCTGAACTAGCACAGGGGTGGGGGAGGCTCCTAGTGGGTGGGAGCTAGGAGGCGGCAAGCACAACCAGGGGGTGTGTGTGTGGCCGGCTGGCTGGCGGGCAGGCGTGTGCATGCACGAGGGAGAGGGAGTGTGGGGGCGCAAAAGGGGCCGCTTGGCCCTGCCATGCTGGCTGGCCGCGGGGGAGGGCAGGGGGAAGGAGGAGGGGAGCTGGCCGCCAGGGCTGCTCCGTGACGAGGCCAGCCGGCCGAACGGAGGTGGCCAAGCTGCCGGCGGCCTGAGATGGGGGGACAGATCACACGGAACACTTTCCACGGTAAGGCCCCAGTTGATGTTTGGAGTTCAACCCACCCCGATCCTGGGGACCACTTGGGAGGCTGAAGCGGAGAGGCACTGGGATAGAGTCTTTACTCACGTCCCTGTCTTGTCAATCTTTGTGGGCTCAGGGGCTGTGTGTGCGGGGGAGGGGGGGAGGTTTTTGGGTGGGTGGCACTATGGTTGGAGAAATAAGGATATCTGGAAGGTCGGGCATCTGAGTTTCCCTGCAAAGTGGCCTTGTTCTCTTACTAGGGTGTGGAGCAGCCCTTGAGAGGAACATGAGGTCCTAGGTACCCCGATAGGACTCCTTACAGAGACTCTGAGGCAAATTGCACTTAGACAACTGGGGAGACCGCTTCTGTGTCTTGGAGGTGGTCGGGGAGAGATGTGAGGGTACCGTGTGTGTGTGTGTGTGTGTGTGCACATGTGCCTGTGCTTGTGAATTGTGCTGGAGATATCTGTGGGTGTGTACCCGTGCCACCTTGCACCTAAGCACACAGGTGTGCTAGTGACACAGGTGTGTAGTGACAGGTGAGCCTGACCTGGTTCTCCAGGAGAGGGGAGTGGATTTCTGGCAGACCCCCAAGCAGGGGGATGAAGACAGGGAAGGAAGCAGACTACTTGGTATCCTGTTTGCTGGGCTCCCGCTTGCTTCCACTCCCGTCTTCTGGACTTCTCAGCTCTTGTGCAGTGGTCTTGGAAGCAACATGGCTAAAGTGGCCGCAGACCCGGGGGGACGCTTCCTTGGCACTGGAACTGGGCTCCTCGACAGAGTGTCTGGAGTCAGATCCCCTACAGATGCCCTGGGACCCTCCCTATAAGGCAGGGTACTGGAAAGTGTGTACCCATCTGCTGAGTCTATTGGACACCAAAAGCCTGGGAGAGGCCCAGGCAGGAAGGAGAGAATGAGCCACTTAGAAACCATGGGGGTGGCTGATGCCAGGTGGCTACCCTCTTCCAGGCTCTGGACATTGGGATAGTCATTACTAACTTAAAAATAAAGAGGCAGGAAAAGCAGGTCATTGATTCTCGGAAAAGGAACTGTATTTTGTCCTGGGTCGGGAGGGCCAAATGGTAGGTGGAAAGCCCTAGAAGGTATGTAACCTGGAACCTGCTGGGGCAGTGTCAGGGACCTGGGCTTTGGCCTGAGACTTGGAATGGGCTGACTGAGGCCTGGCCTGCCTGCCTATGGCCCAGGCTCACTGTTGGCAGAGGGTCTGGAGACAGCTGACATTTTCCACTGGGGTCAGACCTCGGCAGGCTTGGGGGCTGGGAGGGACAGAAAGGCCCTTGGGACACGTGGCCGCTGTCCTCTGGCTGCCTTGGAGCCCCAAGAGCTGTCTAGCTCATGCTCTGGAGTAGACAGCATCACTGTGATAGGCATGGGGCTGGGCACCTCTCAGTTCTCATCTGTCAGCCGGACTAACTGTAGGCGCTCACACAAGGCTCCTGGGATAACTGCATGGAGGGGGGTGAACGTGAAGTGGAGGAAGGCAGAAGGGCTCGGAGGAGCAATCTGGGTCCAGGGTCAGACGGAGTTCCTCTCCTTCAGGTGTCCCATGTCACAAGAGACAGGAACGTAATTGGGTGGGTCTCTAGGCTGGGTGGCCATAGGTGCGGATTAATCAAGTGTCGTATTTGCCTGTTTCCCTTCCCTGTCAAGTCAGGCCCCTGTCCTCGGCTTACCCTGGTTGTTGCCTCAGCTGCCATCCCATGAGTAGTGGGTGTGTGGAAGGGCGTGCCTGTGCCTAGCGGTATCCGGCCAACCCTGCCCATCTGTCCTCACGCATCCGTCTCCGTGTATGCCTTCCTGTTCTGCACACCGACTGCCTTGTGGCTCTGTCCCCTTTTAGAAGGTGAACAGGAATTAGGGGGGACACACAGATTCTGTGCGCTTCCTATGGGTGTTCCTACTCTGCATGGCTTCCTTGGGTCCCCAAACAGTCACATGGCCCTTGGTGGCATTTTGAAAAGCCTTGGGTTTGTTTCAAGCCCAAATATTTTGGCTTGCTGGGTGACAGTGAACGAAGGACAGTGGCAAACACTGACCTTGCCCTCCGTGTTGGGTTTTATCTGCTGTGTGTGTACATGACATCATGTTTTGTGTGTCCACAGATGGCATAGCTGGGTCTTGAGTCCCTATTTGTGCACCGCGTGGTTATGATGTTTTTGTATATTGAAGAGACTATGTTGTTCTTACTATAAGCAGCCATGCTTCTGGTGTACCCTGTGATGGTGGTGGTGGTGGTGGTGGTGTGTGTGTGTTGGGTTGGTAAAGTGGAATCCAGCTCTGGGAATAGCCTGGCAGGGAACCGATGGACCGGATGAATTCCCATTTGGAAAATGATTTCTGCGGTTGAGTGCTTAGGTTCTTTCCCTAGGCAGGTTTCCGGGGCTGCGCCTGCTCTCAGTCTGAAGGGCAGGTTGCTGGGGTGGACAGGGTGGCAAGTCCCACAGGGAGGCAGCAGGACACGAGAGGCCTCCCCTCTCCCTTTCTTCCCCCTTCGTCTCACTTCCTCCTTTATCTCCCTGTAGTGTTCAGCCAGTCAGGGAATGGACCCCTTGTTTGAGGAGTATCAGTGACATCCAGGCGGCTCACCTTCAGCCTGGTCTCCAGACTTCACGTGCCCAAGCATCAGAAGGGTTCAGTGATCTGAGAGATAGAGCCACACCCATCACAGAGAGAGACAACATTGCCCCAAAGGGAAATGGCTGGCTGGGGGCACACAGCTGGTGCTTCAGAAGAGACATGTGGCCTTGTCTCACTGGATTGACTCCTTACTTTCCCTTCTTGAGTTCCTTAATCCTGAGAGCAGCAGTGGGGGCAGCAGCCTCCCATGGCCTTATGGGCCCTGAGATTAGCACAGAGCTGCTGTGGGAGGGGGGAACTTAGCCGCTTATAGCCCATGGCTGTGGAGCCACTGAGTCTTCCAGCTGGGGAGGGGGGTTAAGCAACAGGCTGTCCCAACATAATTCAGCCCGCAACTTGGCCTCAGTGGGCACGGGAGGCCGTGGTCTGTAGGGAGAGGGAGAGGAGCGTGGAGTCAGGCCTGGTTTGGAGCTGAAGTGGGTGCAGAAGTGTCGGGGAGCTAAGAGATGGTGAGGGTGAGCTGGGCACCTGGGTGATGAGGCCAGGAAAGCTGCAGGCAGAAGGGGAGAGGGGCATGTCCTAGCTGAAAGCTCAAAGCTCTGTTTTTGCTGATTAGTGCCTAAGCTGGTCCCTGGATGGGGCGGGAAGGTCTGTTGGCAGAGTGGGCGGAAGGACCAAGTTGGCTGATCCAGAGGTCGTCAAGCAGCGTCCTTGGCATGGGCTGAGCATCCATGAGGGTTTCGTGGAGGGTCTCTTGTCCACATGTGCTTGCTAGAATGTACATAGGCATAGGCCCTGCTGCCTCTCCGCCTTCAGTCCTGCTGGCCCCGAGGACAGCAGAATAGGTGTTCCTGCCCACTATTCTGCATGCCCACCAGCTACCTAGAAGTGAATAGTTGGGCCCAGCCCATACCGGAGGGGAAGAGCCCAGAAAAGGCATGACGTCTAGGAGGTGAGGGGAAGGGGGTTTACTAGGGACTAGGTAGGGGTGCTTCCTATAGACACCCATGTTGTAGGGTGGGAGCATGAGAGAGGCTGGGTGTGAAAGATCTCGGATGCAGAGACTGGTGAGAGGGAGAGAGAGGAGAGCACTGACCCTCATGAAATTCTTTCTCCTTCTCCAGTAACCATCTGTGTGTGTGCGCAAAGTGGGTGTGGATCTATGTAAGGAGAGCTGAGGGTGACGTCCTGTGGGGCAGGGATCCACGTGAGCCACGCCTTCCTTGTTTAGACCTGGGTTTGGGATAGTCCTGGGAGCATAGGGACAGTGACAGCAGGCTGAGTCATCTGGAAATCCCCTTGTGGAACCTTAAGGGAGAACAGGAAGAAGGTCTCCCTCCCAGTTGATGATACAGATGTGTGACTGCTGGCTGCTGGGAACATCAGACTGGGACGTCACCGCGAGCGAAGGAGCAAGCGAGTGAAAGCGGGCAGGACGCTCAGCTAGAGATGAATTTGTCCATGGGGTGGCCATTCTGCCATCCCTTCCCCTCCCACATCATCATGTACCCCTTTGGTGCGGCAGGCAGCTTCAGGCCATGCTATATGCATTGTCAGGGTTTGAGGGGGCAGATAATGGGGTGTTAGCATGGCTCTTCATGCTGGGTCATGACAGCAAGAGCACACAAGACTGAGGGATCTCCAGATGGGCTCAGGGAGGGCAGAAGTCAGGGGACAGGCTGAGTGGGTCAGCTAACTTGTGGGGGCAGTGAGGCGCCCACGTGCAGTGTGACAGGTTCAGAGCTCAGAGCTCATCTCTGTGACCTTGGCAAGCCATGAACCAGGACCATCGATATGGTATTGTCTTTTGCTGCACAATCTATTACCCCCAGACCCACAGCCTGAAACTGCACGCGCTTAGCCAGCTCACTGCTTTTGCGCCCTGGAATTATGTGGTTTTCCTGGGGCCCCGGGGCCCCTGGGTTCTCCTTCCCCAGGCTGCAGTCAGTTCACTGGGACTGCTGTCTCATTGCAAGGCTCACCTGGAGGGGAGCCATCACCAAGATTACTCACAATTACTGGCAGTCCTTGATCCTCCCCACATCTCCCTACAGGCATGGGAGCTGGCCTCCCCTGAGGGAATAATTCCAGAGAGGACAGTAACAGCCAAGACAGAAGTGACAGTCCTACAACCCAAAGGGAGTGAGATTTCATTACTTCAGCCGGGATCTACTTTAGAAGGGGCCACACAGGAACAAGAGGGCCCAGAGGCCAAGATGGCCCTCTTGGGCCAAGTTCAATAGTGGAGCTTCCCACAGACACCCACCTCACAGGGTTTGGGAAGGTGAGACAGGCTAGGTAAGAACCACAGAGGATGCAAAGACTGGTACAAGAGGACCATCCCTCAGGGATCGCCTCCTTTCTCCCCAGCAGTGCGGAGCCGATAGAGGGTCTTGTAGGGTTGTAGTCAAGTATGGAGTGTGGGGTCTTGGGAAGAGAGGAAGTGTCTCCCTTCATTTTCTGGTGTCTCTACTGGCCACCAGAAAGGGCACAGCACAAAGCAGATGTTCAGATGAAAAACCACACACTAGCACCGTGGTTCTCAATCTGTGGGTCACAAGCCGAATGACCCTTTCATAGGGTTCACATAAGAACATTGGAAAACACAGTATTTCCATTAAGTAGCAGACTTACAGTTATGAAGCAGCATCGAAAATCGTTTTATGGTTGGGGTCAGCACAGCATGAGGACCTGTGTAAAGGGTCGCAGCGGTAGGAAGGTTGAGGACCACTGCCCTGGCAGGTTCTTTTCATCATTCGCTTGAGCACCTAGTCTGTGCTCAGAGCAGAATGTTGGAAAATATCAATGAACAAGATGGCAGCCCTTCCCCCAGGGAGCCTCCTTGTCCATCATGGGAAAGGGTAGACGCAGACAGGAAGGCAGAGAGTTGTCTGAGGGACTTTTCTCAGCTCTTGAAAAGATACATATGCCCAGAACCAGTGGATGCAGAATTGCCGAGGGAAAGCACCCTGGAACATGCGTGCCTTAGGGGTGACCCGTGTGGTGAGGGACACTCTGCTTGGGTAGATAGGTCCCCAGAAGTCTGTATCAGGGTCCCAGAGAGACTCCCGGAAGACCTTAAAGTCTGTAGGATGAGCAAGAAAAGGGCAGGTCCATGGTGGGCAGGGGAGGGAAGGGTTTGAAGCTGAGAAATGGGTGGAGCCATGCCTGGAGGTGAGGTCACTGGGGAAATGGAGACCTTCAAGGAAGCACTTCTGCTTCTGCCCAGCTGGACAGCACCTCCATCACTGTCTCCTACCTTCTGGCTCCTTGCTCCTGCAGAAGGAGTCCCGGTCAGAGAATGCACACCATCCTGTCCGAGTCAGGCCCAGCATGCAGTGCAGTGAGACCAGAGCTATGTCGGAGAGAAGGCGAGGCCGCAGAGCTGGGCTCCTTGCAGATCAAATAAATGGATACTTCCTCCCATAGTCGTCACTTTTGTTTAAAACAAAAAACTTTATCTTAGACTCAGGTGTTAAAATTTGGAAAATTGTTTTGAATCAATGTGCTCCCCACGTACTTACCATAGCTGGGAGAAATAAGCAAGGCAGCTAGGAGCTTCTATTTAAAAAAAAAAAAAGATGTATTTTTTTATTTTAAACTAGTGTATTTCTGTGTGTGTGTGTGTGTGTGTGTTGGGGGCTATTAGATGCCTGCTGAGGGTAGAGTTATGGTGACTGTGAGTAGCCTAAAGTGGGTGTTGAAGCAGAACTCAGGTCCTCTGAAAGAATAATAAATATTCTCAACCCATCTCTCCAGCCCCAAGAGCCTCTTTTTATAAAGAACTCAAGGTCCAGAGTGAGAAAGTAACTTGCCTGAAGTGACAGTGATTTCACAGCCTGGCTGGGGTGTGAACTGAAGGCCTCCTGCTTCCAATGTTCATGGGTTTTGCTCTGCCATCTCCTCCCACCCCTTCCACCCGTGCCCCCATCCCTGCTCCCTCCCCCGAAAGTGAGCCAGGCTGTGTAGAAGGTGAAGATGAGGCAGGCACTTGTATTCAGAGGCAAGGGTCAGAACAAGGTAGCCTCAAGAGCCATGGGATTCATCTGAGCCTTGGAAGACTGGAGAGGTTTGCAGAAGCTCAGGTGGGGTTGGGAAAGAAAGGGTGTGGACAGTGGGACCAGCCGGGGCAGAGGTCATGGAAGTGGGAAGGGCATGGGGTGGTGTACCTCACAATGACCGTACAGCAGTGGCCACTTTCTGAGTTGTCCCTACATCGTCTCAATTGGTACCTTGAAGGCTGTGGTGACCCCGTTTCACAGATAGGAAGGCTGAGGCACCATGCAGTATCCACACACAGGGAGATGGACTGGGCTTGGAGAAGGCCAGGACTAAACTCAGATCTGGGCACTCTGACCGAGAGACCACACGTGTAAGCTAACGTCTGCGGGTCTGTGTCGGTGGCATTATTGGGCCCCGCCTCAGGGTTAGTGCTTCCTCGCATGCCCTCCCTGATCCTTGGCAGCTCGTCCATCAGACTCCACCGTAATTCAGAGCTTGATGGGGGCCATGGGGTCTTTACTCCAGAGGAGCGTCAGGCCTGTATTGGCAGCTTACATGTGCAAGGAAGACAAGGCCCTGGTGGAGTCTCACTCCTCGTCAGCGTCAGCAGGGGCCTGCATGGAGGCTCCATGAGCTCTTAAACTTGTCCCCAAAGGGCTGCCTTGGACCTTGGCTGGGAACTGGTGGCAGGATGGGGGTTCTGCTTGAGTAGCCGCAAAGTCCTCAGGCTTGCTACTGTACCTTGCTGGGGTGCAGGTGCCTGGTCAGCACCTCCATCCACCTACTGCCCCAGAGCCATATGGAGATGATCTCTGGTATTGAATACAGAGTTGGGTAAAGCATCCTGGACACCTGTTGGAGGGGCACAGTCAAATTCTAGCTTTGCCTCTTCGTCTAATACTAACCTCACAGCGACCCTCCAAGTGACGGAAGGGAGTCTGCCTCCAGCTGCCCCATCTGGGTCCTTGGTGTCAGAGTCATGCATCCAGTAATTCTCACGGTGCTTTCTCTCCCCACAGCCCAGGTCATTTTCAGGTCAGATGTGTCAGGAAGAGAGCAGAAGCAGGGCCTCAGGGTGGCAGTCGCTCTGATCAGCCACATTAGCCACCTCGAGGGTCCCGTTCACAGTGCCTCTATGTGGTGGTCCTGGCACTGTATGAGGACTTTACACACTAGTGGTGTACAGGACACACAGTTCAGGTGCCTTTGTGTGGAGGTCCTGGCCCTCTCAGAAGAGACGTACCAATGCCTGAGACAGCAGGGCAGACAAGAGGAGGCTGAATCCAGGAATGTTAGTGTGGATGGTGGGATCCATAGCCAGGATGTGGGCAGCTCAAGGACTCCCCTCAGACTGTGGGAGGAGTTGAGGAGGGTGTGGGTCAGGTACTTAGCTGGGGCTGCCAAGCAGCTGGTGGTTTACAGGGAGAAGATGGCCAGTAGCCCAAAGAGGTGGCTTCGTGTGGTGATCACACAGCCACCTTCAGAAGAGCATCTGGGGGTCGCTCAGTGACTGACCTGAGAGCCTTGGAACCACAGTGTGGACAGGAGAGGAGGACCCAAAGGCTTCTCACTCCCAGCACGGAGGCTGCCGGAATGCCTTGTCTCCACCCACCAGGACAGAGCAGCACCCATTCCACTTCACAGTTGAAGGGGACTTGTGGTTAAGGTTAGAGTGTCAGCCCACCTTGGCGTGGGGACCCCCTGTGAGGTAGTCTAAATCCTTATGAGCCCATCCTGGGACCAAGTAATGGGGGACTTCAGTGGCTGGAAATTCTACTGTCCACTTAGGGAGCCCACCCAACTCTGGGACTCCTGAGATATTCCAGCCCTTGTGGCCTGATGGCTGCAGAACCCCTGCACCTCTGACCAGTTCTAGAACGTCTTGTTTTCCTGGAGAGAGCAGAGCCAGCCCTTCCTCATGCTGCCCCACCCCCCGGGCCTGGCACAACAGAATGCGCTCTAGAAAAGCACATGGTCACAGCTGGTGGTGGCCATGGAGCTTGGCGTCTGGGGCCCTCGAGAGAAGCAAGCCGAGATGTGAAGTGACACAAACCAGGGGCCCCTAGGGCTGCCATTCCTCTCCCCTTCCTGTTTCCCTCCTCTTCCTCCCCTGCTGAGAGAGCGGAGGGGTCCGTGCTGGCTGCTAACTGCATCTTGCTGCATTAGTAAGTTGCTGTGCTACAAGGACTAAAATCTGAGACACCCCAGAAGCCCTGTCATAGGTGGACGTCCCTCCACCTTCCTCTGTTGTCATGGTTCTTTGCTTAAGATGACCAGATGGGCAGGCTTCATTTCCTGTAAGACTGGTGGGGCACGGGGAGCTGGGGAAGAGAGGGGTGCCGTGTAAGGATGCCACCCAGCTGCTGATCCTGAGGCACAGGTCAACCAGTATCCCAGAGAGGGAAGTATCGCTCAGCCAATGAGTGCCAGAGAAGCCACCAGGTACCTTTTCCTGCAGCACTGACTGTTCCTATTTGTCTCCTGGCTGCCAGCCGCACATCTGTAAAGTGCTTGTTCTGCCCCCAAGCCTGTCCTGCCCTCTGTCCCACTGAGATGTTTACCAGGAAGGAAGGAAGTACCATGCTTTTGTCTGGTGCCCACAGTGCTACTGGCATGGGCAGTGTTAAGCAGGGGTGAAGCCTGAGGTATATAGGGAAGGCCTTGAGGGAGGAAGGTGACGTCCTCGACACTGAGGCTGACACTGGCTCCGTGCTCAACAACTCCGCCACAGCCCTGCCTCACCAGCCGAGCCCCTGAGAGGCAAGTTTCCTGGTGGCTCTCTGGGCGGTGACCACTGTGTGTCATCTTGTATGGTGATTTCCGTCAATGTCCATGTCCTGGGAAGGACTGTTGACTTCAGGACAAAGCCCACATGTGTGTTATGTTTGTTCAGTGCCAAGGACAGAACTTGGTATTTCGTAGGTGACGAGCGACACATATAAGATGAGGGGTGACAGAGAAGATGCTGGGAGTGGCAGCCAATTGTATTGGACAGGGTTACAGGCCATCGCAGCTGATGCTGGAGGGGAGGAGAGGATGGAGGTGGTGGATGGCCAGGAACCCAGCAGCCCAGTGGGTTCTCGACCTTCCTAATGCTGAGACCCCTGAGTACAGGTCCTCATGCTGTGCTAAGCCCAAACCATGAAATTATTTTTGTTGCTACTTCATAACTGTAGTTTTGCTACTGTCATGAGCATAATGTAAATATCTGATATGTGACCCCAAAGGGGTCACGGCCCACAGGCTGAGAACCATTGCAGCAGAAGGTGGTGGCTGGGAAAACACAGTGGAGGGAAGGATGGCGGTTACAGCTGGCTGTGCTGGAGAAGGCAGGCATGCTGGCCAGTGGGTGATTGCCCTTTTTCCCTCGGCCCTCCGCAACGAGACCCTGGCAAGGCTCTTGGTCCCACTGCGTTCTCTGAGGCTGTGGCCTATTCCTTTGCAGACTCCGTCGGGGGCTCCTTCCCGGTCACCTCTCACCGATGCCATCACAAGCAGAAGCACTGTCCGCCTGTGCTGTCAGCCGGGGGGCTCCCGGCCACGCCGCTGCTCTTCCACCCCCACACTAAGGGCTCCCAGATCCTCATGGACCTCAGTCACAAGGCCGTCAAGAGGCAAGCCAGCTTCTGCAACGCCATCACCTTCAGTAACCGCCCAGTGCTCATCTACGAGCAAGTCAGGCTGAAGGTGGGCACCCCCAACCCCTGCCTTTGACTTCTTTGGCCTGCTTGCTGTTCCGCTACTGGCAGCCTGCCCCCTCTCCTTTTTTTCTTCTCTCATCCTCACTCCTTTCCTAGCCTTCCTGGGTGATAAGACTCCATGGGAGTGGCTTTCACGAAGCTGTAGGAAGGCCCCCTGGGGTGGGGTTGGGTGGGAATAAGCTACATTGCAGTTTTCTGGCTGTCAGACACTCCTAAGAGTTGGCTGAGGGTGGTCTATAGTGAGCCCACCCCTCCCCCCTTGGTCATCTGACCACAGGGGAGAGGCTAGGCTGAGGGTCCCCACTCCCTGTGGCCAGATCACCAAGAAGCAATGTTGCTGGAGCGGGGCCCTACGACTTGGCTTCACCAGCAAGGACCCTTCCCACATCCACCCCGACTCGCTGCCCAAGTATGCCTGTCCTGACCTGGTGTCTCAGAGTGGCTTCTGGGCCAAAGCTTTGCCCGAAGAGTTTGCCAACGAGGGCAACATCATTGCCTTCTGGGTGGACAAGAAGGGCCGCGTCTTCTACCGCATCAATGACTCAGCCGCCATGCTTTTCTTCAATGGGGTCCGAACAGCTGACCCGCTCTGGGCCCTGGTGGATGTCTACGGCCTCACGCGGGGTGTCCAGCTGCTTGGTGAGTACCATCCCTCTGCTTCATTAGTCTCAGGACAGACCCTTCAGAGTTCAGGTGCTGGGACTGACCTTCGTTCCCATGAGTCACAGGGGCTGTACAGAGCCTAAGTGGCTCAGAACAACTCCAGGGCTTTCTATGGACTGTGGTGTCCCCCCTCCTGGTCACAGCTTTGGCAAGTGAAGTTTAGTGAGATCATGACCCACGAACCCCGCCCTCAGAGTGCTTTCTAAGTTATACACAACTTTCACCACCAGAAATGGCAGCCCTGACCCTGCCCTGGTGAGGTTAATGTTGCTTTCAGTAACCATTGTCAGTGAAGGCGTACGTATGAAGCACAGCCACGCTGGGACTTTCTTTGAGGAGACTCACATTCAGGGATGTTGAGTCCTTCACGGATGGGTGGTACAACCAGTTCTCCACACTGGGTCTGCCCAGCCCCAAACTACATCCTGGCCTACAGCTGTCCTGGCACCTGGGCTCCATCCTTACCCTAGGGCCTTTCTGCAAAGATGCTAAGTGTATGGGAGAGGGATGCAGGAGGCACTGGGGGGGGGGGGCTTTAGACCCCTCAGCTTATCTTAGGCCTTGCATGGGGAGGGGAAGGACAAACAGCCCATAGGAGCTACTAGGGGAACATCAGAAGATGAGCTGGATCATCACGGGATAGGCTTCCTGGTCATGGCATCTGTCAGGACTGCCAGAGGCCTCAGACTGCATAGGGTACCCAAGGAGCTGGTGATGGAGGGGAATATAGCCCCGCCCATCTTCCTAGCTTGATCGATATATGTGCACATGTATCTTCAAGTGTGTGCTTGCAGACATGTGAACTCTACAGCTTCCTCATCTGGAAGACAGGTCCTGGGAAGAGTGAAAGCGGCTGATCACCACACTGTCCTGGGTAGTGGAGACACGTCTAGCCAACACTTGCCACTTCTGTCCCCATCTCTACACCTTCTCTCTTGCAGAGAGAAATGCCACAGAGGGGGTTTAAAACCCGTTCCTGTTTTCCTTTCTGCCTTCTAAGCCTAGAAATTGTGGATGTTTTCAGAGCACTTTGACTTGAGTTTAAAAAAAAAAAAAAAAAGGCTGGGAAAGTAGAGAGAGCCATGTGAATAATCACCGGGAGCCCGGGTTCAGCTCCAAACACCAGGAGGCTGTTTTTTGTTAACTAACAGTTTGGGAACTTTCTGTTTTTCGAGTCAATAAAAGTGTTCCCACACTCATGCTGACGCGCTGAGAGCCCTAAACAGGCTATTCCTGGTGGCAGCTACCGAAGAAGGGCATCCGGGCTGGCTGGCTGGCCGGCCTCCTCCGCTTCCTCCATGTACTGGCTGCACCTGAGGGCTTCCACCTGCCAGAAATTATGTGCCTTAGCTAGCAAGACAGATCTGGGCTGAGTCCCGGTCCGGCGCAGGGGTGCCTGCACCAGGTAGTTGGCCTGTGTGCACTGGGGGGCAGCAATCACGACTGTGGTGCAGACTTTGGAAGTCTCAGAGGATGGCCATGTGAGGACTGGCGGGTGCATGGTAGTGGCTAGTGGCTGCCAGTCATTCCTGCCTATCACGTGGAGGACAACTGATAACCTGCTGCTCTGGTGTCCCCTGGGCCTCACACTGTAAGGCAGTAGAATTCCAGAGCTTAAACCTGAGTCCCAGTCCGCTCATCCAGTCCAGCCTCAACCATCTGCTCTGAAGTGTCTTACCCAGGTCCCTGCTGCCTGGTAGAGGGCAGAGAGTGAGTGACTTATTGCTCCTGAGAAAGTCACCATCTTGTATGGGGAGTGGGAGCAACACTCTGTCCTCCCTATGCAGTCTAAGAATACTCCTCTACCTGCCTCAGTCCATCCTTGTGTCTGCTTCCCCATAGGACAGGAGTTTCTTTGCAGAAGGAACCCAGATCCTACCCTGCCAGTGTCCTTTAGAGAGTAGTTCTCCACCTGTGGCCCGTGACCCCTGTGGGGGTATCGAAAGACCCTTTCACAGGGGTCACTTAAGATGGTCAGAACATGCAGATTATTTTCATCACAATTCATAATAGCAAATTTACAGTTATACAATAGTGAAAATAATTTTATGGTCGGGGGTCCTGACAACACAGCAACTGTATTAAAGGGGCCGCAGCCTTAGGAAAGCTGAAAACCACTGCTCTAGAGACTATCGTATCTAACCCTGCAGGTTTCGCTGGGTTTAGGTTGTAGCATGGGGAGGGAAGAATCAGGGGTGCTGGCTGAAAGGAGGTGCTGGGAAATGTTAGTTGAAGAAAAGAACAGGTGGGAGGGGCTGAAGGAGACCAGCCCTGTGCTCAGACAGCCCCAGGCTCTCTGGGCAGTTAGGGAGGCAAAGGAGACACCAGGACTCAATCAACTTACAACCTGGATGTAAATTGCTAACCTCTGTGGTCATAGCATCCCTTTCATCTGCTGGGAGGCTTCCGCCCTTAGCTCACTTAACCTAGAAGGGTGTTTTCCATCCCCATTTGGCAGGGAGAAGACTGAGGTCTGTGGAAGGCCTGGCCTGCCCATGTAGGGATGTGGCTGAGCTGGGTCTGAACGCAGAGTTCCACCATAAAAGCCGAGTCTTTCCCACGGCCCTCCTGCGGGTTTCCGGCGGGTTTCCTCAGAGAAGGAGGCAGGAAGGCAAAGGAGGCTCAGGTCTGTGGCGGTAGAATCTCGAGAGGTTTCTTGAAAGAGTAGGTTCAAGTTGGGCCTTACCCATTCTAGGAGACTGGACAGGTGGGGACAACAGGGTGTGCCTAGTGCCACGGGGCCTCCGACATTCAGGGTACTGAGGGTAGGTAGGGTGGAGGCTGGAGGAGAGTCACCAGGGCCTCGTGCTGGCTCTGGAGCCCAGGCTGTCCAGCCCAGCCTGACCCCCACCCCTTCTGTGACTATACATGGGTTTGTCCGGAGTAGTTGGGTTGCCCTTGGAACTGCTGCAGGCTACTCTGCCTTCTCTGTGAGGCCGAGGCCTGTAACTGTTGTCCTGGCGTAAATCACTGATTATGGCCCCTGAAGTCAATCAGCAGATTAAAATAGCTCTCCATTTTGCATCCCCTAAATTGACTTGTGTGTGTGTGTGTGTGTGTGTGTGTGTGTGTGTGTAGAAAACAAGAGAGATGGGGGCCAGGGGTAGAGATGGGGAGGAAGGTTGGGGAAGAAGATGGATTGAGAGAAGGAGAGGATGGGGCAAAGGCACGGATCCACATGTTAGGTTCCACCTTATCCAGCATATCTGAATCTTTTGTTGTCCCCCCTTAGCAGCCTGCTCACTCTCCTAATGAAGTTGTCCCCTTCCTTGGGGCCAGTCTGTCTCTCTTGGGGTGATAATTTGACCAAAGATTATTCGGCCATTAGAAACTTCCTCCAGGGTGTGCGGAGCCAAAGCCCCCACCCATCCTGTCCGGTGTTTAGAGCACAGGTGTACTTAAGTTCTTGGTTCACTGTGTGTAGTCGGTAGGCACACATTCGCTATTTGAGCCAGCCCATAGATGGATGGGCTGTGTCCCTGAAGAAGTAGACGATTTAGAGCCTGGGGACTTAACTCTCCTTCACTGTAGACCAGATACAGTCAGCAGGCTGACTCCAGGCCTTCCAGGCCATGTCCCCATGTGCCAGAGCTCAGTAGCTCACCCTCTTTCCTGCGGGTGCCCTGGCCCAGACCTGGGATGGTATCTCCAAGAATAACAGCTTCGTACCTCCAGGAAGAAAGGCCTGCCAGCAACCAAATAAACACAGCTTTTATGGGGTGATTAATACTAGAACAGATAAACTCCTATCCCAGTTTCTCGTGGTCTCCTTGCTTCTCAACTCGGTGTTGAACACAGGCCTGTAACTTCAGCATTTAGGAGGTTGAGCAGGAGTATTGTGAGTTCAAGGCTAGCCTGGACTACATGATACTGTGTCCCAAAAAGAAAAAGTTGGAGAGAGCAGCCATGATCTTGCAAAAGGCTGGTGAGCCCAGACTCCACTCACAAGGTGTCCTGGACCTCATGCTGTACCTGCCATGGCCTGGGTTCTGTGCAGAGAAAGAGTTATGGGAGAATTGAAAAACCTTGATGAGTTTTTCACTAAGAGACATGCCACATCACAGCTATGAAGGGGGACATGCCATATCACAGCTATGACGTGGCCCAAATCTGATTCTGCAATTAAGTGTGGTCCGAAGTGTTAACTGCAGGGTGCCGCTGAGAACAATCCTGGAGGACGTCTGTGGGAAGCGAAATCCAAGTTGGTGAAGAGAATGGAGTGGCTGAAGAACAATTTAGCCATAAATGGGTGCGCACTGGCACAGAGTGGGGAGTGAGCCAAGAGGGAAGTCCCGTTCTGGAAGGGAGCGTGAAGAAGAAAGGCAGCAGGCAGCTCGTGGCCATGAGGGTTGTGCACACCTGGGCACACACATGTACATACGCACACACACACAGACACACACAGGCACACAGAGAGAGACAGAGACAGAGAGGGAGAGAGAGAGAGAGAGAGAGAGAGAGAGAGAGAGAGAGAGAGAGAGCGCTTCGAGTTAAATGCTCCGGTGGCTCTGGTCTGGAATTTGGAACCTCCAGTCAATCTGGACATGAGGTCGGTGTGACCAGATCTGGTGCCACATTGGAGTGGTAGTGGCAGTCTCTGAGGGCTGGAAGTGGCGGCTTGCAATGGTTCTTAACCTCTTACCCCTCTTCCCAAAGCATACTTCTAGGTCTGGGTGGAAAGCCTCACCTACCTGCTGGGGGTGTTACTCATGAAGACACAGGTGGCTTTGAGCCAGATCCAGATTCTAGGGGCTGCTCATCCAGTGGCCTAGCTTTGCATCCCTGCACCGAGAGCCTCCTCAGTCCCTTGACACAAGGCCCCGGGGCTGTAACCATCCCAGGTGTGCTGAGTGTGTGTCTTACATGGTTGAGAGCTCTGAGAGCTCTGCTGTCACTTGGGTGACCTTGCTGCTTCCCTGGCTTAACCAATGTTTATGCTCAGCCTTAGCGGCTGGGATCCAGAGGCAACTGTAGTTTAAGAAGCCTGTACCCATCCCAGGACAGGGTAGACAGTGGGGATGCTATGCAGATGAGGGTTTCTTCCTCTTTGACAGTTTTCCATAAAAAGAATAATTTGACCAGATATGGTGGTGCACAGACATGGGAAGCAGAAGCAGGAGGATGAAGTCATGCTCAGATACATACTGAGTCTGATTCCAGCCTGGGCTACATAAAGCCAACCTGGGCTACATCCAATGCCCCCTCTCTCCCCAAATCTTACTGTTCCTTCTGCAGAGACTCTTCCAGGCATTCCCTTTTTCTTCTCACTTCAGGTCTTGCCAACTGTGACAAGGCCCAGGCCTGAAACCCTCCACTGCTCTGTCTTAGCTTCTTCCTTCCCTTCCACTGGATGGCACACCCTCCCCTGAGCTCCTGGGGCCCATGCAGGTTTCAGTGGGTTGTGTGGTTCATTGTCCTGTTTTCTAAGGTGCTGTGCACCTTTTGTGCACAGGAAAGGGTTACATGTATTTTGCAGAGAGGTCTAATGACTTGCAGCTTGTCGTGCAGCGGGTAGTGGCTTGTTTGAACCTGGAGCCTAGGCTGCCTTGCCTTCCGGCTTCTCTAGCTATAAGTCCCACTTAAGTCTGAATGCCTACCTCTAGGTAATCACCCAGGATCTGTCTTGTCTAGAACAGGGCATATGAGAGCTCAAGGCAGGAAGGATCATCTACTCATGTTGGGTAGAGGTTACCAAGAGTTACTGCAATGTTGGACCAAGAAAGAGGTAATGGGGTCTCAGGGTATCTGATTCAGTATAGAGGGCAGGTCTGACTGCCCAATATCCCCAGATTCTTGAGAGCTTCATCTGGTTCTGCCCTAGAGCAGACTAGCTTGGGCAGCATGAGATCATGTCCATGGATTACCAAACCTGGACTGTCTGTCACCTACAGAAAAGGCAATGCCACATTGCCACCTAGTGTCTCATTGGCTGCAGATGTGGTTCTAGGGGCCTTGGTAAGACCTGCAGGGGTGAGAGGGTCATAGTGGGATCTGAGGGCAGGGAGGAGCTGGGTCCTGCAGAACTGGGGACCAGGCCCTCATTTCACAAGCAGGAGAGAGCCACCAAATTAAGACCTGACCCAGCGGCTTGCAAGTTGTGGGCAGTTCCCAGTGTCTCTTGCCTTGGCCTCTGGATTGCTTGGGCATAAGGATCCATGCCCCACATAGCTCACCAGTATCTGCAGAGGCTCCCAGATATAGGAAAGTGTCTACAGTGTGAGAACTGGTCTTGTCTTTACGTTAAAAAAGAATACCCAATTTGCCATATTTGCCTGGTCACCATCACTAAATAGAAAACTCCATGCATGTCTTCTGTTATGAAGGACAACCATGAAGTCTAAGATCTGGGATGATACCTGTGGTTCTCCAGTGGGGTTCTTTGGAATCCTCGGGCTCCGTAGGACATCTCTGAGACAGCAAAGTGCAGAGACATAGGGAGATGGGCGGGGTGCCCCTGCCAGACTTCAGCTGCAATGTCTGGTGGGTGCTGAAACAGAGGTACTCCTACTTTAAAGATGAACACTTTGGGGTGGGTGTGGTGACTCACACCTGTCATTCTAGCCATTGGAAGGCTGAGGTAGGAGGATCACTGTGAGTTCCAGGCCAGCCTGAGATACAAAATCCTGTCTCAAAAACTGAAAACATACAACCAAAGTTAATAACCAACCAAAACCAAACAAACAAAACAAAAGTTTGAGAGCCACTACATCAAATGATTCTCGGAACCTCTGACTCCATGATTCAACCAAGGAGTCTGACTTCAAGTGATGCTGGGCCAGTCTACACTTCCCTCAGAGGCCTCAGGAACATGTTTGTTTCTTCTGGACTGCCCATAGCTGAGTTCAAAGGGAAAGGGTGGAGGCCAGTGTGGTTTTCAGGGTACTGCCCAGAGGGTTGGCTCATCTGAGCTGTGTCCTGCCTCCCTGCATGGCTCCTTCTCCCATCTGGGTCAGAAGCAGACCAGCAGGAGGATGTTTATGGAGACTGTAAATGTACTGGCAGCACCTTCCAAAAGGGGGCCGGCTGCTGCAACCCCATGCTAAAAGATCACCCAGCGCTGCGGATGTGAGAATCCAAACAAACAAGAGTCTGTGCTGGTGGTGGCCCAGCTTCAAAAGAGGCCCCTAAGCCAGTGCCAAGACCCTGCCTTGGCCACCCTATGCCACTAGCCAGGCTAAGCTGGCCCTTAGCGCTCACCACCAGCCACCGTTACCCATGGTGGATTTCCATGAACTCGCCAGCAATACGACACTGGATGTACCTTTCACCGGCTGCCTGTCCTGCTGCCTGGGCAAATCCTTCTCAGCTTGGGAGGGAGAGCTTTGCCCTCAAGGTGACATTTATCCCAAAGAGATTCAGGGGGCCTGAGGGAACAGTCTACCACAGAAGAATCCAAACCAGGAAAGCTTTTGTTTTCAAGACAAGGTTTCTCAGAGCCCAGGCTGGCTTCGGATTCACCGTGTGGTTGAGGATGGGTGACTTTGAACTTCTGATGCTTCCGCCCTGCCTCCAAAGTTCTGGGATTACAGATGTGTATACCATAGGTGCCTGGCTGGTCAGGAGTTGAATATCAAACCCAGGTCTTTGTGTATTCTAGGCAGGCACCCTACCAAGTGAGCTATGTGCCCCACCCAAGAAGAGTTATTTTCCAACAGTTGGAGATCTACAGACACAGGGGCCAGGAGGGTTTTCGTGGTGAGCTCTCCCCGGGGGCATTTTAGGCAAGGCTGGGTGAGAAGATGGCAGGGGTCTGTGGGTCGCCTACCCCTTCCCTTTCTTTGAGCTCCTATCTAATTGGAGATGCTAAGACTCTTGCAACTGAGTCTGATTTGGATTCTTTCTGCTTCTAAGCCTAAATTTGCTGCCTGCTGATTGCCAGGACCTAGGTCCAGGCCCCTTCTTCTCTGCCCATGGCTCAGGACACAAGGGTAGTAATAGCTCCGCCCTTCTGCTCTGGTCCAGAGCCACTGTTATGCCCCAGAATTGGCAGGCACCAAGGGACATGAAGTGCGGTGGCTGAACAGCCCCCCCCCCCCCCAGACAGGGTTTCTCTCTGTAGCTTTTGGAACCTGTCCTGGACCATGTTCTGTAGACCAGGTTGGCCTCGAACTCACAGAGATCTGCCTGCCTCTGCCTCCCGAGTGCTGGGATTAAAGGCGGGTGCCACCACCACCTGGCTGAGCAGCTCTTTTCAAGATCTTGTGCCACCTCTGCCTCCATCACTAACCCCTCCCAGGCGGGCAGCTGATTACATAACTTGTTGCTTCCTAATGTGGGGCCATCCATGGCTTGTGGCTCCAGGTTAGCCTCATCCTGGGAGAGTTCCAAGGTGTTCTCTTGATCTGGGGGCTGGACACGGCTGTGCCCCAGCTCCATGTTAGCTCACCCAGAGGCCCTTTGCCTCTGCCATGTGCTGGATGCTCTACGTCTCAAGTTGCAGCTATTTCAGGGCCTCGCGCAGCTGACCCGCTGCTAGGACAGCTATTTGGAGCCTGCTGGCTGCCCGCAGCTGCTCCTGCTGAGTGCTGGAGAGGAAGGGGAGAAGACATTCTTGGGCTGGGTCTAGCCAGTTCCAGCTGTTCCTGAGCCTCAGCTCCTAGCTCAGCAACATTTCCAATAAGTGCGTTTCCTAGCTTGTCTGTCTGTCTGTCTGCCCCTCTCCGTCCACCCTCGCATTCCTTCTCCTTTAATCTCCACATGGAGCTGCTTCTCCTGGGATTTTAGTCAGTGATTTCATCCAAAGAGCATTTCCTGGGTGCCCACCGTGACTTTCATGTCTACAGAGAGCATGGACAGTCTATTTGTGTGGGTGTTTGGTGCTGGGATTTGAACCCAGAGCCTTGTGCATGCTAGGCATATGCTTTACCACTGGCCATGCCCCTACCCCAAAATGCTAATATCTGAAATTGTCTGGGCATCGGGGCGTCTGCCCACCCCTGACCTGCCAGAGCTTGTCAAGACAGGCATCTGGTTCCATTCTCTAATGCTTTGGGGAAGTTGCTTACACAAAGGCCACCAGCTAAGTACCAGGTAGAACATTTACTGCCTGGTCTGGAGTGCCCTAGAGCCCATGGTGACGTGGAAAGAGTGTCTCATACTGACATGTGATCACATGTGCCAGGTACATGTGCCTCACCCCATCACATCCCTGAAGCATCCTTCCAAGGGGAACCTCAGAATACAGGCTTTACAGAAGACAGATATGTCTCTCACAGCTGAAGAAGAAAGGTCCCGTGAGGTTAAACCACTTGTTCAAGGTCAAGTCAGGATTTGAACCCAGACTGATAACTTCAAATTTGCTACACTCAACTATGTTCCTATCAATATATTGCCTACTGGTATGTGGATTTTGTTTACAAAAACCAACTAACTGATACTCAAAGTACTCTTAAGTTGTGTTATTTGGAGTACATAGTCACTCTGAGCCTTGAGCTCCTCAGGGCACACCCGGAGTACTGTCTGGGTCTATTCACTCTCTAAGTGGTGGGAATGTGTGTCTGCAATCTTCAGTATGGAGGGAGAGGAGATGTGTTCTCCTACAGGCTCAGACATCAAGCGGTGTGGTGCTTTAGATACAGAGATGAAGAATTCAGTTTAAGAGAACCCACCCTTCAGAGGACAAAGCCCTTTCTTGTTTATTGAATTGCTTCCTCAATTAGTGTCCACAGCTGTGGCCTGCACTGCTGTGAACTACATACACCGTGGCCTGCTCAGCTCCAGGACTCAGAACAGCCTGTCTGAGAGTATGGGGTAGCCCGTGTGCGATCTTTCCGATAGGTCACGGGTGGACCTTTCTGAACCATCGGCTCCTCTTCTCCTTAATACTTCCGTCTCCTCTCTCAACTTCCTAGGGTCCCCAAGGCCCAGCACTGGAATCTCTGAGAAGTCAGGGCCCAGGCTTTCCCCACCTAATTCCCTCCCTAGACCTCCTCTTCCTTCCTGTCCCCCCTCTTCCCCTCACCTCTGCCTCTGAACATCCCCAGCCTCCAAGCCATTGCCGTCGTTGTCAGAGTCAATTCCCTGGAATAATCGAGTTTTCCGGTTGGTTCCCTCCTCCTTGCCAAGGCAATACTGGGAACCCCAACCCTTCAGGCCCCAGGAGGCTTTTGGAGCAGCCTGAGACTTAGGAAGGGCAGCGGCTAACCTTCCTGATTCCAGATAGCATCTTTGGGGAGAGGTAGAGAGAGGGGCTTTGGCGACTCTTCCACCTTCAGTGGAAGGCCAATGATGGCTCTTCTTGCTGGCTTAGTCTTCTAGGCTTTGCCAGAGGACTTGGGCACCCCAGTCACCTCGGCACAGGGAGGCATAGGTCATGGTGTGGCTTACAGTGGTGCCAGTCAGATTTGGGAATGCCAACTCTGCAGAAGGGGTTCTATCCGAAACGAGTGTGATTCTGGGCGGTGGTGGAGCATGCCTATAATCCCAGCACTCCAGAGGCAGAGGCAAGGGGATTTCTGTGAGTTTGAGGCCAGTCTGGTCTACAGAGAAACTTCCAGGACAGCCAGGGCTGTTGCACAGAGAAACCCTGCCTTGAAAAACCAACCCCCCAGTACCCCCCAAAAGGGTGTGGCATTGGGGGATGGACAGACCTTGCCAATATTGAGTCTACTTACTCAGTGGCTGTTACCCAGCACCCCTGAGCAGTATTTACAGTGGGGTGGCCTCCACGGGCTGTTTGAAGGATAACATTTGGGGTTAGCACATGTTGCTGTCACTGTAGGTTACAGATCCACAGAGCAAGGACATAGCATACCATTAAACAAACAAGGCTGGAAGCAGCTGTTGGCATGAAAAGGAGGTGCTCGGGATACAGTGAGACACCAGTGGGCGTGAAAAAGGAAACACGTGCAGTGCGCAGCAGGGATTTGAGCCTGACGTCCGTGCCCATGGAAGGGCTTAACACACGTCCTGGATGTCCAGAAGCTGTGCACAGAATTTAGCAACAGTGTCCTGAGATGGGCCGAAGTTATCACATTTTCAAAACGGCTTATTACTCACTGAAGGTTAAACATCATTGATGTTTATAGAGTAGAACTCAATTTTTGCATTAGCGAAAACCTAAAATACACCTAAAAGAATCTGTCATGCCACAATCCAAATATGGAAAAGGCCACCCCCCCCCCCTTTTGGGTGGCTGGCTAACAGGCAGTCTTGTGTGCTTCTTTTTGCTGGAGTGTATGCATCGTCTTCAGAATGAAGCTTGTATCAGCTGTCTGGATTAGTGAGACAGGTTGGAAGCTCGGTGAAGCTGCTCTCAAAAGTCTATTTCTTGGATGAATTTAAATTCCTTCCACATTAATGTCTTTACGTGACAATGATAACCTCAAAGCCTAAGTATTGGTTTTAGATGTCGCTGTTTATGCAAAGAAACTGGGAGAGAGCCGTCCCTCCTGGCCTCCTAGAGTGTTACAGATTCAACAGTACCTGTGACTAATGGTTATTGCTTGTGTAAAAGCCACTCTGAGGACTGGGGAAGATAGCTCAGTGGGCACAAAACACGAGGACCTGCGTTAGCTGTCTTTTAAAGGCAGGATGTATCGGTATGTTTATAATCCCACTGCTGGGGACTGGGGGATACCTGGGACTCGCTAGCTAGTCAGTACAGTCTACTTGGCTATTTCCAGACAAAGAGGGGGTGAAAGGGAGGGAGGGGGAGAGAGTTTGTTCTCTAAACAAACAATCGTGGATGGTGCCTGGGAGATAAAACTGACTTCTGGGCAAATCCTAGATGTTAGACATAAAGTAGGGAAGTCCTCGGGATTAGAATTTAAGAAATCTTTTTCTCCCACGGAGGGGCTGAGGGTGGGCTGAGGGTACAGGGCATCAACCCACTAAAACTGTAAGTCTTAGCGGCACTGTGGCACACACAGAGTTCGAGGCTAGGCTGGGACATGAGACTCTCAGAAAAAGAAAAGGTCCTCCTAATACAGTTTAAGAATCAGCACACTGCAAGTTCTGCAGGGTTACTGAACGGTAAGGAGAAAGCATTGCTGGCTGGAAAGCATTTAGAAGCAACTAGATGGCCTTGAAGTTGGTGTCTTCCAGCGGCACGCTTTGTTTAAAAAGAACATTCCCGCGCCCCCTTCGCTTTCCAACTTTGCATCCGAATGAACGAGCATCTTTAGTGTCGGTGGCGCAGGCAGACTGCGCGACCGCTGTGGGACGGTGACGGTCGCCCTGTCTCTCGCCCTCCCCGCTGCAGACAGCGAGCTGGTGCTGCCCGACTGTCTGCGGCCGCGCTCCTTCACCGCGCTCCGGCGGCCGTCCCTGAGGTGCGAGGCGGACGAGGCGCGCCTGTCCGTGAGCCTGTGCGACCTCAACGTGCCGGGAACCGACGGCGACTACGGCGCACCGCCCTCCGGCTGCCCGATCCCGCAGAACTCGCTCAACTCGCAGCATAGCCGCGCGCTGCCGGCGCAGCTCGACGGCGACCTGCGCTTCCACGCGCTGCGCGCTGGCTCGCACGTCCGCATCCTGGACGAGCAGACAGTGGCGCGCCTGGAGCACGGGCGCGACGAGCGCGCGCTCGTCTTCACCAGCCGGCCGGTGCGCGTGGCCGAGACCATTTTCATCAAGGTCACGCGCTCCGGCGGTGCGCGAGCTGGCGCGCTGTCCTTCGGTGTCACCACGTGCGACCCTGGCACGCTGCGGCCTGCCGACTTGCCCTTCAGCCCCGAGGCCCTAGTGGACCGCAAGGAGTTCTGGGCGGTGTGCCGAGTGCCCGGGCCTCTGCACAGCGGCGACATCCTGGGCCTGGTGGTCAACGCCGACGGTGAGCTGCACCTGAGTCACAACGGCGCGGCAGCCGGCATGCAACTGTGCGTGGACGCCTCGCAGCCTCTCTGGATGCTCTTCAGCCTGCATGGCGCCATCACGCAGGTCCGCATCCTCGGTGAGTGCGGGGGTGATCCTGCTAGGGTCTAGCAGCTAACCTGTCACCCTAGGTGAGTTCTGGGTGGGGCGGAAACTTCTGGCTCACTGATGGCTGGGAGAGATCAACTCACAAACAGCCTGGCCAGATCCATATGCCTCAGCTTAAAAATCGGGGAAAGGGAGTTTACGCTAGCAGTGAACTGAGACTCAGTTTCCTCAGGGTTCTTGTGAGCCTTACTGAAAATCAGGTTGCCTGGTTGTGGTGGTCCATGCTTGTAATCCCAGTATTTAGGAGGCAGAGGCAGGAGGATCTTTGCAAGTTCACCGCTAACCTGGTCTGCATATTTCTTTCAGTTCAGCCAGAACTTCTTAGCTAGCTGTCTCAAAAACAGAAACATGGTAACAGAAAAGTTGCTGTCTTCTTGGGTTGATACCTGCGTTAGAGTAGGGGAATGCCTGAGCAGGTGGCCTTTGGGCATGAGATTGCAGCGCTGCAAACCCTTCTCAGAGGAGGCCCTTTGAAAGGACTGGAGGGTGTGGGCTGGGTCTATGGGATAAGTGTCCCTTACTGTGACCAGATGTCTGACAAGGCGAGTGAAGGGAAGATGGGTCTGATTTGGCTCACCCTTTGAGAGAACAGTCCATCCTAGTGGAGGGGGGGGGGGAATGGCAGGAATGGGAGGGGTCACATGGCACCCACCTGCAGTCAGAGAGGTGAGTGCCTGCGCTCAGCTCCGTATCTCATCTTGCTTTTCTCTTTATTCAGCATGGGAAGTCAGCCCTGGATGGTGCCATCCACGCCAGGGTGGCTTTACCACCCACACCAGAGTGGCTTTACCCTGGGGCTATCTCTCACTAGCCTCACTGTAAATGTCAGACCTCTGAATCCTGCCTGCAGAGATCCGAATGCTGTAGCTGTAGGGTAGATTCTGGACTTCTGATTTTGTTGCTGTTGTTTTTGAGACAGGGTCTCTAAATAGCCCTGCCTGCCCTGGAACTCGTTATGTAGACCAGGCTGGCTTCAGACTCACAGAGACCCAACTCTGCCTCCTGAATGCTGGGGTTAAAGGAGTACACCACCACGCCCAGCTGGTTTATATTTTTAATTAAGCCTTTAGCCAAGGTTAGGGAAACCTGGGCCTCTCAACCTCATGGCTCAAACCAGGCATCTTGGATTTTTTTTCTGTCTCAGGTGGTAAGTGGGTCAAGGTGGATGTCAAGAAATACCACCCAGAATTCACTGTCTGTTAATAGCTCCTAACTGTTTGGAGAATTGGGCATGTCAGCCAGCAAAGTGCTGGGGAATCCTGATTGGCTCCGAAGGGAAACCAAAGCCAGGAGCAGCATGGGAAGATTCTCTGTTCCCCGTACAGTAAATGCTTGGCTTTGTGAAAATCCCCCATAAGCTGATAACTCAGGGCTGTTTCCTTTATCCATGTGTACACCACCTACAGCTTCCTTTGTGTTCACTGGTAAATCAAACTGTTTTCACTACAGACAACTATATCAGAGTTGCTTTCTAGATAGGTTTGAAAATGCTAGTCCATGCTGTAGGGTAAGAAAAGCAAATAGGTATGCATTTCTGAAAAGAGATGATAGTTTATTTAAAATATCAATGTAGTAAGAGAAACTGTATGAACTGGGCCTGTAACCCCAGCTAGTTGGGAGGCTGAGGCAGGAGGACCAGATGTTCAAGGTTTGCCTGGGCTGCAGAGCAAGTTTGAGGCCAGCCTAGGCCACTTAGTGAGATCCTATCTTAAACTAAAAAGCTAAATAAGGGTACTGGATCACTGGTCGGTGACAGATGCTTCGCTAACACGAGTGAAGCCCTAGGTTCAGTCTCTAGTGTGGAGGGGAGAAGAGGGAGGAGGAGAAAAGAGACCCAGCGTGTGAACATTCATTGATCTTAGAAATGATGACACCACTAAATGAGTTACAGCTAACAGCTGCAACAGAGCACTAGGGCCTGTGAGAAAGCCCGGGCAGCGAGGCTTCTTGCTCCCAGCAAGCTCATGGTTCTGCTAGGGCACAGAGCTGGATTCTCTTCAGGCTGTGTGGCTGGGTAAGGCTAGTCAGTGACCATGAGGTAGTGTTTCGGGGGAGCCATGGCTGCCCAAGGACTGAGGTTTGAGGACAGTCTCAAGAGGGCAAAGGCTCTGTCCCCAGTCTCACCTGTGGACAGTGTACCTCTGGGAAGGACTAGGCAGGGAAGAGGGAGCGAGGGAGGGAAGAAGGGAGGGAGAGGTTGTAGGACCGGAATATAGGACCGGAAAGCAGAACCATGAGCTTACTGGGAGCAAGAAACCTTGCTGCCCGTGCTGTCCTACAGGCAGGCGTGGGGGCCCTCGGTGGGGGTAGGAACTGAAGTTCTATTAGGCTAATGGCACTGTGGCCCATCCCCCCCTTTCTCAGGCTCCACCATCATGGCTGAAAGGGGCGGCCCATCTCTCCCCTGCTCACCTGCATCCACTCCAACCTCTCCCAGTGCCCTGGGCAGCCGCCTCTCTGATCCCCTGCTCAGCACCTGCAGTTCCGGGCCTCTGGGTGGCTCGACTGGCGGTGAGTACCAAGGCCCTGGGGTTGGGTCATGCTTCCCTTCTCATACGTATATTCTTCGGAGAGGGACCGGCCGTGCAGCCTTTGTTAGGGCTGGGGCTGGAAGCTCTCACCAGGAGACTTTTTTAAAAATTATTTATTTATTATTTATACAGTGTTCTGTCTGCAGGCCAGAAGAGGGAATCAGATCAAATTACAGATGGTTGTGAGCCACCATATGGTTGCTGGGAATTGAACTCAGGACCTCTGGAAGAGCAGCCAGTGCTCTTAACTCTGAGCCACCTCTCCAGTCCCGAGACTTTTATTCTTAAAAAATAATAATAATTTTAATTATTTTTGAGTGTGTGTGTGCATGCATGAATGCGTGAGGTGCCTGATGAGGTTGGAGATGTGCTGGGTGCCCCGGAGCTGGAGTTATAGGCAGCAGGTGGTTGCAAGCTACCTGATGTGGTGCAGGAATCAAGCTCAGGTCCTCTGGAAGGGCAGCCCTCCTCTCTGTTGACACAGCTCTTCAGATGTCTCAGTTAGGGTTTCTGCGGCAGTGAAGAGACACCACTAGCGCAGCCACTCTTCTAAAGAAAAACCCTGAATTGTGGGCTTACAGTTTCAAAGCCCATTAGCGCTACGGCAGGACATGGCAGTGTGCAGGCAGACATGGTACTGGAAAAGGAGCCGAGAGTTCTACCTACATCGTGATCTGTAAGAAGCAGAAGGAAGAATTGTCACAGTGGCCAGACCTGAGCTTCTAAGACCTCAAAGCCCCCCTCCACAGTGACACACTTCCTCCAGCAAGGCCACACCTCCTAACAGTGCCACTCCCTCTGGGCCAAGCATTTATACATGAGGCTATGGAGGCCATTCCTGTTCAAACCACTAGATGTGTAGCTGTCACTTTTTTAAAAATAATATTTTTATAAAGATTATTTTAAATTTGTGTGTATGTGTGCGCGCATGTGTGTATGCATTGTGTGAATATGTGTGTGTAGGCGCCATGAAGCCCAGAGAGTGTATCTGATCTTCCGGAGAACCTCTGGAAATGTACCCAGGGTTAGTGTAGGAGGCTCATGGCTCAGAAGATTTGGGAAGTCCTTTTTTTCCCTTTCCTCCTTTCCTGTTACTGCTCCTCTGGCCCTGGTCTGGGGCTGTGTGGCTGGGGCTGAACTACTGGAACTCAGCTTCTTCCTTTGGGCAGGGAGGTGGGATGCCAGTGTGAACAGCTGGCTTTCCATCGTGGAGGAAGACATGAGCCCAGGATCCCCTTTCTCATAGGCCCTGGGCTGGGCTGGGTCACATCCCATTCTGATTGGTGCTTTTGCTCTCAGGGACGGCCCCCAACTCACCTGTGAGCCTGCCCGAGTCACCAGTGACCCCAGGTTTGGGCCAGTGGAGTGACGAGTGCACCATTTGCTATGAACACGCAGTGGACACAGTCATCTACACGTGTGGCCACATGTGCCTCTGCTATGCCTGTGGCCTGCGCCTCAAGAAGGCCCTGCATGCCTGCTGCCCCATCTGCCGCCGCCCCATCAAGGACATCATCAAGACCTACCGCAGCTCCTAGCCCATAGCCCACTGCAGAGCCCACCCGCACGCCCACTTCCGCAGACGTCAGCCCAGCAACAGCGAAGGGCGAAGCCAACAGGGTCCCTTCAACGTTTTCAAAACTCTTCCTCCTTTTCCATAAAACATGGGAAACCAAGGTCCCTGGAGGTTTGGGCTGAGAGGGTCTGAGGCAAGGAGTGGGCGGGAGCGGGGGGGGGCACAAGCAGTACATATGAGTGGAGGGGAGGAGAGAAGGCTACCCCACAATCTCCTCTTTACCCAGGTTTCTGCATGGTGAGGGGCTGAAGCCGAGTCTCAGCTTGCTGCCATCCCTCACGATCTAGGCAGATTTCTAAGCTGTGCTGCCCGTGTGGCACCTGGAGACAGCGAACATGTAGCTTCCCATGGGCAGCTCAGGAAGAGGCCAGTGGACTCCTCTCACCCTGGGCAGATGCAAACTGCATGTCCTGTCTCTTCTTCCTTACCCAGAGTGGGTAAACAGACAGGCTGCAGAAGATTCCAGGTCCTAGGTCCTTGACCTCTCCTTGCCATAACTTGCACCAATCATCTCCCTGGTGCCGTTGCCTAGGGTGCCCTTCAGTGTAGGCTGAGGTGGGCCTGCTGTTGCCGGGGTCTCAAAGAACAGGTCCACAGCCACTCCTAAGGCCTGACCTCCCTCATCTCAGTGCCCGCCTTGGCCTGGGCTGATTCTGCCATCGTATGCCCAGGAGGGACAGGAGCCCTCAGTGGGGTGGGGGTTTCCTGGGCTATGGACAGCCCTTTTCCTTATTTTAATTTATTTATTTATTTGGTTTGTGAGTTTTGTTTGTGGGTTAATTCTAACCTGGGGGCTCTTAAAATGCTACTATTGGGGGGGGGCTCCCCGGTGAAGGGGGCAGCAGAGAGCAGTCACCCAGAATTCCCCAGGCCCTCACACAAGGCTCTTGGGCAGTCCTGCTAATTCTTGGGTGGAACTCCAAGCTGAGGCCTCCCAAGAGGTGGATAAGCCTCTCTTGGATGTTGGACACTGGCATCCACCCGTGCCCTTCCTCCCTGGGTAGGAGCTACGTTAGTGTAGTTGGTTCAAGGGCGTCTGCTCCCCAGGAGTTTATCTCTATACAGACATCAAAAGTTCTGGAAGGTTGGGGAAGGTTATTGACATATGGGCCAGGGACCAGAACGGAGATCTTTGTTAGAAGGGTGGATCCTGAAGGCTGGGCTCTTAGTCCTGCTAAGCAAGTGTCCATCACTACTGTCTCCCTGCCTGCTCAGGGTTACTATGGAGCCTTAGCCTGGGCTCTTCCAGCCCTTGGCCCTCCAGAGATGGCTTCTGCCTTTGACAGGCAGGGTCTGGGGCTCTGTGCTGGCCACTGGCCAGTTCTATGGCCCCGGCCAGAGGTTACCCTCCAAACCACAGCTTCCCCTGTGTAAAGTGGCTTGGGGGTGGAATACTCTTCATGTGGTTCCTGGGAGTTCTTCTGGGGTGTCTCCTAGGGGGGAACGTACTGGGGAAGCATTGAGAGTGGGGTGCCAGGGTGGACATTGCCTGCACTGCCCTTGTAGGGACCTCGGGAATCTGTGCCACCCTGGGTCTCCTCTCTTTAGTCACTCGGCCTGGTAGACCCTTTCTGTGAAAGCAGGCTGGAGCTGGTAAGTGGCCCCATCCAGTTCGGGGTCATTTGAGAGATGGAGAAAGTCCGAGCACTGGGCTGTCTGACTGGAGGTGGGAAAAGAAGCCATCGTCCATTCTGCTAGAACAGAGGTAGCACTGCCTCCTTTGTGAACTGGGTCACTGTGTCTGTGAATAAAGGTGATTTTGTACCAGCCTGGGGGCTGTGCTGTGTGTCTGGAGGTGGGGAGGGGACCAGTGTGTAAACACACCTGAGCCGTTAGGGGTATCAGGGACAGCCCCAGTCACCCCTCCATAACTGTAGTCCAAAGGGCCTATGACAGAGATGCCTCCTTAGAGCCAGGCTTTGGAGCATGGCCTGGGGTTCAGGCAGTGGGGTCCATAATACTAGGCAAGCCTTTTGAGAGACGCTGCTGCTCTTCTGGTGGCCTTGGGACTTTGAGCAGGGGAAACAGGTTGGACACCAAAGGAAGTCATAGGCACGCAATGCTGTTTCCTCTCAAGCCAGAGATCCTGTGACGTGATTATCGCCACCTAGAGTCTAACAGGGTTACAACAGGTCAACCCTGTGGCTGGGATGGGGAAGAGGTATTCTCCCCCCCCCCCCCCCCCCCCCCGGGTCTAGACAGTGTTAGAACACATTAGCAGGGCCAGGCCCCAGAGACTTGTGGGATGCCTGCCTACACCCTTCCCCTGGAGGATGCTCTCAACACCTGGTAGCCCACCTCTGAACTGACCTCAGGTCCATTTCTTTCCTGCCTACTAGAGACCAACACTACTAGGTAAGGACCAGGGACCCCCTTTGGCCACTCCCAGAAAGGGACTTGCAGGTGGGAGGGGCTGGAGGAGTTTGTGGGAGCTGATCTCCCCTCCCTTACCCCCGTCCCCTTGAGCTGGTGGATTCTGGAGTCAGCTGCTGTTTGGGCTCGTGGGCCTTTTACTAGTCAACTGAATGGGCCTTCTGAAGCCAAAGAGAATCATGATTCTGTTCAGTTAAAAAGGCCAAAAACTTTATTTAGTTTTTAGGGAAATACAAGATGCATGTAAACATAAACAAAATATTACACAAAACAACCCAAAATTTAAAGTCTAGAAGCATCCCAAGACAGGTCATCCCTACAGACCAAAGAATCCCTTCAAAGCGATAAAGGACACCCGGAAAGTGTGCCCTTCCCCCACGGACACTGCGTGTTTGCGATGAGGCTTATAAAAACAACCCACTGTTAGAATTGTGAGAAACATGGAGATAGATTAGCACCACCAAGGGTCCTGGAGATACGTCAGCACACACACGAATGCCGACTGCATCCATTGTCCCTGACTCAGTTTCTCTGCTGAGGTGAGGAGGAAGGGCTCCTGCTGACCCCCACTACGCTGGCTGGGGATGAGTGGACACTGCGAGAAGTCCCCATGATTCAGGTGTCCCAGTGACATCTATCTGCTTGCTCCCACTGTACAGTTCACATATCTATGTTGCAAGAGGGGGCACTAACATCTGCCATCTAGACCTCTCAGTAACTGGGAGGGACGGACACCCATGTCCTCTGTTGGAGCGGACAAGTTGTGAATTTAAGAATGATAACTGCATACCCTTTGAAGTAAACTCTGTGCACCTCAGTAGAAGCCACCAGAAAACAAGTATATGCAGGGATGCTCCTCTGGTCCGATTGGCAACAGGAGGCCAGCTCAGTAGTTAGAACCATAGGTTCTATTAGAGCCTTGGGAATAATGTCCTGTATCACCAAGAAATGAGGTCACCTGCTTCTTGGATAGGTCTGGGCTCTTAAGTTCTAGTATGGGGATGGTGGGTCCCTACTGTGTGGCCTATTATAGTCAATGGCCTCTGATCTGTACAGTCTGACAGTCTGGCCAACTCGGAATTGGACAAAATATATTGGGCAAAAACTACTGGGAATCTGGGAGATGGATTTGTCTTCTGGAAAAGGGCCTCCAAACCCAAACACTGGCTTATGGCTCACATAAGCTTGTGCCTCTCCCCTAAGACAATGAAAATGGAAGCCCGGCTGTGGCCCGGTGAGTGAGTTTTCTCTGGCTGGACTTGTGGCTGGTGAGTGACAAAAAATCCCTGTAAACCTGATCTCTTCATTTCCAAACACGAAGAACTGACTCCTTCCTTCTTCCATAAATAAAGACAGCACAACTCCAAACCCTTGTTCAGCCTTCCCACACCTTCTCTGCCTAAAAGACATCTTCTGGAGCCTCCTCCCAGTGCAGGGACGGTAAGCTCCAGTCACCTCAAACATGGCTACTCATTCGCCAACATGCCTCCCACTAGCTTGCCAACATGCTAGGTCCATCCTTTAACATAACACAATCCTCTCAGGCTTCCAAAGACACAGCCCATTGTCCAACATGAGACCTGGAGTGAGGTAGGGACCTTGGGCATTGGGGACCCTACTCTAAGGCCACTAAGTCCTAGACGGCGATGGCGGAGGGGTACTGACTGTCAAGGTCACTTGAGATTTAGACAGGCTAGGGGAAGAAGGGGTGTCACATGCCCGTCCCTTACAGCCAGGTAGGGGTCAAGGTTCTGGAAAAGAAACCCTCCCGTTGAATCTACAAGCAACGGTGTGCCCACTTGTGGCCTGGGGGCCCAGATGCACAGAACAAAGCAGTAGTTAAAGGCAGTGCTAAGGCCAAAGGTCACCAACCATGTCCTATGACTGGCTCTGATCATAGAGTTTGCGAAACACAGGGGCACGAGACTGTCCCAAATGGGATTTAGACAACTTCCGAAGGTCCCGAGGAGCTCTCCACACCCCCAGGAAGAACCCTGGGCCTGCAGTGGGAATGGCAGGCGCTGCTGTGTGGACACCTACAGGTCCTACAGTCATACCATGAGTAGTTCTCACCCTGTCCAGCCCGCCTCTCCTTCAGAACCAAGCCAAGGCCAGTAGCTCTTGGATCCTCTGGGGATTCGCATCCCAAGTACGTGGGTGCACTAATGTAACCACCTCAGCACTCCACACTCAACAGTATCTATTCCATGTGCTCATCTTGGTGCCCGGATGCTGACCTGGGCTGCTTCTGTTAGATCTGCTAATGCCAGTGTGAAGTTTCCAACTAAATAAAATAATTACAAAAACAAATTTAAAAGACACATTGCACTCTCCAGCCAGAATCGTGTGAATGACACACATACTTGCTGCCAGAAGCTGCGAGTCCCTTGGGACCTGCCCAATGCCAAGGACTAGTTCAATGGAGACCACCTGCCCTGCATTTATTTTCTCTAACCCCATGCTATTTAGTTCAAGTGGGAAATTACCACCGGTCTCTCTCTCACACACAATGCACTCAAGCAATTCCCATGCATGTGGAAATTACCACCGCCGTCACACACACATACACACACATGCACACAAACATTGCTTTCTCAGCCCTCAAAAAAGTGAGGGAATTTTAATTGGTTAGTGATGTGGACTGCTGTCTTTTCAGAGAGCTGCACAGAGTCTAATGATCAGCTATGCAACCGTATCTATTCCAAGGGAGAGACCCAGAAGGGGCCTGGTCCCTCTCCCTGTCTGTAGAGAAATTCACACAAAGGTGGGTGGGAGCAGCAGGCCTACAGTGCTACACAGAAGGGGCTCACCAGCAAGGCTGTGCTTGCTGTCCTGGGGAAGGGGCTGAGCCCTGGGACTTGTTCCTCACCCCCCACAAAACATCGTATTCTGCCACTTTCCTCACTGCACATGAAAGGGGGGGCTGGTGGTGTGTACCTGTCATGGGGGGTTTCTGTTGTCAGAGGCAGGGCGCATGCCTTTTGCCCAAGTCATTGAGATGAATGGGTGGCCGGGACCAGGCCTACTGCAGGCCTGGAGGACTTGGGTCTTACTGGGTACGAAGGGCATAAAGCACCCATCTCTAAATGAGTTTGCTTACAGCCAGGACTCCTGTCCATAAGCTGAACTGAGGTTCCATAGTTTTAGAAAGACTCAAACACACATCCAAAGCATCATAGCCCACATATCAGGAGGCTGGGGAGAGAGGGCTGCTGGGAATCGCTTCTAGGACGGGTCTCTCTGAGCAGCTGGCGGCAAACGGAGAATGAAAACAGGAGTGGGTCTTGGCTGTCCTCATTCTGCTCTGGGGACTGGGCTCAAGAGGTCAGGAGCACCACGCCACTTCCCCAGACCCCTTTCTTCTAGTGTCCTCTGGTGGCTACCCCTCTCTTCATGCCAGGGACGTGGGGAGGAGATAAGACAGTTGGCCCGCCAATCAAATTCACGGTCCGCCCATGTGCTCCACAGTACGATTCTCCCCAGTAGACCCTCCATTTTCCGCAGATGCAACAGGGTCTCCCCCCCCCCCCATTCTGTCCCACATCCTTCTTGGTAATATTGCACTTTTTTTCTGTCTCAGATTGTTTTGATTTTCCATTGAGAATGCAAAGTATTTGGAGGGAACTGGGAAAGTGAGTAACCTTAAAGAAACTATATATTAGTCAAATGCAGGAGAAGCAGGGGTGACTTCACCTGCTCCCCCTTCTAAAAACAGACACTGCAACTTAAATAGTGCTATGCCTACTCTGCAAGTACTAGTCATATGAAAATAATGTTTGGCTGAGATTCCCTTGTCTCTTAGACGATAAAAGTAGTAACATGCCTCGCTGAGGAAAGCAATGGGTATAAATGCCAGTAAAATACGCGGCTCTAACATCTCAAAGTGGCTACAATGATTCTATATAATGCCTTCGTCCATTTAGGAGTGAGAAAGAGGGACCCTTGGGACCAGGCTGGGGTGGAAGGGTTGAGGCCTTGCAAAGAGAACCCGGGCTGTGAAGGGGGCCCCGGGGTAGACAGGAACCGATTGCTGATGGAACCCCCTCCCCCTGCTCCCTCTTGTTGCTTCCCTGTGAGAACACAGAGGAGCCAGGCAGTGTAGCCAGGCCTACGAGTGACAAAAGAAGGGTAAGGTTGGAAGGCCTTTCCTCCACCCTTGTCATAGAAGAGAAGGGTCTTTAGACTGAAAGGAAAACAAAGCACCAGACGACGCATCTTCGGGCATTATATAAACTCAATAATGACCTCAGAAGGGCTCATTAGGATTAAAGTTGCAGTATACAGCAATGCGATGTCATCTTGCATCGTCAGTTCTAACTAATGGAAACTGGCTTTGGACATTGCTGAGATTCCACTTTTTTTTAAATCTTTTTTTTTTCCTTTTTTTTTTTTTCTATTTTTTTGCCTTTCGTCCCATCTGGTTTCGCTCCTAATGGGACAGAGCCCCGGGCCCTTCCCTCCTCCACTGCTGCCACTGTCCGTCCGATATCACAAAGCAGCTCGTTAGCTCTAGGAAAAGGCCTTGTCTGGGCAGGGCTAGGATCCAGGACACAAGGCCTGGCACCCCCTGGCCATGTCTGAGAAGGCCTGGCATGCACCCTTCTTGTTTCAAGTATTCTTTGGGCTTGCAGGGTTTGTGCTGTGCCCTAACGGGCTGGTGGTGAGGGACCTTGGCTATCACTATTTGTTGACCAAGCCTACGTACTGACACTAGGTGGCAGCATTCCCTACTTTTCCCAGACGCCTGAGCAACTCCCAGCCATCCCTGGGGCTGGATGTTACAATGTAAACACAATGACCACACTATGAACTAAAAGGATAGGAGAGGAACGGGGGATTAAATGCAGTGGGAAAACCTGACATTAATTGGGTGATTTGGGGAAAGTCATTTCCTGTCCTGGAGCTGGAGAAACAAGAAGGGATGGGAGGGACTGACCTCTAAGGTCCCTTCCAGTCCTGCTTTGAAAGAGTCTACGATTTCAGGACCCTGGGATTTGGGAGAGGGTCTCTGGGTGCAGAGTCGGGCAGAGAGGGTGGGAAAGGCAGGCTCTGGGGATCTCGGTGGTCCAGTCCAGCTGAGATGCTCTGTGCCTGGCTGGTGCACTAACCATGGAGCTGGCTCAATGCAGACATCCGAGGAGCGAGGCTGTGGGCCATCCCCCTGGCAGACAGCTGTGTGGAAGGTCCTTTCACCTGACAGTCACTCTACTTTAAAATTTTATTTTAAATAGTCATAAATTACTTTTTCTTCTTTTAATAAATATGTGCTGTTTTAAAATGAGAAGAGTATATACTGCATCTTTAAGTAATGCACTTTGCTCTCCGGGTTTTCTTTCCATTTCACCTCAATTTAAAGTGCATTAATTAAGAAATAATGAACCACTTCTTTATCATTATTGTTCAAAAAGTACAAACAATATATCATGAAGACACTAACCACTACCATTAGTACTGCAACCTAGCAGATTAACTCAACATCCCGCTCTATTTAATACTGTCCAGCAGAAGAAAATAACTAATTTCAATTTTAAACAAACTCATGAACACAGAAAAGGAAATAGAACAATGTCACCACGGGCTTTTGACAAAGGAGGCTAGCGGTTTGCATCCGCATATGGGAGGGACATGGACTTGGGAATCCAGGCGGTTAGGGTTGGGAGCCGAAGGCAGACCTGCCTGGGAGGAGGGGTGAGGGGCGATCTTCCTCCCTCGTCTGTCGGAACCGGCAGCCCTTGGTCAGGAAGATGCTGGCAGCTCAGCCAGAAACTGTGAGGCAGGATCTGTCCCAAATCAAAGGCACATGTGGAATCCGCTCCCATCATGAGGGGAGTTCTTGGAAGAAGCCCACTGGGCTTCTCTCTGGAGGGTCCCCCCTGAAATGTCAATCGTTAAATCACAACCCAAAGCGACAGAGGACCGCAGCGAACTCCATTCTTTTGCTTCTCTGTTCCCTGGGGCACTGCCCCTTGGGAAGACAGGGTTGGTTCCTGGTTTCGAAATCTTCCATCCTCTTGGGCACCTGTAGCATTGCCAGCAGGCTAAGGGGCACAGTGGCGGGGGTGCGGGGGTGTCTGCTCCAGGCTGACCCAGCCAGGGTCCTTTCTGCCCAGGGTTGGTGGTGACTTCTCCACAGTAAGGCTTTTTGTGGGCCCTGCCCAGGTTGGAGAAAGTGTGCAGCAGGCAGAGTAGTCACCCAGCAGCCTGGCTTCTGATGATGCCCCCTTCCCTCTTGGGCAGCGACCTGAACACTTTCACCGAGCCCAGGACCTGGCTTTACCCAGTCTCGGATTCCCTGGTGAGGTGCCATGCTAGGGCACTGTGCACACAGTGGAAACCTAAACAAACAACTTGGCATATGGAAAGGCAAAAACGTTAAACCAAAATCAAAATTAAACATCCCTCCATGGAATTCAACAGAAAACTCCACCCACCCCTACTCCCTCTCCTATGTGAGGCTGAGGCCTTTGGGCCCCCAAACAACTTCTAAAATAAACCCCAAAACCAAACGCTGATTTATAACCTCCAAACCAATAACCCCTTCCCAAACATGCACAAGGAACCGCCTACCCGGAAATCCTCGAGCAATTCTAGGTTGTGAGGAGCCTGGCACCGCCCATTCTCTAGGTCAACTCCCACCGCGCCCCGAGGAGGGCAGGCTCTCTTTGCAAGGCCAGGTCAGCCAGCAAAGGCGGGCAGTCCTTGTTGGCATCTGGGAACTCGTAACTACCAAACAGGCTGTGGCCTGGCCCCAGGAAGGACTGAGCTCTGAGGAGACACGGCTAAGCCCCAGAGCTGGTGGTCTTCCAGACACCCACCAGCGGCTGGTGGACGAGAAACCAACACAATGCTAAACACATCTATAACACAAGGGAGGCTTCCAGAGGCGAGAAGCCAGCCACTGAGGTGGCTGAGCAGGGGCAGCACCCTGGACACACCTCATGACATCTCTTCCAGATCTGCAGCAAAGGCGCGACTGGGCTTTCCCATTCGGCCTGTACTAAACGGCATAAGGTCCATCAGCAAAGTCACCAGTGTGTGTGCAGGGGTTCCGGGCCCAGGACAACCCTGCTATTCCCTTTTTCCTACTAAGTGTGTGCACCCGTCACACCCTCCCTTCCAGCTGGAGGGTGTCTTGGGGGGGGGGTCACATATTCTGTAGGGTTCAATGTCGGCATCCCCCTCCCCCTCCCATTGTCCTTCCCCTTGTCTGCAGGCCGCCACTTTTCCAGCGGCAGCCAGAGCAGCACTGAGTCTGGAAGGACCCGGTGCTGCTAGTTCTTCTTCTCAAGGTAGTTGGAGGGTACCCAGCCCTTGAAGGGCTTCACCTCATCCAGGATCTGGCAGTACCACCAGCCGTTGGGGTTCCTCTCCAGCACCTCCATGGAAACCCCCTCTTGGAAGCCAGCTGTCTCCTCATCCCCCTCATAGTCTGCAATAGAGATGTACACATCTTTGAGGTTATTGTGGATGAACTGAGACTTCTCAATAGGCTTAGGATGCACGGGGGAGACGGGGATGCCGTTACGTTGGGTAGGCAGGAGGGGTGATTCTGAGCCTTGGCTGGCAGCCCGCTCTGCCAAGCGGCCCTTGGCCTCAGCAGCTGCTGACCGTGCAGTACTAAAGGAGGAGTTCCTGCGGACACCTCTGAGGCTGTCGGTGGCCGTTAGCGACTCATTCCTCCGCAGGGCACAGGACAGGTTGTTGTCCTTGGGTGGTGGAGACACAAACACGGACTGGGGCCTGACTGCCACCTGCCGCACACCGTTCCGCATCTTCACCGCTACAGTGCCCGAGGTCTTGCCGAACCCCCCAGGAGGCTTAGAGGGGATGGGTGGGGTGACCCTCTTGCTCTGGTTCACAGTGTTCAGCGCTTGCACCCGCTTCTCGATCTTCTCCAGACTGTCCGACCTGCCCTCGCTCTGAGTGCTCTTGACTGTGTCAGGGTCTTTGCCAGCGACGTCAGACTGCTGGTTCTCCTCTGGCACCAAATAGTGGGAGGGAGCCCAGCCTTCTAGCTCCCCAAACCTCACATACCACCATCCGCTTTCTGCCTTTTCTAACACGTGCACCTCAGCGCCCGCCGGGAAGCTGATCTCGGAGTCCTGGACCTTCTGATAGGCACTGCAGGTCACATAGGCGGTGCCTTGCCCTTCCCATTCCTTCATGGGAACACATGGGGGAGTGGTGGCTGGGAGCGGAATCACATCAGCAGAGCCTCTCCTGGACTCGGAAGCTGACTGGGGGGGCAGCTCTGAGTCCTCACTCCTAGAGCCCTTGAGGCCCCCCCGGAGCTGGCCTGTGGGCCTCAGCTGGCGCCGTAAGGAGCGAATGTCCATCTTTTCCTGGCTTTGAGACTCGGCTCGGTTCAGGACTGGCTTTGGTCGGACCGAGGGCTTGGCTCGGGCACAGGAGGCCAGCCCGACCTTCACATCGGCATCTTTCTTGGTCCCGACCTTGGGGGTGCCACGGACGCCCGCATCTGAGGCAGAGCGTGGCTTCGTGTCACCACTGTTCTTGGACAAGGAGGAAGAGGAGGAAGAGGAGGAGGAACAGGTGGTGTTGATGGTGATGGAGGAGGAGAAGGAGACGCTGGACTGGTTTTTCCCCAGTTCTGCCTGGGCATTCTTCTCTGCCTTGAGCTTCAGGAGTGATGATGATTTGGGAGAATCTGATTTAGGGGAATTTTTCATGGCAAGAGACAGTGAGGAGCTTCCAGGGGAGTCACTGTCCCCAGAGGAGCCTCTGGCAGACAGGGTGTCTTCTGTGTAGGGCCTGAAGCCCTCATTCTCATAGATCGTCTCTTCTTCTAGGGCCACATCCTCAGAAGACTCGCCCACCTTGAAGCGGGCCCGCTGCAGGGAGGAGGCAGGTGAGGGCCTTCGGGGCTGGGCAGGACGCCTGTCCCCTGCGCCTCTGTCCTCCGTGGGCTCTTCACTCAGCTCAGGCTCTGAGTCAGAACCAAAGGCCGGGATGTCATACTCAGGTTCCTCATATTTAAGCTTCAGTGGGGAGTCCTGGCTCTCACAGGCACCCACAGGATTCTCCTCGGTCTCCTTAGGTTTGCTTGGGGGTGCAGGTGGGGGCACCTTGGGCCGGGTCAGAGTACTGGTTCGGCGACTCAGGTTAGGCTTCTTGCGTTTATCGATATATGAGGCAGGGGCCCAGCCCTCTTTCTCCCCAATTTGCACGTACCACCAGCCACCTGAGTTTTTATCAATGACCTGAGGGAAGAGAGGCAGGCCAGTGAGTCGCAGGGGTCTCTGGGTCCCTACAATGTCCCTCTCAGCCTATTTTATAGACACAGCCCTTGAATACGTGGCTCACGACCTATGGCAGTCAATGGCAGGCTAGATTCGAACCCTGGTCCTGGTTGTGAGGCTCCCTAAGTCTGTGCCAGTAACTTCTGGAGCTATAGGCCTCCATGACACCCCCAAATCTACTACATTGTTCCTAGACCTATAAAAGCCAACCTGAGAAGAACCTGTATGTATAAAGAATCAGTGTTCCATTGTTCCCATCCTCCACCCACACCCAATACCCCTCGAAAGGGCCTCTTGGGGATAGGCATAAATCAGACTGGGAGGTATAGGCCCGAGACCAGATCTTCCCTGCAGAGCATCGTCTCAATGTCCATAAAAACTTATAAAATCTCATTAGGAGTTCTTGGGTTGGTGTACAATATTGTCCTCTGATCTCCAAGTGCGTGCGTGGCGTGCGTGCGTGGCGTGCATGTGTGGTGTGCATGTGTGCGTCCATCCCCCCAAATAAAACATTCCCGACGAAGCAAACTGCTCCCTCCGTCCCTAAAGCTCACACGCCTTCAGCAGCGCTTCATATGGAGGCTCTTCACGCTCAGTCAAGTGAGGGGCAGAAACCCAAGTCTTGGGCTCTAGCCTTGGTTGTGTACCCATGGCCGGGAGGCTCATTTCTGTATCTGTCCTGCCTGACCCTCAGAAATTGACCTTGCCAATAAGACATACTATAAGATGTGAAACAGGTCCTTGTCAAAAGGAGGCTCACCTCAGCTTTCTGTCCACCACGAAAACTGATCCCGTCAGAAATGCAAGACTGGAATTCAGCAATGGTGTAGTATTCCACCTCAACAGAAGGGGGCTCTGGTGGCTTTGGCAGCTGGAACCCCTAAAGGAGAAACAATCACTGAGCAAGTGCAGTTAATAGAGCAGTGAGTACCAAGGCCAGGGACTGGTGCCCATTGGCTCCAGGTGCTTGTGGCCATCACTGTCAGCTGGATAGCGCTGGCTTTGAAGGCAGCTGTCACTTGGGCTTCAGCTCCCCCCCTCCCCAGGGGGTGTCTGATCTCTTAGGATGCTCACTAGAAAGGCCTCAATAGTTGGGCCCTAAGGTGGAAAGGAAGAGACAGAAGAATCACTCTAGAAAAGCAGGGGAACCTCCATTTTATACATCTAAGGGTGGCTCCTAAGCCAAGGTGGGCGCCAATGGAGAAGAGGGTGAGGGAGCCAACAATCCCCAGGATAGTGAAGTAGGAGTACAGGGGGCAGCTGGTTGGGGAAGGAGTCTTTGGGAGGGGGGTTAGCCTGTTGATGCCCTGAGCAGAATGCAGAGTTCTGTTTCAGTAAGCAGGCAGATTATTCCAGAACTTCTATATGCCTTTTTGATGCCGGCACACAACTTTTCTCATGGTGGCATTTAAGGACACTTAGAACACTTAGCCCACATTTTTTTCCCTCTGCACCTAATGGGTGCTGCTCTCAGGCAGCCAGCGTAAGCCGCGTGGAAAACCAGCTTGGCAGATGCTAACCACAAAGGGATGTACGCTCTGCCTTATACTAAAGGGTAAACAGAAAGAAGCTGAAAAGACTGGGAGGAGGGCAGCCATGGTGCAGAAGGCAGACCTAGAAGATGCAACTACTCCGAGCCTCAGTTTCCTCTTCTGTAGAACAGAACTAAGAATGGGATTCTGAAGATTGCCCATATAATACAATAACTTCCGGTCCAGGAAGGTGGGGTGCAGGAATAGCTAAACAAAGCTGGAGGTCAGCACCCCTGGAACCCTGTTTCAAGGCTCAGCTACCTCTGTCACTATAAGGGAGGGATGGGAGAAAGATGGTTTATGGGGGGGAGAGAATCAGCCAACTTTCTCTGCCCCCGTGACTGGATGTATAGCCACACGTGGAAGCTGGCTCGGTCAGCCATGCCTCAGCCCTCCCGTACCCGGACAGGGTGGGATTCAGCTCAGCTAACTGGCACCAGCATCCCTCCCTCAGCAAGCTTGCATTTGTATGTGTTGAAGGAATGGGTCTGCCCTTGCCAAAGTCATGGCTGCCTGAAAATAGTTAGCTGGGGCTCAAATAAAAAGGAGAAACGGAGAATCCATTGCGCAGTTGCAAAAACCCCAGGATTAAAAAAAGAGAAATTTCAGAGGGGCTCATGGCTAGGTCACAAAATACTCATGGCCAGAGGGCACATCCTCCCATGTAGGAAGGGCCTCAATGCCCACGGATGGGCAGATGCCACTGCAGTAACATGCAGCCAGTTGTGATGTAGGGATCTGTCCCGTGTAGAGTAACCAGATAGTGCCACCCAACAGCCACATAGGAAAGGGAAACCCGACTGCAAGTCCTAAAATCCACCATTGCATCCCATCCTCGTGACGAACCTAGGAGGTGGCCAGTACTGTTCTCTCTTGGAAAAGCAAACTGAGGACTTCGGAGGGTAGGTGATCTGCAAAGGGTCTTTCTTTGTTCCTGTGTCAGAAATGGAATCTATGCCAGGCTCCAATTTCCCCTTCCAGGTACGCCAGGGATGGTCCCCCGAAGTCTCGTGCATGCTAAGCAAGCACTCTGCTACGGAGCTGGAGCTACACCATAGACCAGCAGCTCACCTTCCATTGCATCCAGCCGACCCCATCCCACTCCCTCACCCCTAACAGGCCTTTGTTTAGGATTCTCAACCTGTCATCAACATTACTGCTTCCCAAGCTCCCGCTTACACATCTTTCTGCCTGAGACAGTAGTCGCTGGGAAACTCCACCCACTCAAGAACCAAGGACCTCACAGTGTCCACCTTCCATGAGCCAGGTCTGGCGGTTCATGCTCCTTCCTGGAGGATAGCACTGGCCTACCCCTTGCCCTCTAGGCTGTCGAGCCCACCACCATCACTGGGCAGTCCTGGGAGAGCTGTACGGCTTCTGGGCCATCGTGGCCAGCAACCCCGTTTCTAGCCCCTGGCAATGCCCTACTGGACACTCCTGCTGGCCAGTCTAAATGTTTATGTCTGCCAGTGCAGTGGCTGGGATGGATTTATTTAGCTTTGGAGTGAGTGCATTTCCGATTACAAACTGTCTGGCTATGCTCCAGGGAGGCTTGGGATCTGCAGGTTTCTGCCCTGTCCCCAGCCCTGCAAAGACAGAAAGAAACCCAACAGGGTCCCCAGGCTCTGCTTCAGAAAGGTGGGTGTGGGTCACCCCAGAGAAGGCACGAAGAGACAGTCCACATACTAAGTAAGAGGGTGTGGGTCACCCCAGAGAGGACATGAAGAGACAGTCCACATACCAGGCTGGACTCTCTGCGTGGGGGCGGTCTTGTCCTCAGGTTTGGGGAGCCTGGAAGAAAAACCACAGCTTTAAGAACCCCAGTGGACAACAGTGCCTACACCTGCTGCCTTCCCTGATGGGATCCACTCTGGATACTTGAAACGTCAGTTATTAAAGACCCTGTATTCTAAGTCACTGTAGCAATGATGGGACCTTTAGGCTTCTTTGCCTGTTCTTCAGAAGGACCCCCACACCCCCGTCCCCAAACAACAGGTACACCAATCTACAGATGCCGCAGGCAGGCAGTTTTCAAGGTAAAAGGCTGCATGGATTTATGAGATTTTTTTCATCAGAAGCAGGAACTACATCTCTGTTTTGTTCACTACTCCTAAGTCCTCTGAAGTAAGTCCTCTAAGTACTCCAAAGTCCTGCCTAGTAAAGGCTTCGCCATGCGCCAGAGTGCTGACAATCAAGAGCTATGTATTAAACAAACAAACAAACAAAACAACAGAACCCAAACCAGTGTCCTCCAGATTACTGGGCTGGACACAAACAGAAATTGTGTCACCCCTGCCCCCCATAATATCAAAGGCATTTCTGGGCCAGAGGTGTGTGTAGGGGGTGAGAACAGACGGACTTTAGTAATTTATTGTGAATGCAGGTGGGGGATGGGCATGTGTGCCACAGCCTTAGGCAGTCAGTTCTCTCCTTCCCCCAATGGCTGTCCCAGGGATTGAACTCGGATTAGACTTGAGTAGCAAGCACCCTTACACATTGAGCCATCTTGCCAGCCCTCTTCCACATCTTTTGCCCCACAAAGCAGGCCCGCACAGAGGATCACAAACTCGGGGCCTGTGGGCTTTGTTAAATCGGCGCTATACCGATCATCTAGCCTTGGGGTCTGATCGACTACTAAAGAGCCACCCCTGATTCATCCCTTGTGAGGGGGAGGTAGCAGCCTGCTTTCTCCTGCCATGCACCTGCAGCAGCTTGCAGGAACACAGCCAGTCACACCCTCTGGCTCTTTCCACTCCCGTGACCAGCACGGGGCCCGCTGACAATCAGAGGCCAGACTGTAGCTCCGGGTGAAAATGACACGGAGGTCCCAGGTAGGGCCTGGATTCCGCTGCACCCATGCCCCCCCCCACTCTGTAGGAGCTCTTTGGGAGGACCTGGGGCCTTCAGCTGCTTACTGATCTGAGCCCTCTGAGGGGCGATCCTGGCCACGGCTGGGGAGCCCTGGGCCAGCTTCGATGTGGTCCTCTCGGGGACACCCAAGGCGCTGCCGTTAGAGGCGTTGCAAAGGATGGGCAGGCTGATTTCCTTCTTGGTGATGGGGGCTTCCGGTCCCTCGCCGTCAGCTGGAACTTCCTTGTCCCCAGACGCCTTCTTGTTGAGCAGGTTGCTGATCTCCATGATGTTTCCGATGATCTCCACAGGACCCGCCAGGTTCTTCTTCCGGCTTGGCAGCTCATCCTTGGCCTTCTTCAGATAGGATGCTGGCGCCCAGCCCTCTTTGCCTAGATATCTGTGAGAGAAAGGACCACGCCGTCATTAAAGCCCTCATATCTGTCTTCCCCTTCTGCTCCCAGGCCTCAGTCTTGGTTTGACCTCCTAGCAGGGCCTTTTCTCTCATGATCTGCTAGAGGCTTGGCAGTTCCGCTAATCCAGAGGGAACCAGAGCTGGGGTCCACGGGAAAGATACTGGACATTGAGCTATTGCCCTCAGGCAAATATAGGACCTTTCTATACGACCCAAGACGCTGGGGGTAATTCCAGAGAGAAGAGTGACATGTGGATGTGGCACGGACAATCCTGTTCCCCATAGGAAGGGAGCGGACTAGAGCGGAAAGCGGCACAGGCAAAGGACGCTTCTTGCCCAGTTAACTTGTTTCTCTAAGAGTTCAACTTTATCTGTAAGACAAAGGGATGCAGCAGCTTGTCAAGTAGATCTAGAAGGATGGATACCTTGAGACCAAAGGAGGATATCTATAAGGACTACTGTTGAGGGTGGTGACGCATGCCCAGCAGTCAGAAGGATGAGGCAGGAGGATCGGAGGTTCTAGGACGAACCAGGGAAGGCAACCATTTTGGGATTGGATTTAAGGCCTGCGCCACACCTCAACCTTGGCCGGTGAAGCGTTTCTCTCTGCGTTGGTCAGCAGTTAGTGCAGACTCACAACCGGTTTCAACCATTTTAATGCTAAGAATAATTGACTACTGAATATTCTGCCCTCAATGGGATATCCATATCATCCCCTCCCACCCTCTTTCTCAGGGGACATCATGGAAGAGGGGGTGGAAAGAATACTGAGCCGGAGGGTGAGGAGGAACGCTGGGAAATGCTGTTTTCTGGACTCGACAAGGCTACCGCACCTAGGAACTCAGAGTAGCTACAGTTACCTGTCCGAGACAGATCAACAGGACAGCACTGATGGGACCCAGTGGGTTACATGTGCACACACACACACACACACACACACACAGAAGAGAGAGGACATGAAGGGAGGAATGGGGAGTGCTGGGTGTGCCTGCGGGGAGCAGAAAAGGGGAGCTGGTCATACATCAACATACATGTTTCCATGTACAAAAGTTCAAAGATTAAAAAGAGAAAGAGAATTCCATTTTTCTTTTTAAGCTCTAGGTCAGGCTGGGCTAGGGAGTAAGACTCACCAAAGGAAAGAGGTAGACTTTAAGTTAGCACTCTGTGGACAAGCTTGGAGGCACACATCTAGAAGCCCAGCACTCTGGAGGCAGAGGCAGAGGGGGCTGGGCAGAAGTTCAAGGCCATCCTCAGTCAAGCAGGCCAGCTTGGGTACAAGAGACCACGTGGCAAAACAAAACAACATAAAACAGGAGTGGGGTGGGGATGTAGTGAGCACCACCGGGTGGGGGAGGGTTTGAGTCCTGCTGGAGGGACAGTGGACAAATCAAGTTCTTCATAGAGTAAGTCCACAAATGTAACCTTTCAACCCTGTGGGGCAAACACAAACCACACAATGGGTGAGTTAAGGGCAATTAGGAGAAACAAAGGAGTGAGATCTAGTTTATCACACAGTAAGGAGAGGGAGGAAAGGAAGAGCCAAGCACAGCGGCTCAAATCTATAGTCTTACCACTTAGGAGGCTGAGGCAGGAGGACCGCCTTAAATCTGACCAGTTTAGGCTAGACAGGGAGTACCAGGCCAACCAGGACTATATACAAGACTTTGTGTGTGTGTGTGTGTGTGTGTGTGTGTGTTTAAAAAAACAAATTTATGTAATCTTGGGGGTTGGAAAACCTTTCTAACTAAAGCTGCAAATATAGAAAATAGATGCAGATGAAAGCATAAAGCTGAATAAAATTCAAACCAATGTTATGGTGAAACCAAGCCTAATCCAAGCAAACCAAAAGCTCATAAACAAAGGCTAAAGGCAAATGACAGGGCTGACTTAATTTTTGGTGATTCGTTGACTTTTTTAAAACAACTTCTCCCTCTTCCCCACATGGTGTTGAGCCTTTACCCAAATCCACAGGGAGCCTGCTTCCGGGCCCAGCACAAAACTGGTCAGTGCTTCCAACTCTCAGTTGCAATGTTCCCATCTGCTCCCTGGGACACAGCTGGCTCTCAAGAGTAGCACTGTCAGGCCAGATGTCCGACAACCCCTACTGCCCTTCCTGATGTGACCTTAGGTAGGAGAAAAGGAACACAGAACTTCAGACAGGAGGTGGCTCCTCACATTTATATCACTGGGGGTACACAGAGGTTGCACCCAACTTGTGTGTTGAACATACAGAAGCAGAGAATGTCCAGAATGGAGGGGAACAGTGAGTGAATGTGCCTGACCTTTCTATGCCTGTAGCCAAGGCCAAGAAGGGCAAGGCAGAGGTAGCAGGGGGGCCTGAGGGGAAGTGTGTAACACTTTCCAGAGCCTGGGGTTCTTAAAGCTCGGAAAAAAGCTGAAGTATCTTGTTAGGTGGCAGCAGCAGAGGAATAAGGACGGGCTGCGGGGAGACAGTCATGCCTGCAGGCTCCCATTTCACAGCCCTTTGTGTTCTATACGCTCCAGGCTTAGTGTTACAGGATACAGCAGGCAGAGCCACGCGCGCGTGCGCAGCATCAGGGGTGGCTGCGTGTCTGGGCCCAACTTCCGCACAGCTGTTTCCCAGCTCTGTAGCAGGACTGACTCCAGAGATGCAGGCTGCAGAGGGAATGGGAATGTGTAGGAGTGTGTGTGTGTGTGTGTGTGTAAGGCTGGGAGAGGAAAAGAAAGACAGGAAATAACGATCAACACTCGGCTAGGAATGTTGGGAAATAGCATGTTTAAGGGGGTATCTGGCAACTTTCTTAAGGTAGAATGGGATCGTTAGGGCCCTTCTCAATTCCAGTCCTCGCTGGCTAGGAAGAATCAAGCTGCAGGACAGTAGCTGACCAGAGTGATGCTGTTTGTTATCTTAAAAACACAAACAACAAACAACAGAAAACCCAAAATGTAAAAAGCAGCTGTGGGGATCACTTATAGGCAAACACACGTCAGCCAGCAGCCAGATGGGCTACGTTAGTTAGCCTTTCCACATCCGGCTTGTGGCTGATGGATCTGCACTTGGCTCCAGCTTCCATTGCTTAGAGAACATGAAAGACCACGGGTGGCTGCTCTCGATAAGCCACGTGTAAGTGCACAGGCCCACGTCACCTAACAGGATGGAAAGGTACATCTCAGTCCTTCAGACTGACAGGCACTAGTGCAAGGGTGAGGGGGCAGCACTGTCCCCTCAGCTCACACTAAGACTCAGTTACCTGCGTCCTCTCTGCAGCATGGATGTAGCTTTAAGATCCTAAGCTCTGCTGTGTTCTGAACCACTGTTGCATGAGTACACGCACAGACAGACCACAGAAAGTCTGGGGGTGTGGGGAACTGAGGCAGCTGTCCCCATAGCTTACATGGGGGATTGTTGTTAGCTGGGTTGCAAGCAGGAGAGAGAGAGAGAGAGAGAGCAGCTGAGCAAATTCCCTACAGCTGAACTGCTCCAAAGAAACTTTGCAAACACAAACATGCTTAAAAGCAGGTCTAGGGTTGGTGACAGCAGAATGAGCCCCAGGGAGTTTAGCTTATTCTCCAGACGTACACCCAAATGAACTTCATTAGGCTCTGAGGCAAGGAAGGGAGAGAAGGCAGAGTGTGATGGTCTGCACCCACCAGGAACATGGATGCCAGAGGCCTATGTCTGGGGCCTTCAGTGTTCAACTGTGAGCAACAGAGGCAGCCTGTTGGGGCTCAGCAGGGCCTGTGGAGGCTGGGGCTTCAGGGTGTCTCAGCTGAGGAGCCGGTCAGGCAGCCAAGGGAGATGCAGAAAACAACATTCAGATGGCCGAACTCTTGGCAGGTGCATGGTGAGAGACCACACCGCTGCCTGTGGGTTGAGCTGGCCCCTGTGCCCTCCTGGCTGGGGCTCAGATTGTGCTTTCAGTTCCCAGGAGACAATCAGTGGGCCGAGCAGAGCCGGCACACAGCTGTCTTTAGGATCCACCTGTCATCGGCCACTGAGCTCTGTTGCCCGGGAGGCAGGCTCCTACCTGATGTACCACCAGCCTTCCAAGTTCTTCCGAATCACCTCCACGGTGACGCCCTTCTCGAAGCCAATCTCGTCCTTGCTTTGGCTAGTGTAGGGCTGCACGGTGACATACTTCTCTTCTGTGAGTGGGTTGGGGAGCAAGAAAGCACAGTTATTTGAGGCTGTGGTGCAGATTCTGCCTCCCATTCCCTCCGCCCCGGGCCTAGTCTCATTAAGCTGCTTACTAACATGGGCCAGCACTGGCTTTTCCAGAGAAGAAGAAGGAGCGGGACTCAGAGAGCAGAGGAAGAGTCACTGGGTTAGGGGGTCACTGCTGGTCCTAGGAGAAGCTAAAGCCAGGCAGGATTCCGGGGTGCCTAGCAAAGCCTTAGGCAGCAGGAAGGCAGGTCTCCTAGCCAGGGTGTAGGGGCCCAGAGTTTGGAAGAATCTGCTTTTCCTAGGGTCTAAGACAATAGCTCAATGCCACTGCTAGGTGTCTCCCGAATACCTTGGGAACCTATCACCTCTCACCTCAAAACATGCCATGTCCCACCTGTACTCACTCAAGATACCAGCCCTGTAAACCTCTTAATTTCCCCTGCAGAGCATCTCAGCCCTACCCTAGACACAGCAGACCACAGCATCTGCCCTAGAATGGTTCACCGAGAAAGCTCAAAAGGAGAGGCTACGGGTTTTGTTAAAGTCCTGACTGTGCCCCGGCCCCCACCGGTCCCTCCAAGTTTTCCCACAGCACTGGAATCCTGCAGAGAGCTTGGTGGGAAGACCTCCCTGGACATCCCTAAGGACCTCTGCTCGGACGTCCATGTCTGCTGAGGTCCATGCCTATCTTCAGGGAGCCCTCCTGGTGAACCTGCAGCTGACTGGCTGAGGCCACCTGCCTTTTACAGGACCAACTACAGGATGGCTTGGGGTCCAGGGAGGAACATGCTGCACCCTCCCTCACTGAAAGAAGATCCTCAGGAGGATCGCCCTGAATCCTGCTGTGTGCTATGGAGGTTGCCATGGTACCCAGCACACAACACTATAGGCTATTACAAGTAGAGGCTGGGACTCTATCAGTGAGGAGGAAAGAGGATGAGTAGGGACTGAGTGGGAGGCTTGCTTGGGAGCTCAAAATAGCAGGAGCCTGGCCTGGGAGCCGCCTGCTGCTCCTGGCTCTGGGCTGTAATACCCACTCCCTGGACTCCTTCGCTGGACCTTGTTGGGCAGCCTGCCTCAGCCTCTGGGTGGCTCTGGGGATTAGGAGAGAGCTGCCACACCAACGTCCTGCTGTGGGAGAGCCATCTGCTCATTCTCCCCTGGATTATCAGGGTGCTGTCTGTAGCCCTGTGCGGGGGGTGGGATGGGGGCAGACAGTGCTTCCCTCTGGGAGAGGCAACTGTCTTGCCAGGTTGCAGGGATGGAGCTGACAGATCACAGGCCATACTTGACAGGCTGCCCAAAAGCAAAAGGTGGGTGATGGGCACAGGCGGCTGCACGGCTCTTCCTGGGGCTCCCTTTTACCACAGGCCTTTCTCGGCACCAGCTGAGGAGGGCTCTGCTCAGGGCCTGCAGATTCCTCCCTGCCCTGCCCAGGAGTGCTGCCAACACTGCCTGAGAACCTGCCCAGCCAGATTCTGACTAGGGCCCTGGAGGAGTTCCACAGGCTCGAGGCCAACCCTGCTCCATTTTCCAGTGGGGCACGGTAAACCTTGGCCTAGGCAGTGGCTAAGGGACAGCGCCAGGTCTGGAAATGCAGGGCCTGAGGTCCAGGGAGGTGTGGCCTGGACTCCACATTTTGCCTTTGTTCGGCCGGGCTATTTTTAAAAGCCTGTGGTTCAAGCAGGAAGCTATCGGGAAAGTTTTCCTAGGCAAAGTTGCTTTTGAAGAGAAAAATGACAGTCCTTCTTAGGGGAAGATCAGAGGAGCCTGCCCTGCCCCATGGCTGAGAACGGGGCCTTGACCATGTGTCCAGGCTCTTGGATGCCAAGGCTGGCCACAGCAGCCTTTTAAGTATGTGTGGTGGGCGGAGTCCATGGCCAGCCACTTGGGGCAGGGGGCACAGCCACGGATAATTGTTTCTGGCCAGTGAAGCTAGCTGCATCTGCAAAAGACCCCGTGCTTGGGGACATCTGGGGGATGTCATGCTCTCTGTTAAAATTCTAAACAGCACAGAGGCTTGTTCTGTCTGTTCGGTGCAGGACTCCAGCGGGGAGTTCAAACCCTGGTTCCTGACCATCTCTCCCTGCCTGCCTCTTTAGACAGGTGGTTTTCAGCTCTGTTCAGCCAGGGACAGAGATGTAAGCCACCTTTGGCTGACGTAGGTGACTGGGGTCTTGGGCCATCTATCTTACAGGTGAGCTGTGGATAAGCAGAGACCAGTCCCTACTTTTGGACCTGGCCATAGACCCCCATGGTCAATGTCTAGACAAGAGAATGCTCAGACAGATGGAAAATGGTCTCTATAGGTAGTGAGTCTGCAGGTGGTCTCTGGAAGAGGGTGTCCCCTTTAAGAGATAGGATCGAGGGAAGACTGAGGTGGCTGGGGGCTGGTCAGGGCTCCTGGGTTCTATGATCAGAGCGTGCAGAGATGACGGCACTCTTGCCCTGGTGAATGACGGCCCGCCAGGAGGCCGGTGGGTGGGTAGGCTGGGGGAGGTGGACAGCCTGCCCCAGTTTGAGAGGCAGGGGCTGGAATCCCTGTAGTTTCCAAACCGCAGAAGCCTCTTCTTTCCAAGCACTTTCCCCTCTGTCAGCAGTCTCTCTGCTCCCCTCCTGGCCCCTTCAACTCCTCCACTAGAGAGGCCTCTGATTCCAAAGGCCTGGCCAGCTGAGGGACGGGGGATAGAGGCTCCGGGAAACACTGACTTTTCTGATCTAGTTACTCGATGACCCTCTGCTGGCTTTCTCCTCCAGCTCCACTACTTGCAGTGTGGGACCCACCAGCCAGCTCTCTGCAAGCCCTCCTTGGCCGCCTGATTGACAGGACTAGGGCTGTGTGATAATGAACATGAAGTTATGGCTTGTCTTTGCTTGCGTATAGGTGACTGCAAAAGTATGGCTCCTTATGTATATGCGTTAGTTGTGGGTACTGCTGCAGTGACATGCTGAGGTGACAGGGAGCCATTAGGTGTATGCAAAACCTACTTGTGACTACGTAAACCAGTGACATGTAGCCAGGCCTAGGTGTGGTGGCACTCCTGGAATTACTGTCTATGAGAGGCTGTGTATACAAGACTGTGGATGCACAGCTGGGGTGGGCTAGGATATGACGGTACTAGCCACACCTGTGGCTTCGGGCCCTTGTGTGGGCCTGTCTCTGGTCTCGGTGCATCTGTGTGATCATGCAGGCAAAGGCATGTTTGGACTCAGCAAGCGATGGTACACAAACAGGCCAAACTTTTGTCTCTCTTGTGGGATTCTGGGCCCACATCCTATTTGTCTTTGCCGCTAGAGCTGGAGGCCGTGTTCCACCCTAGCATCTTAGCAGAGCTGTCCCCTCCCTCCTGGCTTTAGGGTGGCTTCTGCTTTAAATGCGGCCTGTTGCTGCTTCTCCAACACAGGCCGCCTGCATCAGCCCCCAGGGTCCATGTTAAGTCCTGCCTTAGGATAAGCTGAGTTCTACATAGCCAATGCTCTGAGTCAGCCATTGGCGGTGGCCACCCTGAAGTCCATACATTCTGTAGCCTGAGTTTTGGGAAAGACACTACAATGCACTGTCAATTGGGGACAGGCTTTGAGGTTGAGTCATGGGGTACCCCGTTTTCCAAAGGCCTGTGTTCGTTATATATCCATCTCAGCTCCCAGCTGCTCTGCTCTCCTCTCTGGGGGACAGGAGAGGCTGACCACCCACCAGCATGAAGGGCTGCAGATGTTTAGGGGTGCATCCAGAGGCCATCCCTCCTGTTCCTCACCCTTCCCAAAAATCCCTGGATGTTGGGAAGGGTCTGGGCCACACAGCCCTGAATCAGCAGATGTCAGCTAGGGAGTCAGTTTAGGGCCTTCCTGTCGCCTTGACTGAGCTCCCTCCTCTTGAGATCCTGGAGGCCAGTGCTCCTGCTGACGGATGGCCCCTCGTCAGTATTGGTTGGGGAATGCTCTGGTATCATAATGGTTTTGGTTTCTGTGCCCTTCTAGGTTCAAATGGAGAAGGGCTGTGGGCTGAGGGAGTCTTTCTTAGCAGAAGGCAGGAATAAAGGACAGGAGAGGAAGTCCTGATAAGAACAGAAAGCTATAATCTCTTTAATACGTGGTACCCAGGACAGGGATGGCCTTTCTCTGAGACCCAGGGACCTCCCTCGTGCCTCTCTTCCCTTCCAAGGAACATATAAACTAACCACCAGGCCCCAAACCCCAATGCCTAGGGCACTAGCAAGCCAGAGCTGCCCCTTCTGCCACTCGGATCAGTTCCCAAGTAAGGCCCTGTCCCCAGTCTGAGCTGCAAGTGAATGAGGAAAAAAGCCTGGCCAGTTCCGGGTGAGTCAGGAGACCACAGGCAGAGAGCAGGGCAGGCAAAGGAGGGGGTGTTAGTGAGAGGAGCAGCTGCAGGGAGGAGAGGCAGGCGCCTGTGGTCACCTCGGCTGTGCTGCCTGTTGACCATCCCGCCCAGGGTCCACCGGCGATCCAGGCGCCGCAGGTGGGCTTTACGTCTCTTGGACACTGGTGTGAGAGATGGTGATGGTGCCCACGGCCCACACGAACCAAACCGGTGGAGAGAATGGAGATGCGGATGAGAGAGGATGGCGGAGGGGAGGAGAGAGGGAGATGTGTCCTCACTGCGGGGTGAGGAAGGATCTGACGGGTGGTCCTGTCAGCATACCCAGACACTTTCCAACAAGTCCCTCAGCCAAATCTAGGGGTAGACTAGAGGATTTAGGGTTCTGCTCCCTTAGAGACGGGAAGACCCTCCACAACAGCCCCCGGAGATGGAGGGATCATTGCTCCCCGAGTTCTGGACCCTGTTGCTATCCAGTCACCAAGCATGACTGTCAACTTGTCACCATGGCCAGGCATGGTGAGGGAAGAAGGGTGTCAGGGGAAATGGGGGTGAGGGGAGCTCTTCTCTGCTGGGTCAGAGCTCTCTCTGTTGATATAAGTTGACTTATATCTTTGCTTTCTTGTTTGTTTCCCTTAGGTGGGGTCTGTTGAGGGTGATGACTTGGCCTTGTACCTTTGTGTCCCTGGGGCCTTACACAAGACCAGGTCCTGGCCTGGGAAAGGTTTGCTGATGAACCCGCACATGGGCAGATACTACAAGCTCTGTTCCCTTATGCTATCCTTTTCTGTTTCTGGTGACAATGACCACAACTCCCATGTCGACTGCTTGCGACCAGACCCTTTCGCCTGGTTTACACCCCTCCCCCTACCATTCCCTCACAGATGAGCTCTCCCGCACCCTCTGCCCTGGGTCTGGCTCCCCAGGCTTTGCTGCCCAAGTGACTCCTAAGGGAACGAACCCTGGGCCAGGGTCCCAGGGCGCCAGCTTGCCGGCACCAAAGGAAGCTGCCAGATTGCCTAGTTCTGGGGAGGGTGACAAGCTGGTAGAAAGAATAAAAGTGACATTGTCCACACCTGGGCCAAAATTCAGTAAAACCTCCTGAGAATATCTGCTTGCCCTGTGAGGGAGAGTGGCCCGTGCAACCTCCTCCCTCTTCCTTTTCTTTTTTTTAAGAGTTTTATTTTATATGTGTACGCATGCATGTCCATCAATGACAGAAGAGGGCACTGGATTCTCTGAAACTGGAGTTTGAGATGGCTGTGAGCTACCCTATGGGTCCTGGGAATTGAACCCAGGTCCTCTAGAAGAGCAGTCAGTGATCTTAACCATTGAGGCATCTCTCCAACTCTGCAGCCTACTTCTGAGGCAACAGGCTAGGAGTGTGGGCTCCAGCCCAGACACACTCCAGGTTCTTCCACGGCCCTGTAAGGCTCTGTAGATCTGGGCAGGAGACTATTAAGATGTGGTGACAGGTGCTGGCACACAGGTCCTCCCAGAAGCGTGCAGAGCGGCAGCGTTCTTGGTGCACACATGCAAATACACACACCTGTGAGCCTGGAAGCTACCTTGGCTGCCCTCTAACTCCTAATCCATCCGAGTCAACGTCTTGCACACTCTGTCAACTCTACAGCACTCAGAGTCATCTGAGCCAATCTCAATTAGGGGATCTACTTCTACCAGACTGGACTGCAGTCATTGTGGGCATTTTCCTGACTGTTGACTGATGGAGGAGGGCTCAGCCCACCGTGGGCAGAATCATCCCTAGGCTCGGTGAGCTAGCGTTCTTAAAAAAGCTTAAGAAGCCCGGCAGTGGGGGCGCACGCCTTTAATCCCAGCACTCTGGAGGCCTCGAAGAGCAGGGCACTAGATAGGGGCAAGGTCTGGGGCTTACAGCTGGACTGGATGGAACCCAGCTCAGAGGTCCAAAAGAACCAGAGTCAGATACAGGCTCAAAGACTCAGGGTGGGAACAGCTGAGTCTGAACGTCCCAGCTTTCCCCAAGGGGCCTGGGCTCTGGAGTCCTGTTACAGGGATGTGTTCCGAGTCCTTCCTCTAATCACAGGGCTGAAATGAGGCACCAACTCAAGAAGGGTGGGGCCCCAACCACCAACAGAGTAACTAACATCTTGGGGAAGGATGAATAAGGAGTCGGCCCTTTATGAGCTGCTTGTTTTGGCTTGGGATGCAGGGAGGAGGGGGACGGAGGGACCGGCCCGAGCTGTGGGTGGCAGGTCTACATCTCTCTGGCCTTCAGACCACAGCCAGCTGGACCATTCCCACTGACTGACCGTTAGGGAAAGGATTCCTGCTGCCAGGCCACGGGAGATTTGGAAGGCATTAGGAGCAGGGAGTTGGGACATGGGAGGCTCGGACTCGTTGGGCTGTTACTGGCTTAGAGGGCAGAGGCAGTCTCTGTGAAATGCATGGAGAAATACCCCAGTCTCTGGGAAGCTGAGAGGTGGCTCGCAGGCCAGCCTGGGTAGCTCTCAGTGTCCAGAGCGGGAAAGACAAGGCACAGCAGGAATCGTGTCCACATGACGTTCCAGGTCTTTACCTCGGGGGCCTAGTGTGGAGCTGGGAGTAGAGACAGGTCTCTGTGGAGTTCTCGAGAGAAACTCGAAGCTTCGTGGGAAGAACTTTCTGGTAGTTCCCACCCCTAAGCCTGCCCTCTACCCAAAGCTGACAAAGTCTGAAGTCCACAACCCAGGAGAAATTTCCCTGTCAGAGCCCTACATGGGGGAATGACAAAGACCGGCCAGCGTGTGAGGTGACCAAGTGGGTTGGTGTCAACAAATGAATCCCAACAGAAGGGCCTTGGGTAAAATCCAACCTATTTAGGAGTTCAGGTGGCCTAGGGAGGAGAGCTGGGAGCTCTCCCTGGAGGAGCTGGCCCCTGGGAAACCTTCCCACCCAGCTATTACCCACCTAAGAAGCCATAGACCCTCACCTTCTCCAGTCTTGGAGGTGTTAATGTCTGAGTCATCCCGTGTGCCATTCTGAGCCTCCAAGTAGGTGGCAGGGACCCAACCCTGCTCTTCAGACGTGCTCACAAACCACCAGCCTGCAGAGGGGACAAGAGAAGACAGGTTGTGAACGCCTGCAAGATGGGGGTGACAGGGTGGGGTTAGGATGTGGAGGGCAGGTATGGCCAGAGGGCAAGGCATGCCAGCAAGGCACTGAGCCAGACAACCTGGGCATCTGGGAAATGCCTTGACCGACTCCAGCAGAAAGGACAAATCCTGCCGCTGAGCAGAGGGCCTGAGACACACACCCAGTGTCACGCGCATTTGAGGGAAGCATTAAAAAGTGAAGCGGAAACAACGGCTTGCCTCCCACATGGGAGGCACTGTGGAGGAAACATGAGGTGGGTTCTGTCTGGGCACTGGCCCCCTGGGATCTTTCTGATCTTTCTTCCCATTAGCCCCACGGGTACACGGGAGCCAGGTGGCTTCTGGTTCTGAAAGGCCTGACTTTCACAGAGACTGACAGTCGGCTGTCCGTCCGTCCCACAACCCCCCAGCATGGCTCAGTGGCAGTGCTTCCACTTTGGCTGCCCACAGCTGCCCTGGAAGCGTGTTGACAACGCAATCACAGTAAGTGGGCACTGCATCCTCACGTGACCTCTAACAAGCAGGGCCACGTGACAAAGGCTCATTCATCTCTCCTGTTCATTCATGGTGCTTGTACACTCACTTGCTCATTCATTCAAAAACACCAGCTATGGAATAAAGTATCTGAACCCCCTGGTCGAGGGTCTCCTGGCTGTCTTCAGACCCTCTCCGGGGTCCTTGCCCCCATTGCCCTTCCCTTCTCTCCTTTGTCCTCCACGTAATCTGGTGCCAAGGCTCCTTTCTGTTCAAGGCAGACTCTCTGGGTCCGGTACAGAGCCTAGGGGGTTTGGGAAGCAGCAAGAGGCAGCCCGAGAAGACACAGCGGGCGTCCTCCTAGGGTTTGGGCAGCAGCAAGGGGCAGCCTGAGAAGACACAGCGGGCGTCCTCCTAGCACCCCTAAGATGGCTTTGGCCTGGGAAGGTGGAGGAGCCTGACTGGTGATAAGTAGAAGAGGAAAACGGAACCAAGAGCAGGGCAGGCCTGAGAACACAGCTCATTTCTCAGGTCCTAAGTCAGATCTTACTGTTCCTTATCACAGGTGTCTAGGCGAGGCTTTGCCAAGGTCCTTTCAGGACCAACTTTTTCTTTTTTCTTTTCTTTTTTTTAAAATTTATTTATTTATTATGTATATAGTATCCTCCTGCATGTATGCCTGCCTGCCAGGAGAGGGCACCAGACCTCATTACAGATGGTTGTGAGCCACCATGTGGTTGCTGGGAATTGAACTCAGGACCTCTGAAAGAGCAACCAGTGCTCTTAACCTCTGAGCCATCTCTCCAGCCCCCAGGACCAACTTTTTCTATGCCGAAGTGTCCCTATTGCCCATGGCATCCTCTAAAGCAACTTCTCAAGGCCCCAGGGAAGCAGGTGACTTGGTGGTCTCACGGAGGCTGGGTGACTATCTCCCCACTTCTAGGTCATCCTTGGCAGGCCCTAAGGATGCATGCTCCTTCTCTAGGCCGAGGGCTTGTGGGGGATGCTAAGGGTGATGTTTCTTCTCAATGCGAGGCCTAGAACCCCGACTTTCCTAGGGGGATTTTCTTATCAGTTCCATTCGATCAGTCCGTATCTGAGCTCCCAGGAGGCAACTCCCTAAGTCTACCAGATTCTCGTCCCTACCTTCTCCTTCCTGTGTGAACCTTCCTCCTCGTCTCAGGGGGCTGTGACCCCAGGAGTCAGGCTCTTCTTCCTGGAGGCTGTCTGTCCTCTCTCTTAACTTCCCTTATGGCACGTTTCCTTGTTGCTGGCCCCTTCCTGAGGAGGCTCCTAGGGATGGGGCAGGCCTGGCTCTCTGGCCTACCTCTGCTGCACAGGCTCTGTACTAGGTAGGAGGCTGGACAAAGACGCGCTGAGAGGCAGAGCATCACGAGGTTCCTGTGTTCCTCACTGTCTCTAGGGGTCCTCACTGTCTCTAGGGGTCCTCACTGTCTCTAGGGGTCCTCTCTAAAGTGCAACACGAGAGAAACTTCTGAGGCGTCTGACCACACCCACGCACATCTACTTCCCTAGACACCAACTTAGGACTTCATTCTCTTGCGGGGGCCCCAGGACCTGGGGCTGAGACTGGCATCATCCTCAGAGCACAGGCCTAGTGGCCAGCACTGCCCAGGAACACTAGCCCAGGCTTCTACCCGAGTCCCAACACGTGTAGGACTGGGCTGGGTAGCTTCCAGGCCCCACTGGTGCAAGGTAAGATGACGGTTCTAGAGAGAAGCCTAACACTGGCTCAGCCATGGGCACCTCCAACAAGCCACGATGGGCAGGCTGAACACATTGCCTAGGTGGACATGGGTGAACATGGGCAGACGTGTCCACCTGCTCCTCCCACCCATGGCTACTGTCAGGCCTCTCCCGGATGCCACTGACTCAGACATCAGTCACCACTGTCCTGTGAGGAGCAAACAGGACTCAAACCTCTGAGGATGACCAATGGGATGAGCCTGAGCACCTGTGGGGTTTCCAGGTGCAACCACAGTATGTGTGCCTTTCCGGCAATGTCTGTGTGTGCACAGGTGAATGGACGGGGGCATGGGGGTGGGTTATGCACGTGCACCCATCTATGTGTGGGGAGGCACACATACAGATGGGACGGAGCTAGGTCCGCATCTGCATGCACTACACAATCACAGCCAAACGCACAGTAAGCATGCCCGGCTCCTGGCAGAGGTCACTTTATTTACTCTTGCAGGACATTGAAGAATAATGTTATTGTCATTTAGCTTCCCACTTTAGAGATGAGGGAGGGCTTAAAACGTAGGGCATTCAGCCAGAGCTCCAAGTCTTTACCACTAGCGAGGAAGAGTGCTTGCTTCATGCTCGAGGGTACATGGGACTCCTTGACACACTGGGCCCCTGCATACTGGCACTGATGTTATCCTGGCTTAGTACTCCTAGCTGTGCAACCTGGGGCAAGCTAATAAACCTCTCTGAGTCTTAGTCTCCCTTGGGCCTACCTCCTGAGGTTGACAGGAGAATCAGGGGCTGGGCTGAGCTGGTCCCAGGGTGGCAAGGGTTGTGGATCACTAAGCTTCCATACCCCAGTCATGCATAGGGGTAGTGTGCTTTCCACACAAGCAGGAGAGCTACTCCACCTAGAGGGCCCTGGGGGCAGGTAAGGGACTCCCATGCGGTTGATGGAGAACTGCAGAGGGTTGGTTTCAGAGAGGACCAACAGAGCACCTTGTGGGGATGTGACAAGCAGGAGAAGCCTGGTCTTCTGGGCAGAGGCCCAGGCTGGGGAGTCACCTACAGGAGCAAAGTCCCGCAGTGCTTCTGCTCCTCCTCCTTCCCCAGGAATCAAAGGCCCACAGGAGCACTGAGGTCAGTCACAGGCAGAGATGCTTGGTAGCCCTCAAGAACTGCCTGCCTCCTTTATCTTGATCCAAGTACCAAGAAGAAAGAGAGGGAGAGAGGGGAAAGGGGGAGAAGGGAGTGAAAGGGGGAGAGAGAAGAGGGACGAATGGGGGGGGGGAGAGAGAGAGAGACTGACAGACAGACAGACAGACACAGAGGCGGGGGAGAACATGACACCAAGAGGTGTGTCCAACATGTTCAGTTAAAGCTAGGGATGTGGATGGCAAAGACCGAGTCCAGCCAACCCCAGGAAGGAACTACTCAGGCTCTGATCCAGATGCCCCATCTCAGGTCAAATTTTTTTTTTTTTTTTGAGACAGGGTTTCTTTGTAGCTTGTCCTAGACTCACATTATAGACCAGGCCGGCTTGACAGAGATCCGCCTGCTTCTGCCTCCAGAGTGCTGGTTTTAAAGGCGTGTGCCACCACCGCCAGCTTCACAGGTACTCTCTTTGGTGACCAGCTGTTAACTCAGGATCTGTCTGGCCAGTTTCTGGGAATGAATTTTAACCGAGTCTCCCCAATGTTGGCACATAGTAGTGGGGTTAGAGAAAAAGAGAGAAAAGACCAAAAGGAAAGAGAGAGGCACAGAAAGAGGAGCAGCTGAGGCTGAGCCTCTCCAGAAGGGGGCTGAGCCTGCCTGGGGGGGGGGCAGGAAGTGATGGGCACTCCCAGGCCACTGCTGTCCCCAGGGTGACCAGGCTACAATGGCCTCCTTAAGTAGGAGGATAATGCACTCATTAGGGCCAGAGTGAGGCCAGCTGTATACAATTAGGATGTTAATAAAGTCCTGTGAGGTCACTGCTCGGCCCAGGACAAAGCAGTGGTGGGGGAGGGAGAACCTAGTCCTTCCTCCCCTTCTGGAATCCTCCCAATCCCTCCAGATGCTGCCATGTGTCCTCCAGGAGGCTCTGAGTCTCCCCACTCTCCTGGTTTCACCAGAGGACCAGGCCTCACTGCTGTGGGGGAGGGGTCCACTTCAGTCAGGGGTACAGTGCTGTCGATCACCTGGGATGTTTACAGAGTTCCTGGTAAGAGCCAGGCGCTGCTCTAGCTTCCTGAAAACCACTCCCCAAGGACACTCTTGCAGGTTCTCCTTTGCCATCACCCAGGCAGGGCACACAGCTGTGCAGCCAGCAGGAGGGGCCTGGCCTTCCAGCTCCTGCCCTGGTGTCAGCCTCTTGGTCCAAACCCAGGAGTCTGAGAGAGGCTAATTTGGGGATCTGAGAGGCCTAGCAACCTTTAGGTGAGCTCTAGGCCTTACTTTTGTATCCAACACAATGTCCCAACTCTTTCCCACATGAGCTAACACTGCCCACCTCACACAGGCCTCCTAAGGCGCCCATACCCAGGTGACAAAGGTGTGTTGTGAAGTCAGGTAGTGAAGAAGTTACAGACATTTTCGATTCTGATGATTTGGGTTTTGGGGGACCAGATGCCTATCCTACCAGAATCCTCAAGCAGCACCTGAGCAGCTACCAAAAATGCCTCCATTCTGCCCCTCCTCCTCTTTAGAACCCTCGTTTTTTTTCCTGGAGAAGGTGGGAGATGTAGCGAGGAGGGAAGGACGGTCCAGGCATACATCACCAGCATCCACCACCTGGTCGCAGCTGGGCTCCAAGGCCCTGACCTCAGCTTCATTTCCTTCCTATTAGATATTATTATTACATATAGTATATTATCACAGCAGATCAGGGCTTCTCTCTAGAGGGACAGAGGGACAGGAAATGCAGCCCACTCATACACGCTGTGCCTTTAAGAGCAGCAAAGGCCAGCCTCCCTGGGCCAGGCCTCCCCTGGTCAGAAGGCTCTGTCACTACATCCTCTTGCCAAGACACACTCCAGTTCTCAGCATGTGCCCTCCACTGTCCAAAGCAAACAGAGAGGCTTTGGAGCCGGTCAAAGGCTCCCCAGCCCTCCTGTGTACACCCATACAGCCGCTGCCCTTCTGACCCACTCACCTAGTCCTAACCTTGGCACTCACCCTACTTTGGTGTCTAAGGTCCATTCCCTTCCCCCATATGGGACCTGGAGGTCATAGGGGCCCAGAACCTTCCCAGGGTGTTTGGATTCCAAGACTATGAGCACAGACTGCCTGCATCACCATTTGGAAGGCTCCCTGGAGCCCATGGCAAGGAGACAGGAGCTGGGCTGCTGCCACCTCTCCTAGCTTGGGCTGCCCACCTCCCTAGATGAACTCAGAGTGAGGCTGGGGTCTGTGAAGCCCACAGGCCTCTGGTGGAGCTGGGCAAGTCAGTGTTCTAGGCGAGGTACTGAGACAGTGGCTCATCTATCAAGCATTTGCGGGCAGAGAAGGGTACAAGACAGAAGAGCAGGTAGAGGTGGGCTTAATCAAGGGCGCTCGAACTATATGATGTCTGGGATCAAATCCCGTTACTTCCTAACTAATGAAATGCAGCAATTTCCTCATTTGTACAGCACCCTAGGTTGCATAGTGTACGCATAAAGATTAGATACTCCTAAGTATTCTAGTAATAGAATATACATATAATAATAATAATATCTAATTATACACCAGATAAAAAGATTCAAAATAATACTGGATTTCTAATGATTTTTCAAGAGCTAGCTTCCCATTTTTAAGTACAAACCACAGAGAAGGACCAAGACCTTTAGGGCTGGGCAAAAGTATCTTAAGTGACATGCATGTGTGCATGCTTGTGTGTGTGTGTGCCTGAGATTTAGTCCTGGTGACACCGCTATTTGGCTTTGATCTGGGAAGGTCTCCAAAAACATGCAGATCCGATAAACTGGACATGGTGCTGCATGCCTGTAACCCTAGCACTAGCAGGCAGAGGCGTGAGAATCAGAAGCTTAAGGTCATCCTTTGCTGCTTAGTGAGTTTGAGGCCAGCTTGGGCTGCATGAGACCCGGGGGAGGAAGAAAGAAGAAAAGGAGAAAAAAAGGGAGGGAAGAAAGAAAACTTTGTGGATGTGGAATATTTAGGGCAAGGCGGAGGTGGAGGTGGGCATCGGAGAGTAAAAGATGGTACCAGGCTTGGGTAGGAGCTGCAAGGCAGCAGGGTACCAGAGGCCTAGCCCTGCGTGTACTAGTGGCTGATGCAAGAAACCAAAGGTACCCAGTGATCAGATCCGGGGTGAAGGGAGAATTCACACAGGAGCTGACAAGCAGATGAGGCTGGGGGTGGAGGAGACAGTCTGTGGGGGAAGGGCAGCCTGTGGGAGCATGAGCAAGGGCAGAGTGGAGGAGGCAGTGTTCATCCCGGTGACGCCCAGGGTGAGGGGAGGAGAAAGGGAGATGGCGATGGAGACAGACACTGCCTCCTGTCCACCTCTTTATCTCCCAAACAGGAGGTAGCTCAGAAAAGTCTAGGATCCAGCGAGGTGATGTTCAATAAAGTCGTAAAGAACGTGAGCAGCACAAAGTGGATGCAGGAAGGAGACATTTAAAGATGGCGGAGGAGCAGAAACTACAGAGACAGATGTGGGCTGCTTAGACTCAGGGTTGGATGATTACATTACAGTAGCAAATCTCTTTAAAAAATGATGAAGGTACCAAAAAGGACACGTCTCCTACAGTTTCTGACAAGGAGAGATGTCATTTTCATTATGGGCAGAGGACCGGGACCTTCTGTCCACCCCCAGGAATGGGTGCTGGACTGGACATGCTCCCTGGCTAGTAGGGACAAGTGGACCCAGGGAGAGGCAGCACTGTTGGGCACCTACAAATGCTGCCAGGGCTGGTTTCAGGGAAGGTCCTATGAACCTTGGCTTTATCCACCACCATCGGGAGTCTCAAGATGCCGAAACAGTAGCAAGGCCAGGGGACATAAAATGTGAGGGCCTCAGCTTCCAAGGAATAAAGAGGTAAATCCCAGAGCGGAAAGTGGTGATTTCAATGATGGTTGTGGAATTGGTAACAGTTTCCCCAGGGGATGCTCACTAGGGACACGAAGGAGTTCTACAGACTAAGCAAACTACGCTGAACAGAGCAGAAGAAAGGGGTTCTGATAGCCAAGCAACCTGCTAACCTGGTTGGTTGGGCTGTGCCAAAGCCCAGGCTTCTGGGCCCTTGAGTCTGGGTGACTCCCCCAGCTTCTGGGGCTGCAGGACTGCAGGAGTCCCAGTTGCCGGTTGGCACATTTCCAAAGGGCCAATAGGAGCCTGTCTTGCTGATGTTTCAATTATCACGGGGTGAGGACATACATGCTGTGTTGGTGGCACCATCTAATTTAGAAGAAGCTGTGCCAGGACCAGAAGCCGGGGGGAGGGGTCTAAACAGATGGCAGTGACAGGTCAGAATCTCACAAGATGTTAAGCATCAAATGCAGGGATGAAAAGGCACAGCCTCATACAGGGGCCGTTTGCTCTTTGGACCTGGTAGAGGGTGAAGGATGCTAGTTTTGGGACGTGGCTCAGCAGCTGGGAGAATATACTGTTCCTGTAGATCTGAGTTCGTAGCCCCTGAGATGGGCAGCTCAGAACCGTCTGTAACTCCAGTTCCAGGATATCTGATGTGTCCAGCCCCTGTGGGTACCTGCACACAAGTGCACATACCCATATACAGACTCCCCCATAACTAAAAAATAGTAAGAATAAACACGTCGTTATACCAAGGGATAAGGGTACAGCCAAACTGGAAGAATGCTGGCCTAGCATCCAGAAAGCTCTAGGTTCAATCCCCAGCACTATAAAACCAGGCACGGAGGAGCACACCTGGGACCCCAGCACCTGGAGGTGGAAAGCTTCAGAAGTTCAAGCTCATCCTCGGCTACAAAGAGTTTGAGTTCACTCTAGGATCTAAGGAACTCCATCTCAAAAAACGAAAATACAACAAAATCTTTGGAGAAAACTGGGACTATCCAGGGCAAAGGAGGGCGCTGGCAACAAGCAGGATTGGCAACAGGAGAGAAAGCCCTGCCTCCCAGTCTGAAGTCCCAGGCTGCCTTGGGAATGGGTGGCATGCACAGTGCACAGCTACGTGGGCTGCAGCAGAACCGGCACCCGGGTCTCACTCGATGGATTCCATCCAGCTCGCCGTCAGACTCTCCAGCCGTTGGATCCTTTACAGCGGAGACCGACAAGAACTCTGGTTCCCAGGCTTCTGAGGCAACCACCATTACCTGCCGAGTAGGCGATCTCAGCAGTCCTGATGTTTCAGTGTCCTACCCCCCCCCCAAACTCTATCTCACAGATAAAACCAACCATTTTCCGACTCTTCTCCACTCCACTGAGGCCTTCAAGCAACCCAGTCTCAAAATAGTCAAAGGGGTGACTTTTGTCCCATCAGCCCCACCCCCAAGTCACATCTAAGCCATGTGACAGGGTGAGGCAGGGACACCCAGACCAAAGAGGCTTTCCAGGACAAGATCCACACCCAAGAGCTTTGTCAGGTAGCAGTGACCTAGGATCAGCATCCCTAAACCTCAGACGTCCCAATGCCACACCGCATCTTTGCCATATCCCACAAATATGGATTCTGTAGCTGGTAGAATACCAAGACACGTGCCATCTAACAACGAGGACAAATTCTGAAAAAAAAAAAAAGCATTAAGACTTCACTGTATGAACAGCGTAGAACGTACTCAAAACATACACCTAGGTGGTCTAGCTCAGCTACCTGAAGGCGTCTTGTGACATAATCAGGAGACGCTATAAATGTCAAGTATGAGACCACTAACAGCGTAACATAGCAGACTGTTAGGCTTTTTTTTTTTAAACTATATAAATAGGAGCACATACTAAAACAATGTTAAAAACTACAGTATAGTAAATATGTTAGTAACGTGGTCGTTCATCATTGTTACACAGCACATACTGGGCATAACTATGTGAGTATTATCTTTATACGATAGACACTGAAGCTTAAATTGTTGAGCCAGGCATGGTGACAACTGCTTTTAATCTCTGTACTGGGAGGGCTGAGGCAGGCGGATCTCTGTGAGTTCAAGGCCAGTTGGGGCTTCATATAAGACCCTGTTCTAAGTAATAAAACTGTTTGTTTTTTGTTCCTCTAAGACAGAGTCTCAGAATGTGGCTAAGGCTGTCCTTGAATTTGTGATCCTTTTACCTCTGCCTCCTGAATGTGGGGATCAGAGCAGCGCAGGTTTGTTTACGTCAGCAAACAAGAGCCACGTTTGTTTTCCACTAAGATAGCACGGCAGCTCTGGCATCACGAGGAGGCAGGAACTCTTTAGTTCTGTCCTAACCTGACGGGGCCACCACAGCACAACGCTTCATCAGTAACTGAGCACTGGGGGCTGTGTGGCTGGATTTAAAGTAATACCTCCTTTTATTCCCAACTTCAAAAAAGAAACCACTTGGGTCACCAGCCCCAACCCGGGGGAATGGAGGCTGAGAGTGAACTTGAACTCTGCTACAACTGAGGAGGTTGGCGGTATCCTGTTCACTCCGCTACCGGGGAGACTTGGACAGTCAGTCATTGTAGAACATCGAACCACAGAGCAGAAAGGGGCCATCCACGCCCACTGTGTGACACAGAAAAGTCGCATCTAGCTTCCCTGTACTGCCAAGACCACCCTAAGGGCCATGCTACAGTAGATGCTGTTTCCTGGGGACACACCTCACATTAGAGGTGATACCTGCTTGCCAATGTCACTTGAGGAAGAGGTTGACGGATGAGGCACTTGTGAGTAGGGAAGGGAACTTGAAATCCCATGACCTGCCATGGTTGTGGGGGGGGGGACAAAATGCCTAACAATACTACGGACTTTGTTTGGCAGCGTGGAGCTGAGGCTGAGGGACTGCCCTGTGCTTGCTAATTTTCGGGGGTAAGTGGGCATTGCTGGGAACTGGACCTATGATTTTATTAAGCAATCTGCTACTGATTTGGTCCCCAGATGGTCTGGTTAATTTCAGCTTTTTGTTTGTTCTTTAAGATTTTCTGAGCTTGAGTCTGTGTAGGTGTGTGTCTTGGGCATGCAGGTGCCTTTGGAGGCCTGAAGAGGGTGTCAGATCCCCTGGAACGGGAGTCACAAGTGGTTGCGAGCCATCTGGTGTAGGTGCTGGGAACGGAATGTGGGCTTGGGTCCCTTGGAAGAACAGCAAGCGCTCTTTCCAGTATCTAAGAAGGACACATGGATGCAAATGGATATGAATTCCCTTCTCTCCGTTGCTAAACACAGAAGTTTCCTGGCCTTAGAGCTTAGAGCTGCATAGGTTTCTAAGAGTTGTAACCTCCCTCCCAACTGGGGCCAGCCTCTCTTCAATTGGGCAAAAATAAAACGGGGGCAATTGTAACTTTAAAGGCTGTCTCCATAAACAAAACAAACCCACTCTACAATTTGTTGAGGGCATTCCTCCCTCCAAACCCTCCTTATTTAATTCCTAGGGAATGTTAAATAGAGGGCTCGCAAACATTCTGCACCCCCTGACGTCAACGGCTTTCTGACAGCGTGGATTCCTCTGCGTGGTGTGGGGAGCGGACGCCGCCAATGCCCATGCTTTTCCAGGCTCCTTTCCCAGTTGGAAACTGGGAGCCACTGGTGTCACCCTAGTATACTGAGGGGCAGGGAGGGCGCCCAGGAGAAAGTGTCCCACTTGGGGTCCTTTAAACTCTGCAGTTCCCCAAGTCCTCAAACAGCCCACCAAGCTATCTGAGCAACACCTGTACTAGTATTTGCTTAAGCTGACAACTTAAAAAAAGGTAAATATACTTTTCAGAAGGACGTTTTCCTGCGCCAGACACCGAATGGGAAAACCTCATCCCAAATAGGCGAAAACCGGGAAACACATCCAGCAATGCCTTCAAGTTCAAAGGCTCAGCCAAGGTGCTGACACTGCAGGGGCCCCAGGCACACTTTCTCCTTCCCCCATGAGTGAAGGGAGAGTGAGGGGATGAAGAGCTATCCAGCAGGCGTCTAGCAGCTCACATGTACAAACTACCCTTCGGGGAACACGGATGGCCTAGAAACTACCTTCTTCTGAAATACGGGAACAGACCACCTGCCCTCCTTCCTCAAAAGTTGCGCTGAGGTAACAGATGGGAACCTTGCTTCAGAAAGTGTCTAGGTTGCTGGAGGATGGGAGCAAGTTCAGGAATCCAACAGACGCCCCCATGATATATACTGCCAGGGACTCAAATGTTGCCTACTCCAGACTGTCAGAGAAAAAGGATAGGAAGTAACTGCCACTCGGTGACTTTCTTTCTCTACAGCCACACAGGAACCAAATATCATCCCAATGTTACAGATGGGGAGATGGGAGCAGACAGCTAGCTGCACGCTGGTCCCACGCTTGCTGGTCCCCGCTGGCTACTCAGTAGCGTGGGAGCTGAGCACTCGAATTTCATGGGCCCTTGGGGAAAGGCTTTCTATCTTGTTCTTTTTGACCCCATGGGTCTCAGAGTCCCCAATTGTGTTAGTTTCCCTGATTCGCCACTGTGTTCGGCCCCTGACCTTCAAGCCACCCCTCTGTGAAGTTCTGTGGCTCCCCACCAGCTGGCTCCCTGGCTGACCTGATGTTTGAGTTGAGCGCACCCTCAGCTAGAGCAAGGGATCTCTGAGGACAGCCTCCTGCTGCTTGGCTGGGAATCTTGTTGGTGCCCCAGCTTGGCTTGGGTATTTTGGATGGAGAAGGGGCTTAGTATGTGGCTGTTGATAACACAATGCAATGAGAGATTGGCATAGGCTCCTCCCATCTCTGACCTCTGCAGCCACCTTCCCCCTCTCAAGCCCAGCTGCTGGGGTCCAGGTAAGCTGGTGCGGGCTGGTTGTCCTCAGCCCCCACCACTCTAGGCCAGCGCCTCCTGGCTGGTGAGAATGGAGTGCAGGTGTTCTTTGGCAATTCTCCTCTAATTCCCCAACGCTGGAAAGTCACGGACAGCACCCCCCCCCCAGGGATCTGCCATCGGGAACTGAAGTACAGACTATATTGTTGGCTGTCTAACTGGCCCCAGGACACGAGGGAGGCAAACGCTCCCATCCTCGAGAACCGAAGCCCCTGCAACCTGCTGGTGAACCCAGCTGGACCATTTCTACTTGGGTCTCTCCTGTCACAGGAACAGAGATGCAAAGTTCAGGGAGGCCTGGAGGCCGCTCACCGGGGACGGTTAGGGGATGCCCATCCGAGGAAGCCATGCAGTCTGGCCACAGCCTCCACTGGGACCATGTGCATAGTGTCACATACCAGGGACACACAAAGAAGCCCCTTAGAGGGTACAACTTGGAGCTCTGGAGAAGGTGGCCCAGAGATCTGCTTCCCTTACCCCTGAGGACAGAGGGGAGACAGCTGCATCCAAACCAGCTTCCTTGCTGTGGTGTCCTACTCAGTACCTAAACTACCACAGAGGGGTTACCAGGACTCTGCCGAGCATATGTGATGACCTAGCACATGGCATGAATTCTCTGGATGTCCGTACTGTACAACAGAGGTCAGAGTAGCACCCCGTGCAGGATGGTGGGGCTAGAGACCACAGGAAAAGGCATTCCGCTCCATGCCTGGCATGGAGAGGGTGATTCTAGGGCCACTAGCCTGCCTTACACATAGGTTTCTCATACCCAGTCTCCTGAAAGCCCCAGGAACTTAACCTGGCCTCTAAATCCCCTTGGAGCCTCAGAAGCGTGGTGCCGATATAGTGAGGCTCTCTGAACTTCCGGCTCCACTTCACTTCCATGTCTCCACGGACAGGCACCAACTCAGGCTCCTGAGAATGTGTCTAATGCAGGAAAAGATCACCTCAAACCAGATAGCCCCCTAGTTCACGCCCAGCTCACTACAGACTTTCCACAGTGATTGGCCAGGCAGGGATGATAGGCACATAGGATTACCAATGAGATGGGTGGCTCTTCCAACACTACCAACACTAGAAGGGAGGGGCAGCAGGAGGGTCCCTCTGCTGAGGGACGGTGGGTAGCAGCTCTCTTTCCTCTTTAATTCTCCACGAAGGTCTTTCTAACACACCTCTGTCCTGGCACACAGCAGGAGATAAAGGGCCAGGAGCGAATGACTGAACAAAGGGGTCTAATGGCTGCGGACTACATGTTTGCCTGTCTGCTAGGCTCTGGATTTCTCCATGATCAATACTTTGTCTTCAGGCAGAAAGGGGAAGGATGCTGATCTAGACTGCCCTCCGAATTCTCCTCTCTCAGCTGCCAAGCTGTCCTATTAATTCCGGATTCTTGGGGGAGCAACTCCATTCTAGAAATATTCTCTAGTGAGAAGGTGTAGCTAGAGTCTAACAGCAGAAAGTGGGGGACAGAGATGGGCTCTGAACATCTCTTTGCGCCTGATGTGTTTTGGCATCGACAGGACCAAGACACTCCTGTCTAAGTTCCTAGCCCTCAGCCATGGCATGCTACAATTTGATTTCACAGGGAAAAAAAAGCACTATTGGTAACATCACGTTGTCATCTTAGCCTGCCCCTTACACTGGAACGCACTGCCTCTATTCCCTTCCTCCTGCCTCAGCCTCCAGACCAGAACCTGCTCTGTTGGCTTTGATCTTAACCAGTTTCCCACCTGGGAACCGCGTCTACAAGGTAAGGTGGGCTGTCCTCATGGGGTTGCAGAGGTGGGGTCACTGAGGGCAGATTGGCCTGAGGTCTAGAATGTTCCTGGTTGCCGTGTCCATGTCAAGAGACTTTGATCCCACTGTAAGTGCAGACCCTCTGGATCCAAGGAGGTAAGTCTGTGTTTGCCTATGTAATGAGGCCCGGAAGCAACCAGAAGGCAAATATTTATAAGGGAGCCAGTGAGGCAGGACCCATGGGCGCTAATTCTCCTTATGCAAAGCCCAGACGACAAGCTAAATTCCCTCCCTCCTCTCCAATGACAGATGGTTACAATCCCACTCTATTGGCAACCAGGTCCACAATGCCCCCAAGATCTGCTCTAAGAGCCTGGGTAGCTTGTCACACATAGCCATGGCTCAGCAATACTGATGCCTAGAAGTGGGGCAGTCTATCTGAGGCTTGCCTGGGAAGTACCAGTTGAGGGGGGAAAAAGGATGAGAAATAGCTCCCACCCCTAGGGCTAGGCTAGACTCCAATATCCCAGTATGCTAAGCCATCTGACCTTCCCCATGGCATACTGTGAGCTAGAGCACACATGCAGAAAAAATGCTGGGACATTCGGATGGTGAGTGCACCCATGCTGAGGAAGCCCCAGGGTGACAGGAATGCCTTTGGGGAAGTGGGATTCCCAGTTCACCTCAAGGAGGAATGGGGACAGCAAAATGTCTCAGGGAACTCAGGGGAGCACTCAACAGCTGGGCCTGTGACTTGAATCCCGGCCTCTTTAGGGCCCAGAGCTAAGGCTTTCACAGATCTTGTTTAACTTGAGAGGGTGGGGGAGGGGCCAAGGAAAACTGCATTCTTCCCCATCAAAGCCAAGAGTCTAAAGTAATACTTCTGGCTGTAAGTGATCGCAGTCTGTTTGTGATTATGGCTCTGGCTTTCTGGCAAGGCGGCCCTGGAACCCCACAGTTTTGCTGACGGGAGGGACACTCTCCCTCACTTGGGTAATCTTGTCCTCATCTGACTAAAGACATTCATCAGCCCCTCTGCTTCCAACAGTTCTCCATGGCAACTCTTCAAAAACATTATTTAAAGAGGGGGAAAAGCTACCCTGAAACCCTATCATGGAATCCTTTCTGTTCCAGGCAGCACCAGCTGCCCCAGCGGCTGATGTTGTCTACAGGAGAGAGTGGGCACCGGACCACCCTCACCCTCTGTCCACTCTCTTCCTTTCATCAAGGAGAACAATGCTCGCACACATGGGAGCCCCTTGGCTGCCACAGTAAGAGTGGCTCGGGGAAGCTCAGCTGTTCGCTCTCCGGAAATTTAATCGGCAAAGCATCTGGCCTCACGAAGGCAATTCCAGAGGTGTCCAGGAGCCCGCGATCCCAGCGATCCTGTTACAAACCCAGGGACACTCGCAGCCGTTGACCCATTTGGCAGCTGGGGAGAGCTAGCTGGGGGCTGGGCAACATGGCCACTTTCCCTTCCCCGTGCCTTCTGTGTGGAGGCTGCATGTTTACCCAGGCTTAGGGGTGGCGAGCCATCTTAACTTAACGGGTCTCCACACCATGGGGACAAAGAGGCTACTTCTAGTTCAGTTGGTTCAGAGTACAATGGTCAGGGAACTTGGGAGCTCTGTAGCCACTGCTGACCCCCTCTACCTCTCAGAGAAGGGCAGCTAGTGTTCTAAGGGACAAAGTGACTTGAGGTCACCCATTTACTGGGAGCTGAGCTGAGAGCCCACACTGACCAAGATCATCTTATGCAAAGCCTGGTAATGCTTCCTGAATGGCTCCACAACTCCACCCATTAACAGGACACCCTGAGCACTGTGCCAAGTGGCAATCCCTTGGCCCAATGCCTCAGGCAAGAAGTGGGTGTCTGAAGCTGGCACGCAGCGGCACCAGTCTGGAGAGAGGTTAGTTGGTCAAGCCAGCCATGTAGTAGCCTATAGTTGATGTTGTAGGAGCTGGCTGGTACAGGGACCTAAGGCCCTGCATTCTTGCCACACACACTTGCTATCTGTCTCCTCCCATTAAAGCAGCACAAACAGCCCAAACCTCTGAGCACAATGAGCCATGGGCAGTCCAGGGCCCTATGAGAACAGGAAACAAATGAGAAAGACAGAGTGTCCAGGAGTGCCGGGACGGGGTACCTAGCCAACTGCAACAGAGACCTTCTTGAGAGGAAAGAAGAAAGGAAGAGGCTGCAGGGGCCAAGTCTGGGGTCTGAGGGGGACTCAGTGATGTAGGATTTCCCTTTGTATGCTAGGATTACCATTAATGAAGAGAGAAAACTGTCCTGAGCCCCAGATAGGGCAGAACTTAGGTAGGTTGGGAAAACTAAACTGCATGCTGGGAGAAAGAACGGCGGAGTCAGAGAGAAGCCATGTAGCCCCCACAGGAGACAGATGCTGAAGTTTATCCGGTAAGCCACAGCCATGTGGCGGTACACAGATGAATGGAAATGGATTAAATTAAGATGTAAGAGTCAGTCAATAAGAAGCTAGAGCTAATGGGCCAATAAGGTTTATGTGTGATTCAGGGCCGAGAAGCTGGGAACCAACAAGCGGCCTCCTTCAACAACTCAGGCAGCCATGGTCAGCACCACCACATCTTCTGGAGCTTAACTCCAGAGCCTAAGCTACACAGGAAAGCCTGCATTTTCAGGCTACATGTGCAGACCTGAGAGAGGAACAAGACTGAATGCACAGGCCTGGGAGGTGAGTCTAAAATCTAGCTTTAGCCACAGTCTAAAGGGCCCAGTTGGCAGGAAGAGTGGCCCAGGAACCCTGTTCCTGTCCCCTGACAGCTGTTACATTACTTCTGGGACTTTAGAAGCTGGTCCCTCAGTACTGAAGGCCCAGAGTCATGAGGCAGCCCTGCCTGCCTCCTTCTCTCTGCACAGCAGGGAGTAACTTCCTATTTGATATCACACAACAGGCCCCTCCAGCCTACTTACCACAGCTAAACTCAGCTTTAGTGGGCAACCTCCTTCTTTTAACCCTGGTTCCACCTATTCAGTATGCATGCAACACCAGACTCCTCTCTCCTTACAAGTTGCTGCCTCTCCTTGTTCAATATGTACCATCTTCAGAAGCCGTCCCTCCACTCAATCCAGCACCGTGCATCCAGAAAACCCACAGCACCCAGGCCATGTGCCATCCTGAACCCTAGCCTCCTGGGGTTGGCATCACCTTGCTTTGGGCCTTATATGGGGGGGGGGTGTAACCAGCTCACAGTATCTGGGATATAGATAGAGAACCTCAGGATGCCACTGTCAGCAAGGGTAAGCAAGACAAGGGCACAGTTTCTTGTCCACAGCTCTACTCCAGCCCTGTGCATGCCGTGGGTCACACAGTAGGTTCTTCACACTTGTCCACCACTCCACTCCAGCCCTATGCATGCCGTGGGTCACACAGTAGGTTTTCCACACTTGTCCACGGCTCTACTCCAGCCCTATGCATGCCGTGGGTCACACAGTAGGTTCTTTTCCACACTTGTCCACCGCTCTACTCCAGTCCTATGCATGCCGTGGTTCTCCACGCCTGCTGACTAACCTGCCCACCTGCTATGGAAGCAGGATTTCCCTGAGGACTGAGGGCAGGAGAGGAAAGGATGGAGGACCTACGCCATGTGGTATGGGGCTGTAAGAGAGGGGCTGGGATGGTTCTGTTTGGTTACAACAGTAAAAGGCAACACGGACTGGAGGTACCCGGACTAGTGCCAGGGGGCACAGCTCAGAACCTATCCAAACCCCTCCAGATCTACCACGTATACAGCCCAACCCCTCCAGAAGGACCTGGGGAGCCAAGATGAGGGAACCCACAATTTCTCCATTCTCCTAGAGTCTCTGCCCTACAGATCTCTGCTTCTTAGCTCTTTGTAGTGCGGGGAGCTTACATAGCAAAGTCCTCTGGGGTTTGGCCTTTCAAGGAAGCATAATCCACGCTGCAAGCACTCCGGCTCCCAACCCTAGGCAGACAATGGCCCGTGGTGCTCACTTCTTCCTTCCTTGCTGTGCAACCTTGGGACACGTTACCTCACTTTTCTGGACTTCAGTTTCGTCCTTAGAGAGAACACCAAGCTCCACCCTGCCTGTTACTAAGGGGTTTTTAAAAATCGCCCGGTTTCCTATCCTGTGAAACTTAAAATATTATGATTCAGAAAGAGCACATTGGAAAAAGCTCAAAATCCCCAGCTAGCTGGCAGGAACAGACACTTCCCCAGGTGGCCTTGACCTCTCTGATGATGATTCCCAGCAGGCATCTGAGAGAACAGACTTCTGGCCACTTGGGTTTCGAGACACGGAAAGCCAACAGTGGCCGTGGCAATGCGGGTGGACCAGACCACGGGAGAGAGACAATGGCCATGGTGAATCAGCTTTGGACCCGGCACAGTTTGCTTGCTTTACTGCTAGTCTTTGGCGGACTGACTTGGAGTTTGGCTTTCTCTTACCCCCCTGGTGCTCCTGGGCCACTTCCCCACAATCCAGTCCAATAAAAAGCTTGAGAGAAACAAATGAATTTTAGCAGGGGCCTGAGAGATGCCCAGCTACAGAGCATGCGCTGAGACAATGAAACCCAAACAATAGTTTCATGAACTCAAGCTACAAGAACCAGAAGTTTCCCTCCATGTGGGGGGATTCAACAGGATCCAAGATGGGGAGCTTCAGGGAACACTGACTCCCACAAGACTTTTCAGGGCATATAAGCTAACTGGGTCACCCTGGCTGTTCCCCACCTTAAACTAGGATTCTTGGTCAGCACTGGACATCAGAGGATGAGGTTATGGAATCTAGAAAGATGCAGATAGGAACGAAGGTGGTTACCATGGGCTACCCTCAGTTACCACCACAATGACTACCGAAAACCCAAGTGCTGAAGTGTGTAGTATCCAGCATCTACAGGGTAAGCTGGGGAAAGTGGCAATTTCTCAACCCAAATTCCCTGAGGGTCTGACAAATTATACTCCCCAGAAAACATGTGCCCTGCACTTAGCTAAAGCCCATTACATAAGAGCAGAGGGCATGTGGGAAGGGCTTCTCCCAAGACGTCAGCGAGAGAATGAGACCTGCCACTTCCCTGGGGACAAAGGCAGTGTGTACACGTGTGTGTACATGGGGAGGTGGGCAAGGGTCTCCAGGACTGCCCACTCACAGGCAAGAGTCAGGCCACCTCTGTCTTCAGAGACAGCATCAGGTGAGGATGACCGGCTGCTCTATCTGTCCAACCTGAGCAGGGTAGAAGGAAAGTCCAGCACCCTTGCGCTGCCCTGTTGGGAACTACAGCTGGTGCCCAGCATATGGCTGGCAATGCTTGGTGCTGACAAGCTCTTGAATGCCTTCCTGACAACAGCCATGGTACACGTAGCTTGAGGAAAGAACTAGTTCCTTGTCTGCCCCCCCACCCCCGCTCTAGCTGCCCTCCTCGAGAGCCAGGAAGACGGGTTCCCCCTGCTTACCACAGCCTATGGCTAACTTCCACAGGGCTGCCTAACTTCCACATGGGGTGCCTATTCCCTGCTTGGTTGCCCTTCCCCCAGCACCTCAGCTCTGCCCCACATGACAGAACCAGGATGGTCAGTGCAGTGGTATTCCAAGGCGGCCCTCCTCTCTGTCAGGCTTGCATGAAGCATCCTGACAGGAGGCATCTGCTCTTGGGTCGCCAGCAGGAGTCCGGCTTCTGTAACAAGCCCTTCTTTTATGTCACAGACTGGGGACAAAAACAGCTGTGCAAGTAAGAACTCCAAAGAAGGCAGCTCTAGCCGGTGATGCCCTAACTTCACGGGCAATGATCCCTCTGCTGCCCTCTGCCCCACAGACCCTCAGAGCTGAGACAGAACCAGAGTAACCCACTGTCTGGCCAGGAAACTGGCCCAAGAGGGTAAACTGTGCCACGGGTGTACCAGTCTGGCGTGGTTTTGTTTGAGACAGGATCTCATATGGCCAAGATCAGCCTCAAAATTGCTATGCAGCCAAGGATGACCTTGAACTTCTGATTCTCACGTCTCTACCTCCCAAGGGCTGGGATTACAGATAGGTACCATCGTATTCTATGGTGCTAGGGGTCAAACCAGGGCTTTGTGCACGCTAGGCCAACACTGCTCTCTAAGCTACAGCTCAAGTTCCCAGAGTCCTGTCTGCACTGTGACACACTGGGCACTCGCTGTGGTTCTGGGTCTCAACATGTAGCCCTTTTGAACCAGAATGTTCCAACTCTAATTTCAATATTCCAGCTGTGGCAGGGGCTGCACAGTTGTTCCTGTTTTATAGGTAAGGAAACGGTACTTGGAGGACCCAAGAAATTTTCCGAGGGCCACAAAGCAACCGCCTCAAAATCACAGCCAGGTTTACCCAACCCGAAGTCTAATGTTTTCATTAGGAGGCTATGTTGCAATTGCAGCGGCAAGATAACCTCTGTCCCAGAGTGAACAGGCTGGGCCGAAGGGCCCCAGGCTCACTTGCTCAGGGATTTACGCTCTCTGGCCCTCTCTTGGGGAAGTGAACACACTGCATACCAGAGACAGCCTTGGACCAGGATGGACTTAGGAACTGCTGATTAGGCAAATACAGCAGGGACACACACACACATTTAGGAAGGGATGAGCTATCAGAGAGCAAGGCTTTCGGATGCTCCTACAGGACCGTGTGAAGGCCAGACATACCTCTAATGCAGGCTGATTCAGGGAGCTTCACTCCTACAAGGCTGTTTTGATAGTTCACTACTCGGCAGTGCCTCTGGCAATAAACTTTCCTCTCCAGAAACGGCCTCGCCTGTCTTTACTGGGATGTCCACTTCCTACGGCTGGAAGTCTGGGGCGGCATTCAGGTCGTTCCTTGGTCAAGCGTAGTCTAAGCACACAACTTAGAAGCTAAACAGAGTCAACTTAAGATAGCGGAGAGTCATAAAGAAAGCTATGCCAAGTGGGGGGGATGGAGCAGTGGGTGGGGTGACAGCGAGCACAGCCACTGGAGTGTCATCTCCAGGGCCCACACAGTAGGAGAGCAGCAACTCCCGTGTGTTATCCCCCAGCCTCTGCATGCTCACTGTGGCATGAATGCCCCTGCAACCCTAAGAAATAAATGTAAATCAAAAAATTAAAGCTAACCCATCCTCCCAATACATCCCTCATCTTAAGTGCTAGAATTTCCACACCCATTAGACAGAGACATTATGGGTGTATAGACAATTATCACAGTGCCTGGGACAAAGGAAGTACTCGAACGTCATAAAATAACAGGGAGTAATTAATGCGCGCCCTGTACAGTGTGTTCCCTCCTTATAAAATCTGTGTGGTACATACCACTGCTCCCTTTTATTCTGAAGGGCTAGAGAGACGGCTCAGCAGGTAACGGCACACGCTGCTCTTAACAGAAGACCTGGGTTCAGTTCCCAGCACCCATATACCATCTGTAACTCCAGTTCTAGGGAATGTGATGTTCTCTTCTGACCTCTGGCAGGTACCAGGCATGTGTGTGATACTCATACATATGTGCAGGCAAACACTGAGATATACAAAATAAAATAAGTTAAAAATTTTTTTTTAGCAAATTGTTTATTTCTAATGTCAGGGTAGCATTGGTTTTCCTTCCTTCCCTTCCTTCCTTCCTTCCTTCCTTCCTTCCTTCCTTCCTTCCTTCCTTCCTTCCTTCCTTCCTTCCTTCCTATAGTGCTGGGGTAAAATTCAGGCTTTGAGCATGCCAAGGAAGTACTCTATCACAGAGCAACATCTGAAACCCAGTACTTGAATTCTAGACTCTTGGCCCTCTCTGCTTCCATACACTGCCTCCCAAGTAAAATGGTTACAGATACCATGACAAGAATTAGTTAAAATGTCTATTCTGCAGGCTGGACCACCTGAGTCTGACACCTGATTCCCATAATCCCCAGTGGAAGCAGAAAACAAACCAGTTTGGGGAAACTGGTGCTCTGACTACCACATGAATTCCATGTGATCCCCCCCCCCCCACACACACACTGAGGGGGTAGGGCAGAGACAGCCCAGAAAGGGAAGAGCGAGGTTTCCGAGTCCCAGCCTCCCGAAGGCTGGGACTCATGCTTTTCTCTTGGCTTCCGTGAGATTTTCCCACAGTCTTTCAATCATCTCCAGAAAAAGCTAGAGGACCGACTTTCCAGCGTTTAGTCAGAGATCAACTGGACTAAGCACTGGTTTGGAGCGTAAAGCACCCCAAGGCTTAGCTTTCTCATGGGGAGAGTGGGGACAAAGGAGCTCAAAACCCCTTGTTTTCAAGGAAGCATCAGAACCCTCAGGGTATCACGGCAATACCAGGAGATAAAAGACTCAGAGGATAAAAGCTGAGGCAGGAGAAATTCTGTTGACTCATCTCCACGCTCCCTGCCCTGGCTGCAGTCTCAGAAGGAAACAATCTTGGAAAGCTGCAGGCAGCCTCTCTCAGCACAGAAACCAGCAACCAGGACCCTGACGTCACCTGCCCGCAGACGTCACGCCAGCCATGCCCGCCAAAAGGGGCAGCCGGTGTGGGTCTTTCCGACACAAGAATGTCTTATAAGGAGGCTCAGGTCAAGGGTCAAGGAGTTTCCATGAAGAAACAATGGCTGTTACAGGCCCTGGCGTGGCTTGCTGGATGTCATATCTTTCTGCTGCATGTGTCCTACTGACCAGTGGATGGTGAGCCTTCCTACATGGGTTCTTTCTGTTTGATCAAAAAGGTGCTTGCGACTTCTACCCAGATATGTGCTCCTTGAGATGGGCTGTCCTTATCCATCACCGTCTTGAGATCTTCTCAACTGATACCTGCCTCCAAGTTCAAGCAATCGACTTAATCACTAACACCGCGCTACCTATGAACAACGTGCCGGCAGGATCCCAGGGTGATCATCTTGATAGGTCCATGACTCTGATCCACCTGTCACTGACACACACTTTTACCCACTGTACACTTAAGATCAGAGCATCTCAGCCTCCCCGGGGCCTTTTCGGAGGGAGAGCCCTTAGCTTTTGGATTCTAAGAATCATCTAAACTCTTCGTCTGTCGCTTTGGCTACCAAATGGTAAATTGCCTTTTATCATGTAGAATTATTCCATGGAGCTGGTAACAATGATCCTATTCAGTATGGGGCTTGGGCCCTGGCGCTGACTGTCTATGGACTTGGTGACTTTCTGGGCAGATCTCCTTTGATGGGTGACAGCCACAGAGTGCTGCTGGCATGTCCACGTCTCTCATCACCTTGTGGCTGTGGTCCAGGTCACAGGGGTTCTTTGACAATCAGGCAGAGCCAGAGGTTTCTAGGTCTCTCCATGGACCCTCCATCGGAGTGGCTCCCAGCTAAGGGGAAGGGCACACAGGCAGAGGCCTGCCCCAAATGACACACAGGGAGGCCTGGGGGATGGTACTCACTGGGGCTACAGCCCAACAACACCAGTGGAAATGTTGCAACACCCTCACCGTGTCCCAGGTCAAAGGCATCACAATTGGGTCTTTGTTCCAGAGTTCTGAAGCCTCACTCACCACTCCTTCCAAAATCATCTCACAGGATGCACACGGCTCACCTACAGCACCCCCACAGTCCAGCGTCCAGGTTCTTTACCAGAGAATTACCTCCCAGGAGCTGAAGTCTGGCCATCTAGCCTTCTCCTCCTTACCCTGTGTCTCTCATTAAGCTGGATATCCATCCCAGCCATGCTGGTTTCAGATGGATAGACAGACAGGTAGCCACAGTACTCCAGATCCTTGTTCAGATACACGTGTAGCTACGCAGCTATCTCCACAAACCATGAGAACAGCAGAAAAGGCACAAATAACAGAAGTTCAGACACAAGGCAGCCTCCACTCCAAGCAGCCACAAGGCTACGCCATGTTACAGAAGGAATAGGTAAGGCCTGGCGGAGTAGCGGGACCTGAAGTTACTCAGCGCTCTTATAGGGTCTCTGTTCTAGCCGGGGCCACTCAGGGATAAGTGGCAGGGGCAAGCTGAGGCCCCTTTACAACCAAACGAACTATGCAGGAAAGCAGGTTTCTAAGCCTAACACAGATGCACATCCCCGAGTTCTCCTTCCTTCACCCTTAGGCAAGAGTCCATGTATTATAAGGGTCACACATACGTGATGGAAAGGGGAAAGGTAACTGAGTCCCCAGAGTCCTTTCTAATTTTTATTTATTTTATTATTTTTTGAGACAGGGCCTTACTATTTAGCCTTGGGTGGCCTCAAACTCCAGACAGTGCCTACCTCTGCCTCCTGAATGCTAGGATTAAAGACATGTGCCACCATGCTCAGCCTGGAATGGTGTACCAGGACTCTCGCTGGCCAATGGCTGACTGACCCCAGGCTCAGAGGCTCACGACCTCCTGCTGCTCTGGGTCATACAGTGGTGGTGGTGTGGCAGGTACATGTGGCACATGTACCTGCCCTTCTTGAAAGAACTGACCTCGCATTCAAAAGCAATCTCCTGCCTTTAGAAGGAGCAGGCTCCCATGTGAACAAACTTTCCTCCCCTCTTGCCTCTCATTATGACAGACCTATGACAGACCCCCCCCCCCACCTCCCACGGGGCCTCAGGGCCTTGGGCTTCCAGTGCCATCCCCGCGAGACAATAGCATGACGCGACAAAGTGACACAGAAAGGGAACCAGGGCGGTGTTCACCTGGAATGCAGGTCTGATACCAGGTCATGTTCTGTCATGCGTGCCATGTCCCTGCCAACCACCCATGCACAAGGACAGAGCCTGACCTCTCACAGAGGGTAAGTGATCAGGAAGATCACAGCATCAGGATGGGGAACCCAGTCTGTGCTCACATCACAGCCCTGTGCTGGGGAGTCGGGTCCCCTAGAATGTCCAAAGAGATTTCTTTTAGCTTCTCTGCAGCCACCTAGAGGCATTCGCATTCAGAAGTTTGGGAGCCCTGTTTTTGACCTCAGGATACTTGTTTCTGCCCAGCTCTCTGTGCCTTAGTCATTCTATCTACAGAATGGGCACAGTGACCCATTGAACTGCTTTCCTTTTGAAATATCAGAAGGAAGAGAAGACGATTGGGCCCCCCTTTTGAAGGGCCCACAAATGCAATCCGGGGTACACCTATGCCCAGGGCCTGCCCCCAGCAAACCGAAACTGAAACCAAAACAAGATCCTGAGTCCTCTCAAGCCCTGGCAGGGGCTTTCAAGCCTGAAGGGGAGGCCATAGTTCCAAGGACCTTCCGGCCCTCCAGGGGCCCCAGGAGCTGCAACAGGGGACTGACAGACTTGAGCCCTCGTCCCTCTATCTGCAGTATCTTTTCTTGCCAAGAATACCAAGGAGGACTTCAGTCCACTCTTAAAGAACTCCGGAACCCTGGGAAACCATGGTTTGTTCCTCGTGTCAGTTCCTAACGACACATTGGTTGCTGCAGGACCCCTCCTGGCTCCAGGACCTGGCTTTATCCAGTGCTTGGGCCCTCTTCCCTGGTCCTGGTAGCTTCCAGCTCAGCAGGGGGCAGCCAGCTCACTACCCACACACTGCCCAGACACTAGGCAACCTCCTGTAGGCCTGGCCCTTCCTCAGACATCTTGCCAGAGGTCTGGGGACTCTGGAACCCATTGTCATGGCCCTGTCTTCTCCACCAGTAGGCTGGGTCCTCCCACTTCTGTCTGGATCCTGGCAGACAGCTCAGCTGGGGAAGCTGTCATTGGGCACCAGAGCTACCATCTCCTCTGGGCCTCAGATGGCACAGAGCTCCTGAATAGAGCATGGATGCTTCGGCGGCCACCTTGGCCCTGCGTTAGCACAAGCTGGCAAATTAGCCTCAAGCCAGGGAGACATTCTTCCACCACCAGGCAAACTGCTGGCCTGCAGCCCAAACCAACAGGGGAACTTCAGACTTCTCGGTCCTCTCCCTGCCAGATGGAAATAACGTATAGCTGCAGAGGTGGGGGAGGAGGAAAGGAACAAAAACCCAGCAGGGCCCAGGAGCCAGGCTGGAACCAGGAGTGGACAGCCAAAGGCCAGGCACTCACCACTTTCGTTCTTCTCGATGACATCTACCACCTCCCCGGCCTGGAGGCTCAGCTCCGAGTTCTCTTGTTTCTTATAGTTGGACACCACCACGTACTGTTCCAGGATCATGGGCTCGGCGTTGGTGTCGGCACCTGGCGAGGGCAGAAAGCATGCAGTGAGCCAGCGGCCGGCCGTGGCCCCGCGGCCGGGGCGCCCTCTGTCCATTGCCCTCGAGGGAGGCTGCTCGGTTGCCAGCGCTGCACCGAGGAGCAGCCCGTAGCCAGGGCTCGCAGCTTGCTGGACCCCAAGGACAGGCCATATAGCAAGGCCCCACACCGGCCCCCTGCACCGCGGGGACCGGGGGACATGGGGAGCCAGGGGACGGGGAGGAGAAGGGGGTGGAGAGAGGCAGAGGCAGGCAGAGATGGAAGACAAGGAAATTGAGGAAAAAGCCTGCTGCTGCCTGTGAAGTTAGTCACAGCCCGGCATGGGGGAGTCTGCAGCGAGGCCTGGGGCCTCCCCTCTCTCCAGACTCTAGTGCTGGCTGGGGTGTGAGAGGAGGGCCCCAAGAGCACAGTGGGCGGCCCATGAAGGCTGAGATCAGAGCACAGGAGAGAGAAAGAAGGGAGGCGAAGGGGAGGCCCAGGAGGCCTGCTGCCTCTACCCCAGCCTGTAAACCCAGAGAGAAAAGGCAGCAGGGATCCCCTCAGGAGGGAGAGGGAGAGAACTTCTCCACAGCCTAGGTCCAGCAAAGAGTCAAGAGGGTTTGAGGCCGCCAATCACTAGGGCTTACTTGCAACCCTTAAATAGAAACACATGAGACCCGTCGAATGAGGAGCTGGGGGTGGAGGCAGGGGATGGGAGGAGGGCCCAGACTGTTTACTTGAAACCCAAGAAGAAAGTCCCAGAGCCAGTGCTGGCGAGCTGAGCCCACCCCCCATCCCCCATCCTCCCACCCCCGCCAACTTTTCCTCAAGTTCGGCTCCATTCCTGTCCTCCTGGCTTTCAGAGGGCCGGGCAGACGGCAGTGTTAGGCTTTCCGGAGGAGCTTTCCTGGGCCTCTCCGCCATCGCAAGCAGCAGAGGGTGACTGGTTCCCCTTGCCTTGAGGCTCTGGGCAGTTTCAAGAGCCTCAGAACCAAAGGTGGGGGTGTATCGGAGAGAGGGTAGGTGAGCCCCGGTTCCAGAAGCAAGTTAGTTCTTTGTCCTACTTGGCTACTGAACCAGTGTGACGTTCATGAAACAAGGACCGGGCTAGAAAGTGAACAGACAGGGTGTCCATCGCATGGCATATGGCTGGATGTGTTGTCAAATCTCTGCCTTTCGCCTATCACCGCGGACACTCTCAAAGACAGGACGCCCTGCTAGCCTTCAACAAACCCACAGGCAGAAAATGACTAACCACCTCTTTCAGGAAGACTTCCCAGACCTCTCCACCCACAACGGAGTTCTAGAACATTTCTTATACCACGCTGGTCAGTCAGCCGGTCCTTCCCACACCAGTCGCTGAAGCAGGAGTTCAAGGTCAGCCTGGGTTGCTGGTCAAGACCCCTGTTCCAAAACCAAAACAAATGCAAAACCCTAGCAAGTTCCACACAATTGTGTGGCCAGAGAGTTAGTTAATCCAGCGTTTCCCGTCTGCTGTGGTGCCTCAGCCCCAGTCACATTCCCTCTATATGACGGGGTCTGACTCACAGCAGGGCAGGTATGGCTTGGTTCACCTCGAGACACCCTCTCTCCCTTCCCCTTTAATTCCCAGATTAATGAGAGGTTTAGAGAGGACAGGAGACGCATGCAGTTCCCACAGCTCATACAAAGACAGTCAAACCACTTACGATCGCTTCAATGGTTCAAGTCCACCTCTCTTCTAATTACCGAACACTCGTTTATTTCCATACACACTGTCCTTCCGCAACAACGACCCTCCACTTAAGAATGGAGACTTATCCCAGGAGCTTTTAAACCCCTACACTCTGATGCCCAGGCTTCAGAGAGCCAGCTTTAGTGGGTGGGGCCTCGGCATGACTCATTTTGCATACCCCATCCTGTCCCATGGTTCAGCTTTGCAGCCAAAAGTGAGACGCAGTGCTTAGACCTCTGGGTCCTGTGTGAAGAAGGCGCTGTCAGCGTCTGTGGCCAGAGAACTATGGGGGAGTCAAAGAAGTTCATTCTCCTGGAAAGAGAAAGAACTTTTCTCTCACATAACGTGGGCTTTGCAGCCCCAGATGGAACCTTCGGAGGAGGCTCAGAAGCTGAGGTGTGCCCCGTGAGCTCACACACACAAGCCCCCAGGGAGCCCCTGAAAAGCCAGAATTGCATTTCAGGCAGAAACACAACCAACAGCTGGGAAGCCCAGCATCTGTATGCAGATGTTACCAGCTTCTGCACCAGCTAGACAGACTGTGCCCTGGGGGTTATCAGTGCCTCCACAGCACAAACCAGAAAAGGACCAGCCACCGAGGGGACCTCGGATGTGAAAAACAGGAGAAGAGAATACAAGACTAAAATGGGAGACAGGGGTGGGAGTTAAGTCCTGAGAACGCCAATTACATGCAAGCCCCCATCAGGGCCCTTCTCAGTCAGTCCCATACTCAACATGGAAGCAGAGCAGCACCGTGCTTGGTCCTCACAGAAACCTGCACAGAGGGCTCCACGGAGCCCCACGTTACACATGGTAAACTAACCCCTGCATCACACACAGCCTACACATGCCATTGATGCTTAGTGTCTAGGAAGGACCCTTCCTCATGGCATCCCGGGACCCCTGTCAACACTGGAGTTTGGGATTTTTATAGATTCTTATGGTCATCTCTAGCACATATGTCCTTTAGTGGTAGGCACTGAGTGTAAGGTTAAAGTACTTCCAGACGGATGGTGTGGCTGCTATGTGGAAGGGTCTTACCTCCCCAAGAGGGGGACAATAAATGACTGAACTGGAAGTGGGGCAAAGGCGACGAGAAGCTGAGGCAAGAAGGAGCAAGATCCTCCAGGTCTGTGGCCAGACGACAAAGTAATGAGGACAAAGACGAGGTGCCCATGAGGCGACAGATATCAGCTCATTTCCAAGCCAAGAAAAACCCAAGGCAAGATTTCAAAGCGGAGAAAATCTACACACCCACAGCCCTGAAGTCTGCTTGGGAAGTTGGCTGGAGCCTCTAACGCCTAGCAATCTGGGACTCGGGAAAGCAAAGCAAAGGGACCCTTCTCCAGGGTCACACAGCGCAGGCAGGCTGCCATTCTTCCTGGAGACAGCTGTGCGAGCTGTGGGATTCTCTCCTCCCCACCTTCCACCCCCAGTGCAGGCAGGCTCCTGGCTCCCCCCTGTGGCATCTGCCTCTTGGGGTGTCAGCATGGAGCAGGCACGAGGAACAGGTATCCAGATGAGAAACTGCTTGGTGATGTCATCTGGAGGAGCAGCTCTGGATCTCCTCCAAGGTAGGCAAGGCTTGGAAAATTGGGGTCTGGAGGAGTCTGCGGGAGGAGGGGGAGCCTCCTTGTGCTTGGCAGAGTGAGAGGGGTGGACCCTTCTAGAGAGTACTGTTTCCTGGGTTAGAATGGGCCTTTACAGAAGAGGAGTCCCTGGCTGGGCCTGCTAGGGTCCTGAGGATTGCTGCCCTGCTCCTGCCTTGCCTATTCCATCCAATAACCATCTGCATAGAACTTTGGGATTTCCTTTGTCAACTTAAGTTTCTAAACTAGGCCTCTGCCAAGTCATTTCCCGGCTCCCACACCTTCAATGGCTCCTCATCACTTACAGGATAAAAGGCAGATCCGAGCCCAGCCTTTCCTGTGGTTGGTGCTCCCCTGCTTCTCTGCTACTCCTCCACCATTCCACGGAACATTCATGATTCAGCATCCATGATGCTCCTGTGCACACTCTTCTTCAACAGCTCCTGCAGGCCCTGCCCCCTGCCCCCTGTCCACATGCATTCCCCTCTCTTTTATTGCTCTCAATTCTACCCAAGCCCTTCTTCCTCTCTAGGAGACTCCCTTAGCACCCCTGTCACAGAGCGTCTTGTTCTCTCCTGGGCTTTTGGTTGGGAACGGTTTCCCAACCAGACCATGTACTTCAGACCTGATATGGGTGCCACAAGACACGACCTAGACCCAACCATTGCCTGGCATTCCAAAGGCAAAAGAATAGAGTCAGGGTCTAGTCCAGTCTTGCCGTTGCTTGCTCTGGGGAGGACACTTAACCTTCTCGACTCTGGCCTCCTCATCTGTGAACAGGAACAGTATCTCAGGGGCTGTTCTGCCTCTGCACTGAAGTCACAGGGCCTAAAGCCCCGAGAAAAGTACAAGCAGCTGCTTAGAGAGTAGAACATGGGAGACGGAGGAACCAAAGACCTCACTGCCAGGGACAGCAAAAGCCACTGCCCCAATACACCTCTCCTACACCCACCTCCAGGCAGGCAGGGCCTTACCAGCAGGAGAGAGCCAGCTCAGAGCCCCCTGGTCACTGAGGGTTGGATGCCAGGTTAAGCAGCCCCAGGATCTCAATCTATTAGGATCTCTGGCATTATCCCATCGCCTCTCTGTTTCCTGTCTGACAGAATTCCCCCAGCATCCCAGAAGGGAAACCAAGGCTGGGAGAGACTCGAGCCTTGGACTCTCAGTTGGCCAGGCCCTGTGGGAGCTCAGCCCCAGGTTCCCCATAACCCTCCCAACCCTGGGCATCCCACCAAGGCCCAACGGCCGCTCGCAGCCGGTTCTTCCCAGGCTGCACTGGGCCTGCTGGCCTCTCAGCTATACGTTTGGTGAATAGAATGCATTGCTGTGGGCCAAGTGGGCTCGGGCTCCCTGGCGTGAGCAGAGGGGAAAAAGGGACAGGAGCCCAGTGATTAGCTCAGGCACAGGCCGGCATCATAGGGGACACCATAGGGATGACCAGGAGGGAAGGGGGACCTCCCCCACTGCCTTCTCGCCTGGCCTCTCTCCCAGGATGCTCAACACCCCCTTCCCTGCCAACAGCAGTGGCGGGAGGCAGGGGAACGGAGCTTGAGCTGTAACCCTGCAACTGGCCCAAGACCTCTTCTCCCTCCAGCCCTGTGGTGCCTCCCCATCCCTTCAGCCTTAATGTTTGCTCTTAGAAAGAACGGGACCCTGTGGAAGACTCTTCTGGAAGTGCCATCGCTCTCCCACCACTTACACTAAGCACTATAGTCCTGCTGTTCATGGCTTTTGCCACAAGGCTAAAAACCAAGACCCTGACCCTCTACCCAGATGGCCCAGATAAAGGCTAAGTCTCCAGGCCCTGAAAGTACCTCATGGCAGCTAAAAGCCTTGGGGCAATTCCAAGCTCTGAACTACTGGGATCTGGAGCTATGATCCACCCTATCACATGCACAGCAAGGAACCTCCTGCTCTCCATATCTCCTACTCCCCTGAGAGATCTCTGGAAGGTGTCAGGGACTCTGCCTCACATGAGAGATGGCTCATTTTTGGCTACTCTCCCTGGGATGGTCAATGTGATAAGGCCAAGAATGACAGCAGCCCGCCATCATCCTGGAACAGAAATGCCCAGAGATGGCATCACATGCCCTTGGGAAGATTATGCAACCCCCCCTCCCCCCGACACACACACCCAGGGCAGTGCAGGCAGGGCATGGCCGAGCTGGGATTCGAAGCCACAGGCACGGGGTCAGCACGCTCTCACCCTCGCCACTCTCCAAGGCTCAGCTGAGGACGACAAAGGGTTGGTTCTCCCAGCAGGCAGAAGGCCCGGGAGTGGAAAAGCCCCGCATGCAGATCAAGGGAAGCATGCGCAGGGAAGCCTGCCTCCTCGGCACACACGCTGGGACACATGTTCATACGCATGCACACAAGGCAGTACCTGTCACGTCCTTCTTGGGAGACTCAGTCCAGCTGGTTAGCCACACTTCCGAGTCCCCGAGAGAGCAAGGAGAAGCAGGAGAGAAAACCGTTAGGCAGGCAAGAGGGCCACTGAAGAGTGGCTGCAGACACTGAGGTTCAGGGCGCCCCGGGCGGAAGGCGGGGGAGGGGAGGGAGTGATTTCCTGGCCTAGGATGACTGCTGGGCGTGGGCCTGTATGATTACAGAGGCTGGCTGGGATAATGAGGTGTCTGTTGAAACACAGGAATCTCTGAAGCAGACTCCTGACCCAGGCCCTCCCTGCAATGGGATTCGGCTTTAGTGTGGGCTGGAGAAGGCCGCTCTGCTCTGCCTCTGTGGCCATGTGGGAGGCTGGTCCTATGGGGCCTGGTGGCTCCAAGGATTGTCAAAGGCCAGCGGGCTCAGCACACCAGACCCAGGAACTCAAATGTCAGGGGAGTTTTCAAGTTTTATGATACGGCTATGCATTGAAGTCATGTTCAGCTCTTGCCACAGCTGCGCCCCCGCTCCCCAGTAGACGATGATGTAGGAGCAGAGGACTCCTAGTGGTTCTCAACCTTCCTAATGCTGCGACCCTTTCCTCGTGCTGACCCCTAACCACAACGTTAGGTTCGTTGCTACTTCATAACTGTAATTTTGCTACGGTTATTAATTGTAATGTAAATGTCCATGTTTTCTGGTGGTCTTAGGTGACCCCTGTGAAAGGGTCATTAGACCCCCAAAGGGTCGCGACCCACAGGCTGAGAACCACTGTCCTACAAAGCCCTTCATTTCACGCTGGACCCAGGAGAGGGACCTCTAGTGGTGGGGAGATGAGGGCCGTATTCCAGGCTCAGACAATAGTTTCCCATCTAGGCCTCAGTTTTCTCACCAATGAAACAGGGAGGACAAAACCACCGTGTCATGGAGGAACTGGTCACTGTGGGCTAGTGTGCCCTAAGAACTATGATGGGGAGGAGCTCTTCACCTGCGCGCACGTGTGTTGGTTAGCACACCGCAGGAGGACAACTTTAGGGAGTCAGTTCCCGCCTTCCACCTTTACACGTGTTCCAGGGGTTGAGCCTGGATTGCCAGGCTTATGCAGTGAGCACCTTTCCTGGCTGAGTCACAGGGCCAGTCCTGGTTCAAGCATTTCTGGAATATCAAAAGTCACCACGAACCCTGGAGGTCACACAGGCACTGTCTGCTCATAGTGGAGCATTTACTCCCATGAGGACTCAGGAGGTGGGCACACGCTTCCGGCCTCAAGCTGCTCAAGAGGCACCGGGTTTATGAGATAGAACGGAGCCATTCCTGGAGATGACCCCGAGTACAGGGTACTGGTCGCAGGAGACAGTTACAGGTTAGTGCTGGGCTGCACACATGAGAGGCAAACCCTTGCAGGGCTGCTACTGATGGCTAGGGGGAGCTGCAGGCCTCTCCATAGCAGACACCACAGTCAACATTGGTCCACTGTTTGTGGACTCCCGAGCTTTGAGCCACACACCTCGTATAAGCACTACTTCGTTCCTCTCTGGACAGCAGGTGTTGTTAGTACTCCAGCTTGCACACACAGTGAACCAGAGAGGCTGCGTCCCTCACCCAAGGCTACACAGCTAGGACAATGCCCATCTCTCGCAAGGACACTGATCAGGCAGCCAGAGCTCGATGCCACCGTTTCAAGCACATTCATTACACACTTGTTCATAAACCTGCCTCCCCTCCCCAGCCCCCGACCTGGAGAGCCGGGAAGCTGCTGTTTCAAATTTTACTGTAACCCAAGGGCGAGTTCTAAAGTGGTCTCTGGGGTCTGAGGCCTGGGTACAAACCCAGGATCCTCCCCTTTAAGGGAGTTACTTAATCCTTTGGAGCCTAGTCTTTCTTTTTTAAATAAACCTCTTCTTCAAAGTTGATTTTTATTTCAGTCTCTTTTTTGAGTGATTGGCTTGCATGTATGTCTGCGCATCATTTGCGTCCCTGGACCCAAGGAGGCCAGAGGAGCTGTCAGACCTCCTGGAACTGGAGTTACAGGTGATTGGGAGCTGCCATGTGGGTGCTGGGAGTCAAACCCGGGACCCCCCTGGAAGAGCAGCCTGTAACGGCGTAAGCGAATGCAGACAGATTGTCAAAATATAGACAGCTTTAATGGGGGAATAGACTTACAGAACCACTGTTCCCGCGGAGACCAGGAAAGCAGAAGAGGACGCTGGGAGCACGCTCACCAATTTTATAGGAGAACTTTAGCCTGAGGCTAACACGCCCCCTAAGGGGTGGGACTTATCCCTACATCTCCCCCTTTTGTCCTATTTCAACAGATGGCGCCCAGACGTGATGGGCTAAATCCACTTAAAAACCTGAGAGGGCTTAAAAAGGAGAGAGAGAGAATTTAAGACAGCTTTTTGCTGTTTCTGGGTTGCGTGCTGCAAAGAAATTGTCCTGACTCGGCAGCAAGAAAAAACTGGCTGTTTTAAAATGCCGGCTTTCTGGGCTGTGCCGCCATTGTGATCTCTGTCTGGCTCCGGCGGGAGACAGAGCTTATGAATGGAGCCTTTGGATTAAAATGCTATGATTTGTTTGATGGCAACTAGACTGCTGTGTGCCTTAAAGGGGACATTGTGTGCCGCAGCTCAGAGGCACAAGCAGCTCCGCCATGCTACTGGTGCAATGTGCAAGGATCAGAGGCACGAGCGGCTCAGCCTTGTTGGACTGGGCGGGGCCAGCATACAGTACCTGTTTTTGACCTAGGAATGTCACAGCTTAGATTCTTAAGCGCTTAGTGATTTAAAGGCGCTTAGTGATTTAAAGGTGCAAAACAAAGTGCTCCTGGATAGTAAAAAAGTTACAGATTCACAATAAAACAGATTCAGACACTGTTGGATAAATGTACGTAGGCTTGGGAGAGAGAAGAAAAAGAATATAAAGAATAAAGTTAATGTCTTAAAAAGAAAAAGGGTAAAGTCTTTAAAGAGACAGAGTACAGAAGTACAGATAGTTATAGATTAAGAGAAATAAAGAAAAATAAGCCACGTAAAAATGTAAAATTCACAGAGAGTCTGGATTATGTACATTGTGTTTTCTTTAAAATTTTTGACTGTGAAGGAGCTAAGTACAGAGAGACATTTCATTATATGGGCTGCTAGGCTGAACCTGCACATATGTTCTAAAGGTATCTTGACTTCAGAATTTGGGTCTAAGGATATGATGCTTTGGAAAAGTCCTTTTGTTTTCACAGAGGATGTGACCCTGTGGATTGCATCTATTCCGATTTGGTATGATAGACCACGCCCTCCTGAAAGGTTGCTGTGAACACCCTCAAAAAATTACTTCACTCAACTGCCAACCGAGATGACCCTGGCACACAGGTTATACCACAAAAGACCTAATTAACGACACCCCTATTCAGCAGGAAGCAGTTTGGAAAGAAAAAACTACGCCCATGTTCCCAAATATTGTTTATAAATGTTCTTTTACATTTAAAGGGGGATATGATATAGATATGAATAATTTGCATTGGTATGGATTTTAAGGTCAATTTTGTTATATGTATATGTATTTTTGAACTTGATTAAGGTATTGTGATTGTGTAGTTCATTTAAAAATGTAATGTATAATTAGGAAATATAGGTTGTTAATGGATAATCATCGCTAATAGTTAAGCTTGTAGTCATGTTAATTAGATTTTCTAGATATATAGAGATATATTTCAATTAGATTGGCATTCTTCATATCTTTCAAAGACTGCAGAATATGGCATTTAAAATATTTTAATAACTTAGGACTTTTCATGACAATGAGACATGTCTGCTCCTGGCAGCACCAATCTACTTCAAAAGGAAGATGGGCATCGAAGAGGATCCTTATGGAGTTGGATAGTCATTTGGGCAAGAAACTGCTCTTGCCTGGACTGTTGCATAAACTGGACACAGAGAACCCGCAGAGAGAGGACTGCTGAACTTGCCTAAAGGTGAGATGGTCTTTCGGGGTTCCTGATTCATGAAAGAGTCTACGAGACATTCTACAGGACACAGCAGAAAGTGACTGAACTGTCTTTGGAATTTCCTGCTTGATGAAAATGACTGCTGGATACTATGGGCCTGTAGGCCGAAGATGGATGCCCCAACGGTACAGAGGAACTTTGGGTGACTGTCCAGGCAGCGAGATGTCTCTGTCATTTCTAGAGTTTTCTTATTTCTTGTTACTTAAGTATTATTATATCCTTCTGGAGTCTTTGATGGAGTTGAAGAATGAATAGTTATAGTTTTCCTTAGTTATGGTGAGAGATAAAATAGATATAAATATTGTAACTGTAATTCTTACTTGATAACTGTTTTGTTATATGTAATTTTACTATGTTAAAGTTAAAGCCTTTCTTTTTTTGTTTAAACAGAAAAAGGGAAACTGATGTGGGAGTGATTTCTTATTAATAAAGAAACTGCCTCGGCCCTCATAGGACAGAAAATTAGGTAGGCGGAGTAGACAGAGGAGAATGCTGGGAAAAAGAAGCTGAGTGAGGGAGTCGCCATGATTCTCCCGCTCCAGACAGACGCAGGTTAAGATCCTCTCTGGTAAGCCAACTCATGGGCTACACAGAATATTAGAAATGGGTTAGAACAATATGTAAGAGCTAGCCAATAAGAAACTGGACCTAGCCAGGCCAGGCAGTGTTTGAAAGAATACTCCGTGTAATTATTTCGGGCATAACCTAGCCATGTGGGCGGCCGGGTGCCGGGGACGCAGCCCCGCCGCTCCAATTTCAACAGCAGCCAGTGCTTTTAACCACTGAGCCATCTCTCCATTCCCTCAAAGTCTATCCTTGAGCTTCTAAAACTCAGGATAAAGTGACATGCCTGCCTTCTTAGCTGTCGTGATGATTAGATGAGGAGATGCCAGTAGCCACCATAACGCCTGGTAGTTACCAGTGCTTCCTGAAGGTTAGCCACCACGGCAGGTACCACTTCCCATGATGCAGCTAGCACGAGCTCTGGGGCACCAGGGAAGTCATGGTCCCAGGATGCAAGGGTGGTAAAGGAATGATACACTATGCTAGATACACCAAGAAAACCCCTGCATTTAGTCTGAGATACTTCCCACCATCACCTTCAGACTGCGTCAGCTAGAATAAGGGACAGACAGGGCTGGGCCTGAGGCCAGAGCCTCTCACCAAGACTGGCAGCCGGCAGGACTGCCCTCACAGAGCTGGGAAGGGCAGACATGCTGAGGGCCACCAAGGTTCTAAGTAGCTGCAGGCAAAAAGGGCCCAGTGAAGAGTGGGGTGGGGATGGGGAGCTTACCTGCCTGTGCCCACATCTTGCACCCTCTCTTCCTTTGTGGTTCCCTCTGGGTTCCCTCAGGAGAAAGTGTTTTGAGAAAGGTGAATCTCCCCCAGTGAACCACAGAAAGGCATTCTGCATGGGTGTAGACAGTCCAGGAAGGATTATTCTGCCAGCCAGGGGCCAGGGAAAGCTTACCTTAGGGCTAGGGGTCAGATGGTCTCTGGGCAGACCACTCAGTTGTACCATGATGGTGCAAAAATGAGCTGGGCATGGGGGAAACCACAAGTCCCAGTACCTGGGAGGTGGTGGCAGGATGATCAGAAGTTCAAAACCTGCGTGGGCCACTTAGATTCTGTCTCAAAATCGAAAGAGGGCTGAGATTGTAGCTCAATGGCAAAGTGCATGTCTAACATATTTGAGGACCTAGGATCCATTTCCAGACAAATAAATAAATGAATAAATATCACCCAGTGGTTATACCAGGAACAGTAACTGGGCCATTCATCTTCCAATAAAAACCTTATTCACAGCAGCACAAGGTAGGCTGGAAGTGGCCAGATGTCAAGAGACTTGAGCACATGCCCATCCTCAGAGGAAAATGGGATAGACAGAAACAAGCCTGTCTTTTTAAGAGCAGATCATTTCCCAATCCCTGGATGTGCAGAGTAAATCCAACCCTGCTGCTCCCAGCCCGCCCTGGCAAGCTCTCTCCTGGGGTGGGCAGGACCCCTTCCACCTAGTTCTAATGAGCAGAGGAGAGCCTCTGGCTCCCACAACCGGGCCCTCCGGCCAGCAGGCAGACAGGGCTGCTGGCTCAGTGGCAAGAGGCAGGCACAGCCAAGAAACAGCTGTGACCAACACAAACCAACTGGCGCTTTCTTTCCCTGTCCTCCACTGACCAAGGAGCCAGGGTCCCGCAGAACAGGGACACAGTTTCCCACAAAATGAGAGGCCTGGGACTGGCGTTCCGCACGCCTGGCCTTGCTGAGAGCTAGCTCTGTGGCCTCGGGCAAAGGGCCTCAATATTCAGCACCTGCCAGGGAGAGCACTCAGGCCTGCTGGCCTCTCAGGTGGTTGTCTGACGTTCAAGCCTTTCCTGGCAGAAAGCTGGTACTTGCCATAACACATGTGAGCGAATGAGCCCTGGAAGACCATCTTTCCAGAGAAAAAGAACCACTTGAACACGGGTTTAATTTCTGGAAAAACCAATCCCCAAAAGGAGATCGCTCTGAAAGATGCCTTATGTTTGAATATGAGACATCTCCCACAAGCCTCCGGATTTCAGGTCTTGTCGCTAGCTGATGGGACTCAGGGAAGTGACTGAAACCTGAGGCTTTGAACCTAAAATGGAGCGGGAGATGGGAAGACGTAGTGAGTGGAGCCCACCTGGAAGGAAGCGGGTCACTAGCTGCATGGCCCCAAAGATGCTTCGGAACCCCTCCCCTTCCTTCTCTGTCTGCTTCCCGGCTACAGTGAGGTCAACAGCTTTGCTTTGCTGTCTTATTTACCCCAGCCCATGGCGATGAGGTGGAATTGGTTAGTTAGGTTTGCACCGCTGTGACCTGTCACGGACAGCTGAAGAAGAAGCTTCATCTGGGTCCACGGTTCCGTCTACCATGGAAGGGAAGCTCATTTCACAGGAGGTAAACAGTAACAGCCGTTCACAGCACGGTGGACCAAGAAACAGGGAGCTCGGCTAGAATATGGGGAGGGACAACCTTCAAAGACTGGTTCCCTGGTGAGCTGCTCCCGGTCGCTAGGCCTCCTAAGAGCTCCACAGTCTCCCAAAAGAGCGCTGTGAGCTGGAGAAGCATTCAGATCACAGGTGCAGATCTGCTCCGTGACAATGACTGTGACCTCTGTGGCACCATGAGTCAAAACAGACCCGTCCTCCCTTTGAACTGTTCCCTCGGGCATCTGCTAGAGCCAATGGAAGACTGAGCAAGGCATCGGGCGGGGGCAGAGACACGGAGCAAGAGTAACAAGGACCTGGGCCTTGTGCCCACTTTGCCATTTACAGTGGCTGAAGTAGGACATCTAGCAATCTGACTTCTTGTCATCCCCACCTTCTTCAGGAGTTTGCACACTGGCGTCACCCGCTCCCCGGAAGGCTCCAGGACAGGTGGGAGCGACGGCTTAGGGAGACGATGGGAAGCAGGCAACAGCAAAAGCTGTGGGTTCCACGGTGATAAGATGGTGTAGAGACGGGGTCTTTCAGTTACCCATGATGTCCATGGTCCTGCTGGCCAGCAACACCACACAGAATCTAGGCCCAGAGAAAGATCCAGAGTCTGCAGGTACGGCCAATCGTTGGGCTTGGTGCACACTCGGTGGCTGACCCTGGCTCCTGCTGGGTCTGAGTGATGAGGAAGAAGCCAAGAACGACAGGCAGGTACTCCTGAATTTCCAGAAGCCCCTCCCCCCCGTCAGGCTGTCCTAGCTACTCTAAACGAGAAAAGGACCCCGCCTCCCCTGTCACCCTAAGCCCCTAACCGTGAGCAACTGCAGCGCAGTGGGAACCAAGCTCCACATACCCAGTCCAGCCTTAAACTGTGTGTGCAGGATACTTCCCTGGAGGAGAGCAAGTTCCACATTCCCAACTAATAAACCTATGGTAGGCTTCAGGCCTGGGTGGAGGGACAAGAAGGGGGTGGGCTGCCAACTGCTCAGACTCCGTGGAGAATGACAGAGAGCCAAAGGCGTGGGGGACCAGTTTTCACGGCTCAGGGATTCTGCCAGGACCGATGGAATGAAAATCTCTGGCCTCCCCAGCCCTTCCCTCTGTCAGGATCTCAGGAGAGGCCTCTCCCTCTTTGGGAATTCTATTGTTCATACCCGTGAGCAGCTTCTAAGCAACCAGCTGCATCCTAACCCTCCCTTCCTTCTTTTGCTACAACTTGACTTTGCACAGGGCCAATTTCTTAAGTTTCCGAGACTCCGCGTGCTTCTTTTTCTCTCTGACTATGCCACCAGGAAACCTGGCCACTGTAGCTGCCAGCCCCGTATTTAATGGTAGCAGCAGCAGCAGGAGCTGTTTTCAGGACAGGAGCATGTCCCTGTCTCCCCCACTGACATGGACACTTGTTCCAACAGCCCCACAGGGCTCATCCGTGTCTTATAGAGGAATTGTCTTCGGGGAGAGGGAGCGGGCACAACCATGAGAAAGACTATTGCCATCTGGACGAGCGTGGCACAAGAGAAGACGGTCAAGGGCCAGTTTCCCCAGCTCATTACTATGCTTCAGTCAAACTTCTTATCCTGGTTGAAGGTCAGGTTTAAGTGTGATTTTGAGGCCGGGCGACGGTGGTGTGCGCCTTTAATCCCAGCACTCAGCAGAGGCAGGAGGATCTCAGTGAGTTTGAGGCCAGCCTGGTCTACAACGTGAGTTCCAGGACAGCCAGGACTGTTACACAGAGAAACCCTGTCTCAGGAGTTGGGGGCGTGGGATGAGGAGTGAATTCGATTGGGCAGTGCTGGGAGACAAGGCCTCACGGAGGTGTTTGGGTCACGTGGATGTAACCACCAGGAAGGGGTAAGCCTTTCTCCCAGGAGCAGCTTGGCTACTACTGTGAATTTTGGGCCTCCTTTTGTCCCTTCTGCACATGCCCACTTGCCCTGTCGCTGTTGGACATCTTCGGCTTCCTGGTCCTATCACACAGGCCAGAAAGACCATGTGGGGACTCACGGACACACACACACACACACACACAGAGAGAGAGAGAGAGAAAGAGAGAGAGAGAGAGAGAGAGAGAGAGAGAGAGAGAGAGAGAGAGAGAGAGAACACCACCTGCTTAAGATTCAGGCAGACAGCATCACTTCTCACACGACCTGAGGAGTGTGGGGCACGGCTCTGAACATCTGACGTGTTTTCTTACTTAACCCTTACAATAATCTGCCTTCTGAAGATGAGGAAACTGAGGCTCAGAAGAGTTAATGTCCTTTCCCAAGGCCCCACAGCAAGGAAGAGGTGGTGTCAGAGTGGAGCCCAGGCAAGTGAGCCCGGAATCGGGAACAAAGGGGCCCTCAGGGGAGATCTCATTTTCTGGTCTTTCCCTCTGGCCTTATGTCTTTCTGCTCTGCTCCTCTCTGTTAAACTCAGCCATGTTCCCACAATTTGTCTGCAGCTACAAAAGTCTCCTTCCCCAGAGTGTTGCCCTTCCCAGAATCCACGTACACATGGGACAGCCCAGCCTAGGGTAGGAATGTACTGAGCTGCTGGAGGAAAACAAGCAGACGGTCTGCTCAGGTGGGGAAATGGGGGTGGCCCATAGCTTCTGAAGGACCAAGAAAAGGATGCCTTCCTGAGCCAGGGCTGGGATGGAGCCAGTGCAGCCCAGTGGGTGCAGAAAAAGCCACCTTTGGAAACACTCAGCTGTCTGGGGGGAGGGGCTTCAGCAGAGAGCAGCAGGCAGGCCTGCATGGTGCTGAGACCAGAAGCTTCTGTTTAAAGACAGGTGGCCACATTCGTTAGTTGGGAGATGTGTGGGCAGACAAAGGGGCACTGAGTGGGGAAATGGAGGGGCGGGGCCGAGCATCTGCTCCTAGCAGCTGGGCTTGACCCGGCACAGCCCCTCGGGTGTGGCCTCCCCCTCAGTTCTCAGGTCCTTACCTCTCCTGGAGCCCTGCTGCTTGTGTGCAAGAAACAAACACAAGACCAAAAATTCCAGCATCCCAGCCACTCCCTCCACAGGGTGGTCTGCCTTGGTGGTCCTCCCTGCAGCTGCTCCACCCACCATCCCCTGAGAAGCCCCCACTTAGGGCACTGTGTGTGCACGTGCATGCACATGTGCACACACACACACACACACACACACACACACACACACACACACACACGTAGCACAGAAATGAGTCAGTGACTCAATAAGACAGACAGTCAGACACTTCAGACCTATAGACTTAGTCCTGTACCCATCTCTTGGCAAGCCCTTTCCGGAGCCAACAGGGAGGGCAGGGCTGCAGGGAGGGGGTCAAGGGCAGCAGGTCAGGATAGACCTTCCAATCTAGGTAGTCTCGGGTAGAACATCTCTCACTCTGGACTCAATCGACTGCGGCTGTTTAGTGAGCAGCGTCCACAGGCCCTGCTGGGCCCTGCTGATGACCCAGTTCTACATGCCATCTTCAGCACAGGAGGAGGGACCGTTCAACGCCTCCCCTTCCCCAGTGATCTTGTCTGCCCTGTCTTGAAGCAGCCTGGCACCCTTGGCTACCTGCTTGACCCTGTCCAGGCACCCGCAAAGGGCATCCTTCTGCTCTGAAGCTCACTGGAGTGGACCGAAAGAGAGGAATCAGGGTGAGTCAGTCCCCTTGCCGGTATAACAGGGCCTGATTCTGAGCAAGGCTCACAAGCCACAGAAGTGAGGTAAGGGCTCTTGTCTGAACTGAAGTTGGGAATACCCATTTTTTAAGGTTGGTCTGTCTCACTCATCTTTCCCTGTCCCATTCACTGTTTCATGCAGCTCCAGAGTGCCTGCCGGGGGCTGCGTTAGCAAGTGTTCACACGGCAGGAGTTTAATAAAAGCACACTGAGCTAGGCACGGCACATATCCCGGGGTGAGAGCACGTGCCCGAAAATCCTTTGGACTCTGCCATACCTCAAAGTGTCTGTCCAGTTAACCCTCAGCGGATGCTGGGAGCGTGAACTTTTTTGTTCCTTGCTTTGCTGGTTTCATAGGAACCCAGGCCCACTGATTTCTGCGGCCCTGATATTAATCTAGTCCAGAGTTGTCCTCCTGAGCCACATGCAGGCCTTCTGAGGCTGGGGGATGCCCTCAACCTTCCTGGACACTGTGGTACACAGACCCTCAGGCCGAGCAAACATCCCAGAAGGCTGCTGACTGACATTTGCTTCAAAGTGTTCCAAAAACTTTAAAAAAACAAAACAAAAACAAAAACAAACCCATAACCAATATAGTTGTGTGACAAGATGGATGTCACCGGAAACAGGAGTCTGTGCAGGGGCAACGTGCTTATCATGACCGGTAAAATCCAGGGCCGTAGGACCCCCTCCTCCATGGTGTCTGCCTGAAGCCCCTGGGCCTCTCCCGCCTTGGACTGGCCAGGTCCCCTGAGCTTAATGATGCCACATAAACAGCAGTGTGTGCACACGCACACAGAAGCATGCATGCATGCCTCGCTGCTGGGGAAATCCCACCGCTGGCTCTCAGGTGACTGAACTTTGCCCAGAAAGCGGCAGCTGTGAGAGTGCCTTCAGGACAGGGGAGGGCTGGGGGCGGGGCTAACCCTTCTTCCACACCACAGTCCAGGCTGAGCTTCCCACCAAGAAGAACCAACGGACGGACATAGACAGACCATGTCTCTGAGCCCTGCTCTGCTCTAGAAAAAAAGGCTGTTCCATGTCAGTCCGTCAATAACGCTGGGGAGTCTCCCCAAAGGGGGCCACAGGCAGAGCCCTAGGGAGCATGTCCTATGGCAGACACCTAGGTGGGGGACCATGGCCAGGAAAACAGCTAGAATGATTGCACTCCTTTTATGGGTGTGAACAAGCATCTCTGAGACTGCGAAGGCTGGAGGAGGCCCCGGGGACAAGCGCTTTTCCATTCAGGTGCACTGTTCCTATTAGCAGAGGTGATCTGTGCTAGCTCTCTGAACAGCACCTCACGGTTGGTACTTGGAGAATGTGGAGGAGCGGCGTGCTCAGTTGACTTTACATGTTTCCTTACTGAGATAGCCTGTAGCCCAGGCTGCCCTCAAACTCATGACCCACGTGCCGCAGTCTCCCGAAGTTTAGAGACAGTGTGTCAATGTAACCCAGACTGGCCCGAAATTTGCTATGTAGCTGAGTACGACGCCTGCTTCCTCTGTTGGGATTGCAGGCATGTGTCACCATAGCCACCTGAGATGCCCAGTTTAGAGGAGGCCTGCACACTGGGTCACCAAGGGCTGTGACTGGCCAGACACCTTCTGCACAGCCGCTCCCTCTCTTTGCCTGGCACTCAGGAGGCTGACGCAGGAAATGCACACGTCCACTGCCAGTATGGGTGTGCTGGCTAGTTTTTATGTCAACTTGGCGTAAGCTAGGGCCATCTAGGAAAGCATCTCAATCAAGAAAATACTTGTCTGATGACTGATATGAGAGGTCCAGCCCACTGCGGGCGGCGCTACCACTAGGCAGCAGTCCTGGATGGGACAGGAAAGTCAGTAGACAGTGTTCCCCCATGCCTTCTGCTTCAGTTTCTGCTTGCAGGTTCCTGCCCCGACTTCCCCTAGTGATGGAGTGTGTTCGGAGAACTGTAAGATGAAATAAACCCTTTCCTCCCAAGTTGCTTAGTATCATGATGTTTTATCAGCAACAGAAACCCTAACTGGGACACTGGACAAATTAGCTAGATTTCATCTAAAAAAGAAAGGGGGGGGGTTGGGGGTTGGAGCTACATAGATCAGTGGTAGACAACTTACTTGCTTAGCATGCATGAGGTTGAATCCCTAGTGACGGTTTGAATGAGAATGTCCCCCATACACTCATATGTTTGCATGCTTGGTTCCTAATTGGTGGAACTGTTTGGGAGGGATTAGGAGGTGTGTCTCTGGGGATGGGCTCTGAGGTCTTCAAAGACTCCCACCATCCCCAGTATGCTCTCTGTCTCCTGCTTATGGACCAAGACGTGAGCTCTCAGCTGGCTGCTCCAGCCGCCTGTTGCCAATGTGTACATTCCATCATAGACTCTAACCCTATGGAACTAGAAGCCGAATTACACTCTTTCTGCTAGAAGTTGCCTGTGTTCTGTGACACATTCTAGCACCAGAAAACTAAATGTTTGCTTAGCAAACAAATCTATAAAACAGCCACGTCTAGGAGGCCAATTCTAGGTCCAGCAATAGCCACACAGTCCTGGAAGAAAGGTCAAGAACCTTCACTTTTTGGGAGACTTGCTCCTTATCCATTCAGCCTTAAAGGACCCTCCCCCTCTCCCAGACTGCCACTCCTATCCACAAGGTCATTGGCCTTGAGAAGAGGTGGCCCAGGTCATGGGAGCATGGGCCCTGAAATCAGAACCCTGGGATCAAATGTAAATGAGGCCCCAAGAGGCACTAGATGGGTGGGGGAGGTAGGGAACAGAGTGGATGTCCTTCCCTGACAGACCTATGTATGTACAAGGTCTCCATGGGGCCTCTGCCAGTGAACAAAGACAGTCTTAATGTGGCCTGTGCTGCTGGCTTGTCACCCTCAGGGAACCTACAGGGATCCAGGGTGACCCAGGGAGACCCAGATGAGAAAAAGCTGTCCCTGAAACCACAGATGCCACCCGCAAGACACCACACATGCATGACACACATGTCAGAAGCGGAGCTGAGGAAAGGGCAGTGACAGGGAGCCAATGCTCCCCACAGCCGAGAATGTGAAGAGATCCCGACATGGCCTCACTATCTTAATGCAGGACTCCTGTCCTACGTTACTGGTCCTTCCATAATTACGCCAGCTACTCGGGTCACATGGTGACAACCAGATCCAAGGGGGGCAAAGAAAAAGTCAAGGAAAAGCACGCTTTTCCTCCTAAATGTCCTGAAACTTTGGAAAAATTCTCTGCCTTCACATTTCGAAACTGACCAATTACAAGAAGGCTGCGAGCCAACCGAGTTCCACACGGCGCATTTCTCATTTCTGTTTCTAAACTAAGCAACTTTAGATCAGAAAACGGTGCGAACACAATGAGCAAGGCGCATTTCCCTCGGGTCTCTGTTTTTCCATCGGCTTCATCATTACTGGAAATGCTGCCCCGATGTCACATGTCTGCAAACCAGAAAGCCGAAGTGAGCAACAAGCTGGGTTCTTGCTGAGGGCTGCGGTGGGACGCATTTCTTTGCTGGACCACAACTGGGTGCCTCCTTCTCCCAGGAACAAAGCCTTACGCAGAGTCTCCTCACTGCCCACGATGAGGCCAGATTGGGGGTGGAGGTGCCAGGGTTTGGGGGGAGGGGTAGGCTTAGAACCCTCTTTCTTTCTTTCTTTCTTTCTTTCTTTCTTTCTTTCTTTCTTTCTTTCTTTCTTTCTTTCTTTCTTTCTTTCTTTTTGAGATAGGGTTTCACTGTAGTTTTAGAGCCTGTCCTGGAACTAGCTCTTGTAAACCAGGCCTCGAACTCACAGAGATCCGCCTGCCTTTGCCTCCCAAGCGCTGGGATTAAAGGTGTGACCCACCACCGCCCAGCTCTAGAACCCTGTTTCTTGACAGTTCCTTGCAGCTTACCTCCAACTAAAAACATCTTCAAAGAGCTGGCCCAGGCACATGGGGATCCAGCGACATCCCTCTTGCTACCTTCATTGTCTATCAAGCCTGAATGTAGCCATCAGTCCACACCCAGAATGTAAGCCCTGGCTTAGTTTAAGAGTTCTTAGGCAGTATAGTATAGGCTTCATGCCTACGATCCCAGCACAAGGGAGGTGAAGCCAGGAGGATCAGGAGTTCAAGGTTAGCTTCCTTCACCAAGAGAATTTAAGGGCAGCTTGGACTACAGGAGCCCTGCCTTGAAATAAAACAATCCAGCCGGGCGGTGGTGGCGCACGCCTTTAATCCCAGCACAGGGCCTGAGAAGCTGCACTTTAGCAAGCAGCCTCAGAATTCTTTGGGCCTTTACCCAAGCTGCTCTCTTCCAGTCCAGCTTCCTACTTCCCCAGCAGGAGAAGGCGGGTGGTAGGAGCTGCAGAGGCTGCTAAGAGAACAGGACACAGGGCCTCCAGGCTCCCTGGACTTCCTTCCTGAGATCCCAGAATCCGGGAAGTGTTCTTCCTTCCTGCCCTGCATCGCGTGCCCAGGCCAGCTGAGCAGTGGGTGCTGCCCTGGCTGCGAGCCGAGGCGTGTGCCCACTACACGCAAGCACACAACACGTGAGCAGTACTGACACTCCATCACATCGTTGCCACATGGGCCAGCCGCAGAACACAGCCAATCAGCCTCGTTTCCAACGAGATGGGCTCTGTACTTAGGGGTGATATGAGGCTGAGAAGCCAGTGCCATGAAAACTGAAACTGTTTAAAAACACAAGCCTGGGTGAGACGTGCCAGAAGCTGTTGCCTGACAAGGCAAGCTCACCCAAGGCCAGGCCAAAGGAGGGTGCCAAGAGGAGCTTGATCATGGTCACCAAACAGCCTGGGATGAGTGGTTTCAGTGGACCAGGAAGGCCTGGAAACTGCTTTGGTAGGGGGAATACTACATTTTCCAGGGCTTCCTCTCGTTCCCTGTCTCCTCTCCTGCCAGGAAGGCTCCTCTCATCCCTCCACTCCTCACTCTTACCAACCCCAGGCCCTCAGTCACGTCTCTCGCTCCCAACACCCAGCGCACACCCTGCAGCTCATCCCAGCTTCAGAGCGCTTTTCTCTAGCCTCTCCGTGGGTGCTACCTCTCCTGTTCTCTCTGGTCTGCCTCCCTGTATCCATGACAGCGTCCTTCCCTGTCGGCAGAGCTGAGCATTCCCTGGGCCAGGAGCCAACCAATGCTTCAAAGAATCAGAAGTCAGTTCTCTGCCTGAAGAAGGCTGCTGCAGCACTAACCCTAGAAAAAGCGGATCTCCAAGGCCTCACGGATGCCGGCTCTGCTGCACTGGAGCCCTCACACACCTCACTGGCTCTAAGACCTGCTGGAGTCTGCAGGAGACCAAATTCTGCCCACCCTTCACTTGGGGCAAGCGGACACTCTGAGCTGTCTCATCTATAAAAGGCAGGCAGGGGCTGAAGAGATAGCTTGTCACCAAGACTGACAACCTGAATTTGATCGCTGAGAACCCCACAGTGGAAGGAGAGAACTGACTTTGTAAGTTGTCCTCTATCTTTCACATACATGCTGCGGTGCACGCACGCACACCCAAATAAATATAAAATATACAGTTTTTTAAAAGATGGTCCAGCTTTTCTGGGTAGCCAGCTTTTTATAGCAGCCAGTACTTATAGGTAAGTCAGAAAAGTATACTTTATTCAAAACTGAACTAGGAGGCTTGGAGAGATGGCTCAGTAGTCAAGAGCACTGGCTGCTCTTTCAGAGGACCTGGGTCCAATCTCTAGCACCCACATTGTGGCTCACAGCCATCTGTAACCCCAGTTCCAGGGGATCTGACACTCTTTCTGGCCTCTCAGGCAGTATGCATGTATGTGGTGCCCAGACATATATGCAGGCAAAACACTCACAAATATAAAATAATAATTTAAAAACATAAATAAAAAACTTAAAAAAATTAAATAAAGACTAAACTTAGCCAGGCACAGCGGCTCATGCCTCTAACCCAGGACCAGAGAGGCCGAGGCAGAAAGGCTGCCATGAGTTCAAGGCCAGCCTGAGTTACAGAGTGAGATTGTCTGAAAAGTACAATGCGAGGGGCCCGGGAGGTAAGGCTTGGTGGGCAAGGCACTTGCCACAAAGTCCTGGGCTTCATCCCTGGAACTTACACAGTGGACAGAGAGAACGACCCCACATACGGTCCTCTGTCCTCCACACATGTCACACAGGCCCCAAACACATATACAGTTTAAATGTGTGATATTTTTGTTTACTTTCAAGGGTTTTATATTAGTTTATAAAATTAAAAAAAATTAAGTAAGAACATTAAAAACAAGCAAAAACAAACAGAACCCACCCAAGCTTAAAGGCTAGGCCTAGGGACACAGGCTTGACTGTGCTATTCAAAAGGCTGACACACACGGCTAGAGAGACGGCTCAGCAGTTAAGAACACTTGCTGCTCTTCCAAAGGATCTGAGTTCTCAGCATCCACACTGGGCAGCAGACAGTCACCTATGACTACAGCTCCGAGGGGTCTCAGGCGCCCCTCTGGCCTCTGGAGCCCCCCCCCCACGGCATTTACTTACTGCCCGGAGTGGGGAGGAGCAACATCAGCACCCTCTCCTACAGAAGCACGGGTACATCTCTGTGGCCTCTTGCACCCCCATTTTACGGATGAAATGGAGGCACAAAGAAACCAGGACTTGCTCAAGAACAAGAACTGGGGCACGAAATGGGCATTCTGGGTCAGAATCCACACTCCTTTGGGGCTCGCAGGATGGAAATAAGTATTATGATTGAATCTTTTTACCTTAAAATTGAAGGTAACATCAACTTCTCCCCTCCTTTCAAAGCCTATAATAAACCATAAACGCGTAAGCCAATAGCAAAGCCGACGATAGGCTGAGCTGGGGTTTAAATCCTACTTAGGGTGTCCGATGCCAAAACCTGAACTCTCAACTCCAACAATGCAACCACAACAGCACTGATCTCATCAACAGGGCCCAGCAAGACCGTTTTGGGATCAGAGATGGAAGGCAGGCTGAGTAAACAGGCTTCACCAGGAACATCAACACTTGCCCAACAGAGCCATCTTGCAACACTCTTGAGCAACCTCATTTGCATTGAAACAGCTCAATGCTGACGCGGAGCACCAGGCCCCTGGGCCTGGCAAGAGGCACCACGAGGAAGCCACGATCTCAGAGCTTCTAGGGCCACTGTGCCGCCTAGTGGCGAATCTCAGAACTTCTCAAGCATCTTCCTCGGGCGCTGTGGGAACTGGAATGGAGCTCTGCTGGGGGGCTTCGTTGTCCTCTGGGACTCTTGGAGGAAGCCTGCCCATCTCGGAGGGTTACTGCAGCTACTACTGGCCTTTCCTGCTGCTGGCTGGCAGAAGGCCCTCAGAATGGTTCACGCCATCCCTCCAGAGAGTGCTTTTGCCTCTGCTAGCTAGGTGTGATGCTCAGTGGACCAGCTGGAGAGGCCAGCCCCCCCCGCCCCCCCCCCCGCCTCCACACATGCAGTCAGTTTTGTGGTGGTGGCGGCTATAGCCCATCCTTAGTGGATGTTAGGTAAGGAGACTTGCCCAGCACTGGGGTGGTGGTGAGAGAGACCAGAGCTGTACTGGGCAGAGCCGCGACGCCCTGAAGACCCACCACGTGGACAGCAGTTCTAACTTGTGCTTGGGTCCAACCTGTTTTCCTGAGGTCTGCCCTATGGCTGCAGGCTGGCCTAGACATCCCCGCTGGAGTGTAAACCAGTTCTTTACAGTACGGCTGCCCCCTACACACCCTGGTTCTTTCCTTCCCTAGGTGGTCCAGGCTGGCCTTGAACTTGGCCTTTTGAGTGCCAGGATTACATCATGCCCAATTACAATAAATCTTGCACCGCCTGTCTTCTGCGGCTTCTGTTTTTCCAGGTGAAGGAACGAACGTGTCCAAGGTCAGACGACTGACAACCTGCGCACACGAGCTAGGAAACTCAAGTGTGCGAGTCAGTTTTGTCAACTCGACACGAACACGTCACCCAGAAGAAGGGACCTTAGTTGAGAAGGGGCCCCTCCCTCAGCCTGGCCTGTGGGCAAGTCTGCGGTGCATTTTCTTAGCCAATAATTGAGGAGCACAGGGCCACCCCTGAGCAGGGAATACGGGGCCGTACAAAAAGCAAGCCGGGAGAGCCGGGGGCAAGACAGAAAGCAGCACTCCTCCATGGCCTCTGCCTCAGCTCCTGTCTGGAGTTCCTGCACTTACTTCCCTCAGGGATGGACTGTGACCTGGATGTATACGCCATACAAACCCTTTCCTCCCCGAGTAGCTTTTTTAGAACATTTTGTCTCAGCAATCAAATACAAACTAGAACATCAAGCAATCTGCCTGGCACTGTCCGCACTTTCCCGAGGCCCAGCCGCAATCATCAAACCCACCAATGCTGCCCCTGATGCCGGGGCCCGCCACCTGTATTCTGTCCATGCTATGGATCTCCAATCACCAGCTAGAAAACCAATCCAAGTCACATCACCCTGGCCCCACCACATCCCTTTAGCGTCCCTCATCTCCCAGAGAAATGGGTACAGCACCCTAAAATGGCCTGGGAGGCCCCATGTAATCTGTGCTACGTCACCCCACCTCCTCTCCCAGCTGTAACATATCCATTCGTATACCCTGCCCCTCATCCTGTTCAATCTCCACCCTGCACAGCCCTTCTGCTGGAGGAGCTGGCTGGCTCTCACAGGCCTTGGGCCCTCCCACTTGCTGTGCTCTTGGTCAACTAACCTCGCCACCCAATCACTTCCCCCACCACACAGCACCTTAGTTCATCGCTGCCAGCTCCCAAGCAGCAGGCATTTTCCTGTAGCTCGTACACCTGGGCAGTACCCTGAACACAGCGGGGGCTCAAGAAGGACAGCTAAAACCATGGTTAATCTTGCTTGCCCAGAGAGAGGCCACCCTCTCCAGACTCTCACGGGGAGATGCGGGCACTCATAATCTCCAAACCTCTTAACAAGTGGGTGGAGCTTGTACCGGTGCAAACCCTACAGCCAGGTTTCCAGGGTGGTGGGAGATGGACAGGAAGCATGAATACGCACAAGACAGCTCGAGGGGTCATCAACAGGGAAGGAGACAGGTCAGAGAGGGCGAGGTTGGGGTGGTTTCTCTGAGATGGTACACAACAGAGCAAAATTCTCAAAAGGGAGCCAGCCAAGGGGAAAATGGAGGAAGATTACTCCAGGTCAAAGGTGCAGCAAGCACAAACCACTTTTGCAAAGGAATGAGTTTGACGTCTGAGGGCCGAGGATGACCGTGTGGTTGAACAGGTTTGACTGGGTGGGGAGTGTGTTGGGACAGAGCCCAGGTCAGAAAGGCAGTAGGGGTCAATTATGCAAGACTCTGTAAGCCAGAAGAAAGGAGTTCTTCACCGTGTGGAAGTCCCTGGGGGAATTTCAGCAGGTTTGGAATGTAACTTTGAGAGTGCCCCCTAGCTGCGCTACAGGGAACGGCAACTGAGGGGTAAAGGTGGAAGCCAAGGAGGGCCACTGGGAGAGCTGGAGTCTTCCTGGAGAGGTGAGTGGACCTGGAGGTGAAGTCCATAGGAGAGGGAGGGAGGGCCTAAAGATGACTTTTAGTGATAGGCAGATACTACCAAGTCCTGGCAAGGAAAGCTGTAGAAAGAAAGAGGTGTGCTGGGAGAGAGATGCAGATGAAAGTCAGACCACGCTCTCCTCTGTCCAGGTCAATTGTCACCCCGCCTCCTCCAAGAGGCTGTAAACCACCTGACATCCTCCTTCCCCAGCTCTGCCCAAGCCTTGCTTCTGATTTTTTGTGGGGTGGGTGGGAGTGAGGGTGGGAGGGGAGCAGGATCTTGTCAACCAAAGCAGCAAGCGTCACCTCAGCGGGGACGGTCCATGGGGATGGTTCATTTCAGAGCGGAATATGAGTATACAAGTAACCACAACCAAGAACACCGGTCCAGGTTTCCCCAAATAACAGGTTCCAGAGAGACAGAAATCTGTCTACAGTAACTGGAGCAAAGAAAGTCCTAAAGTTAAATGCTTTTCAAACACTCTGGATGCATCAGGTTGCCAGGCAACAGCTGCAAGAGGAGCAGGAGGAGGGCTCCGCTATAGGCTTCAGAAAAATCCGACGGTACCCTTAGCATTTGGCTGGCGGGAAGGAGGACTCCGTTCATATATTCCAAATGATTTACCTAGCGGTCACAAACATGTCAGGTCACATGAAGAGGAGGGCGACAAAGGCTGATGAGGCTGAAGATGCACCAGGACAGTTAGGCTCTGGTAACACAGCAGCCTCTGCACACCACCGAGGTTCTCTTCAGTCAGTCAGTCTGTGCTGACGTAGCTTCCTTCTAGGAATTCTAGAAATCGTTCATAGTCTCACGTAACCAAGGCTGGCCTGGAGCGTATCATAGAGCCAAGCATCCTTGGCTCTATCATAGAAGCCAGACATCCCTCTGGACTTCTGACCCTCCTGTTAGGCTTCCTGAGTGGTGAGGATGCAGGCACACACCAATCTGGGTGTATTGGGTGTGGGGACTAAACCTAGGTTTTGCACAGGCTATGTGAGCATCCTGACCCCAGCCTTCCCTCATGTCCTAAGTGACATGCGCCTGCTCCCTGAGCAGGAGACAGAGGACAACCTGGCCCCAACAGCCAGACCGTGTCTCCAGACAAGTGGTTCCACCATTAGCAAAGGGTCAAGCTTTGGAACTAGGCTGGAAAGCAAAGATAAGAAAAGGCATCCCTCTTCTGTGTGAGCAAACCTCAGAGGCTTCACCACAGCGCTGGGGTAAGCCCTAAACCTGGACTCTGATTCTGCATGTATCCAGAGTCGAGGACCATCACCAGATTGGAGCTTAAGTTTCTCCTTGCAAAAGCCACCACACAGTGTGGCTGAGTGGGCCATGAAAAGTAAAGTTCTGGGCGCGGGAGCTCACTGAGTAACAGTGCTGCTGCGGGCAGTGATCTAAGCACACCCACAGTATCAACTGATCCAGTCTTCATCGCTGCCACCTACGTGTGTGTTAGGGCTCTCCAGAGAAACAGGCCAAGACGATGTGCATATAGAAAAAAAACTATTTCTGAAGTTGGCACATGTGACTGCGGAAGCTTGTTGAGTACCGAGTCTGTGATGAGGGAGGCCGGGTGGGAGCCTGGGAACCAGCCGCAGTCAAGTCCAAAGGCAAGCTACAGCAGAGCTCCTGGTTGGCGTGTGCGTGCGTGTGTGTGCGCGTGTGTGTATGTGTGAGTGTGTGTGCATGTGTGTGTGCGTGCATGCATGTGTGAGTGTGTGTGTTCCATTAAGGCCTTCAATTGCCTGGATGAGGCCCACCCACATTAGAGAGGATAATTGGATTTATTCAGGGTTCACTGATTTAAATGTTAATTTCATTAAACAACAGCATCATAGAAACACACAAATTAAGGGCTGACCAAGCACCATGGCCCACCTGAGGACATACGAAGATAACGATCTAAAGAAAAACAGCTAACCACCACAAAGTGGATGTAAACATCCCTAATTTACGGAGACAGAATGGGTCCTGGGAGGGAGAAATCTCCCATGAGTCACAGGGAAGAGGAGCCTGGTTCTGAATGCCTGATGCCTGGCTCCAGCCTGCCATTTTAACCATGACATTAAGTGGCCATTACCATAAGCATACCAATGTAAATTAAATTTCCTCATCCGTCCTTTGCCTGGATGAAAATGGAAGGCAGAGAAACTGAAGAGGTAGCCTGGGTGGGGCATGGAGGAGCGGGCACACCCCCCAACTTAAACCGGAGGACCACAAAAATAACGCTCTATATACTAACGCTACGGCTACAGTATCATACAGGACTATATATAGTATGATACACATACTATTTCATAGGGTTATGGTTTTATTAGGCGCTAAGAGCCATTCTATATCACATGAGACAGGCATCCTTATTATTTACTGTTTTAAGCATAACGGCAACAAGAGACTTCCCAAGGCCACACAGGAAGCTGGGGTTCAGCAGTAACAAGCGTCTTGGTTATCCCAGTCCCAGTTTTGCCCCTTCAGCCCGGTTTCCCTGGGGACTCTGGCTGGCAGTGTTGATGACCAAACTTTTCAGGCTCCTGCCACAGAAAGAAAAGCCTCGCAGCTGCAGAGCCACCTGAGCTACCCTGGCCCAGCAGTCATCTGCACACACACACATGCTACCCCACAACTAAGTACACAAGCATGCTTCAACAGGCTTCAGCCTACAGCCCACGGAGGACACCCAGCCTAGGCACAGTTACCAGCAGGACCACCCATGTCCACACAACCAACCCGTGGCCTCCCACACACAGACACAAGACAGCGTGTGTACACCCAGCACACCCAAACCTGTGTTTACAAGGACACAGAATACAATTACTTCCACCTCAGCTCCCACCCATCGCGGCGGCACACAAGCCTCTACTTGGTCCACAGTCCCCCGGCATTGAGATCTAGGGGCCTTGAACACAGTCCCAGGGGTCAGACTCTTCAGGAGACTGTCCACAATGCTGCCCCGCCATGCCACATACAGGAAACAGACGTGCCAATATAGCTCGCTCTGTCTGCCCCAGCCCCGCACCCCAAAACTCACCAACTCATCACACTAACAAAAGATCACCCTCCCCCAACTAACTACACCCCACCCACACCCAGGCGGTGTGCCATTTGGGAGAGCCTCCCCCGCCCAGAAGGAATTTTCTTTGGCCCTCCAGGGATAGTGTCGGAACCTCGCTCTTGCTTGGGAAGCACCTACACCTGCTCCCACCGCCACCCCCCCCCCCCCAGCTCTGCAAACTACTGCAGCTGACCCCACAGCACTGAGCAGTGCAAGCTCAGAGCTGGGGGAGGGTTCGGGTCAGTGGTGAGGTGCAGCAATCCCCGAGTCTCTCAAGAGCAACCTCTTTTCAGTTCCCTCTCACTTTCCCACGCTGAAGAACCTGCATATCCACAAACTCTTCCATCGCAGTGCAGTGCGAAGGACGAACCGGAAAGCCACAGCGGTAGCCAGCAGTGGCTCCTGCAGCTGGGATGCAGGATCCGGCTGCAGATGCTGCAGGGGCTTAGGCCGTCCTGAGACATCCCCTGCCCCATGCACCCCTACTCCCATTCAGGAGTCAGATAGACTAAGGAGGAGAATGAAGGTGTGCGTGGCAGAGAACTTGGAGGGCAAGGGACAGGGAGGGGGCAATAGATGTGCACCCCCACCCCGAGGCAGGCAGGACGATAGTGCCGCAGGCTAGAAAGGCATCCCCCTCCCTGCCCCCGCCCGCAAAAGTCCTGCGCAGGATCAGAGGGACAGGTGCATGCAGCTGGAAGGTGAGAAAGACAGACGCTGAGATTCTCTTACCTGATTTCCTTTTGGAACTGCCATAATCTCTGAAAAAGAAACAACAACAAATAGACATGGTTAGGGTGGGCGGGGGGCACGGAGCTGCAGCTTTGGGGCGCACACCGGCGCGCTGTGGCAGCTCCCGGCGCCTCTGCTCATGTGATGCCGCGGCTCAGCGAGCCGCGCGCTCCGCAGTTGCACGCACTGCGCGTTGCGATACCCGCCCGCCGCCTCGGCAGCCCGGCCTCCCCACGGCGCGATCGGCCTCCTCGCCCCGCCCCGCCCTGTCGCTCCGCAGCCCTCACCGGACCGCGCCCCGGCCTGCCCAAAGGGGCTCACCTTTCCCTAATCCTCAATAGATCCAAGAAGGCTATCAGATTCCAGTGCGCTTGCTAAACAGGGAAACTGAGGCTACCGGAGGGTGGGCGATCGCTAGAACCCAGGCTCTGACCATTGGCGGACCCACTCCCCATCGCTGGAATACTTTGCCTCGCTAGACAAGTAGCGACTTCCTCAGCAAGCTTTCATTCCTTCAGTTAGTTTGTGCGACTCTTTGATTCCATGGTGTCCTCCCCCATCCCCCCACGGCTCCTTAAAGCCCACACTAGCTGCTTTAGCCCACTCCATCTTTTGGGACTGGCACAATTAGCCCACTCCATCTTTTGGGACTGGCGCAAGTGGTGGGCAAACATCGCCTGCGGGAACAATATTTAGCATCTGCAGTTCTTTTTCTTGAAAGGCTAAGGCTAACACTGGGCCTTCTCTCGGAACACTCAGCAGGGGTACCTAGGAAGCTGGGAGTGGCAGGGGTGGAGACTGAGCTTCTAAAGTGAGCACTAGGTTCTAATCCTATCACTTAAAATAACTGTTGAACCATAAGCATATAGTCCCTCCCCTCTTCCAGCTGCCCTGCTTGGAGTCTGCCCAGTTCTGCCCTTGGCGAGCAGGTCGACCTAGGGTCAGTAACAAGCAGAGGCAGACACCCCAAAGCTGGCTGCTCTGTCAGTACCCTCCATTCCCCCAACTTCCCTTCCCCAGCCTCATGGAATTCCTAAAATCTGAGTTCTGTTAAGGCTCAGGAGCCAGTTTGGGACCTATCTGGAGACAAGAGGAACTGCCCTCCTGGTCCCTGGGGACCAAAGAAAATGCCACTTGCTACCTATTTTTGGCCAAGCAAACTAGCTAGCTGGATCTGCTCCCTGGAGAAGGGTCTCAGTGGAGAAGGGCGGGCAGCCTCAGATTCAGAGCTTTGAGGGCGTGGCCTTAGGCAACAGGAAAGATGATTGGCCTACAGAGGCAGAGATGCTGGGACAGTCCCCACTCCCTCTCCCGAGCTTTGGGCAGGGTCTGGGAAGCTGCATTTCTTGTTAGGTTTTGAGACAGCCTCACAAAACCAGGCAGGCCTCCTGAGTGCTAGAATGAGCCCCTGGGGCGATGAAAATCTGCAGGGCCTGTGGGGCAGAGGCTGCACTGTTAGGAAGGGTGGGGAGTAGGGCTTGGTGACACAAATCTGTATACCATCACTAGGAAGAGGGTGGGCTCTCATCCTGCCCCCTTGATGTGCTAGCTAGTTTTTATGTTAACTTGACACAGATAGAATCAACAGAGAGGAGGGCAACTGAGAAAATGCCTCCAGAAGATCAGGCTGCAGGCAAGCTTGTAGGGCATGTTCTTAATCAGTGATTGATGGGGGAGGGCCTGGCCATTGTGGGTGGGGCCATCTCTGGGGTGACGGTCCAGGGTTCATATCAAAGCAGGCTGAGCAAGCCTCGAGGAGCAAGCCAATAAGCAGCTCCCCTCCAAGGCCTCTGTGTCAGCTTCTGCTCCAGGTTCCTGCTTGAGTTTCTGTACTTACTTCCTCCAGTGATGAACAGTGATACGGAAGGGTGAGTCAAATAAACCCTTTCCTCCCCAATTCACTCATGGTGTTTCATCGCTGGGACACTTGCTGAGCCCCAGCCTGCCTCTGCCTCCAGTGCCCCCTTGGTGTTCAGATGCGGGGAGGGCTCCCAGTAGGGAAAGGATTGGTATGTGGTGGCTGTTTCCCACCCAGAGAGGAAATTCCTTTTCTGAGATCTTCCACTGAGGCTGGCCAAGGGGGAAGAGCAGGCCACGGCTGGCAATTCAGAGCCGCCATTTTCCCAAAGGGCTTGCAGTGTTCTAGAACTCCACAGTACACTGGCCATTCCCAGTGCTGCCGGTGGCCAAGCAGGAGTGGCGCCCTCCCTTCAGAGGCCTCCTTCTCCATGCTGAAGGCTGTCTGGGATTGTCTTCGAGCTGGTTAGCAGCCCCAGTGGGGAGGCAGGCTAGCTGTCCCCATGGGACAGGGGGACAGAGGAATGAGGCACATGTCACCAAGTACCACACTGAAACTCAGGCTGACCCTTCAACAGAACCATCTAGAAAGCTGGCTAGAAACCCAGGGTGGAGCCACCCATACCTACTTGGTTATCTGTGTTCCCAAAATGCTTCCTTGGAATTCTGAGGCTGGGCCAGGGTTGCATAAGCACCAGTACCAGCACCGGCCACACCTTAGGGGCATTCATATGAAGCAGGAGCAATGTGCTCAAATTTCCCAAAAGGCTTTCAGACAGAACCTCTGGGCTTGTCCTGCCATCAGAGTCTGCAGCCCTCCACCTAGGATTCCTGGATCTCTCCCCCTAGCAACGCTGTGTTCTCCCCTTTCAGGTGAGAAGGGCAAGGCTTATAGACACTTCCTTGTCCAACATCAGTCAATGCGTGGCTGTGGTTGGGTTGGGGCCCAAACAGGGAACCCTGGTTTAGTTCTGAGGCTCTCAAGCCCCACCCTCCTGGAGCTGTGGGTGCAGGGGTAGAAGGCAACCCTGGGGCCTGACAAACACGTGGGAGGAAGGGGGGTGGCTCTTGACAGTGGGGGCAGCTGGCTCACAACTGAATGGCAGAGAGGAATCCATAAGGTGCCTGGCTCCAGCCCAGGAAGGCACTGCCCTAATAGGAAATTCTCAGAGGTTTCCGGCTGGGTCCTTTTCAGCAAAACCATTTGGTATTTTTAACGGCTGAGCCTGCTGAGAAGCAGCTTAGGTATCTGGGACTCCCCCATCCCTGACATAGCAGGCTATGAAAAGGCAGGGCTCCCCCACCTCAGGCACACCCACCTCTCACTGCCCTTCAATCAGTTCTGGCCAGACAGGACGGGTGGGGGGGGTGTCACTCTATTGGGGGCCCAACAAGTCAGGTTCCCTCTTCACTCAGTGGCAGTCTTAAGGTGGTGATGACAGCCGCTGCCGGCCAATGCTCCACAGTCTAGCCTGCCTCTGACTAGCTGCTGAATCACAAAGTCCCAGGGAGCCGGAGGAAGGAGTGGAGGAGGGAGGGTGAGGCTAGCATCTCCCTTTCATGATGCCAGAAGCTAATGTAATTGCAAAGGCCTCCCAGGCTCCATCAGGCTGTTCAGCCTTTTAGCCGGCCAGGGTGACTAGGACAGCAGGCATCAATTGTGCTAAGCAAACTGGAACATGGGACTTGGAGAAAAAACTGGCACGACTGTTTCCCTGTGGCCCACAGACTGGCCTGCAGCAGAGAAGACCGAGGTCCCCCTTCAGATTCCTGTCTGTGTCTGTAAAAGGAGTCACACTGTTTATCTCTGGGTCCTTCCTGCGGAGATGCAACTGAGTTCATGTGAGGCCAAAGCCTCTGGTTCAAAGCTAGGCTGATTGCTGTGGCGGTGACCCTGAACTACTTCAGTCCTGAACTTGTCCACCCACAGAACGAGGGCAGTCACAGTCACAGGACGAGGACAGTCACGGTCACAGACAGTCACAGACTTTGGGGAGGGAGGGGTATACAGCATTGCTGCACAGGACTAACTATTCTGGAAGCCAAACAACAGCCATCTTTGCCATCTTTGCGAGCTCAGCTGTCGACTGTTTACATCCCTCATATAGGCGTGCACAGGGCCATGAGACCCTCCTCTGGGTACCTGGCTCTTCGTACTGCCTGCTGTGTACAACTCTGCCCACTGCACATGGCCCAAGGGAGGGGCTTGAGTATACAGACCCATGAAGGCTAAGGGAAGGGTCTTCATCTGGGTGGCTATGGGAGCACCATCATCTCTGTTGGGTAAAGGTGTTCTGGTGTGGCCTTTTGCGGGGGGCACCTGCATTCCAGAAAGTAACCCCTAACCTATGCTTTGTAAGTAAGCCCAGTCAATGTATTAGCTCTCTAGAGTGACTCTTGCCTTGATTTGCCAGCTGACCCTTGAGGGTCAGGGTAGACAGGGCTTACGTCAGCCCCTGAGGAGGAATTTCAGCAACAGGTGTGCTGGAAAAGGAATGGCCTTGTGATAGTGTCAACTGCTGACTTGACAGGCTAGATCGCCCAGGAGACCAGCCTCCAGGCTCACCCTGAAGTTGCTAGCCAGATGGCAGAGACTCCTTTAAACTGGGGTGCTTGGCTCAGGAAGATAGATCAGCAGGCAAAGGGGCTGGCTGCCAATCCTGAAGGTCCAAGTTTGATTCTAGGGAGCCACATGGTAGAAGGAGAGAAATGGCTACCAAAAGTTGTCCTGACTTCATAATACGCTGTAGCGCACACACACACACACACACACACACACACACACACACACACACACACACAATGTGTAGCTTCATTTTTTCTTTCTCCCCTTTCAGTTCTCTAGGCGAGGCCTGTGCTCTTCCTTGGCCATCCCAGCAAAGCATCTGGTATTAGTGGCAGCAAGGAGGAAGAGGCTGGAGTGAGGGCTGGGAAAAGTCTTTGTGTTGGCTGCCTGACTCTGTACCTCTCTCCTGTGATGGCTTGTGAGGACCACCAACCTTATACAGGCATCATCCGCCTGCCTCTGCACCTCCCTCCTGTGATGGCTAGTGAAGACCACCAACCTGATACAGGCATCATCGCCTGCCTCTGCACCTCTCTCCTGTGATGGCTTGTGTGGACCACCAATTTGCTGAGGAAAGGAGGGGGTCACCCTGTCCATCAAGGTTACCAGGAAAAGCAGCTGAGACAGGTGAGAAAAGACTCAGGGATGTTAGAGTTCGGGGTGGCCATGAGGAAGGCTGCTGTATCTTTGGCAGGTGGAACTTGGCAGCAGCCTGCAGCCTCCTTTCCTCCTTCCCTCCCTCCCATCAGCGAGAGCCTTGGCGCGGGAGCACAGGCCTGCACTTCCATTCCAATGTCCTCACCCTGCTGTCTGCTGGCTGACTTTGGCTGCATGGCCTGGGGTGCCCGTCTGCAGGTCTGCTACTTCTGCTAAGACTTGCTCGGAAGAAGCAGACTTGGTGCCAGATGGCTGACTTGGGGTGACTTTGAGAGCTTGGACACAGGCACTCCTTAGAATACGTGAACTGGGGAAGAATGCATTGTATGTAACCTTGACGGAGGGCTCAGTCTGGGCCAGGAGAGACTGATGATCTCGACCACTTATCATCCCATAGGCTTTGGAAGCTGCTGCTGTGCGGCCTTGGGGCCTTACAGGCAGGCACAAGAGAAGCCGGTTCACAGGTCTGCGATGCAGGGTACCAATGCTACGCAATTCATTGTGGGAGCTAACATTTCCAGACAACTGACCCCAAGAGTAAAAGGGGTGGTGAACTCCAAGTGTGACAGAGATCCTGGGACTGAAGGAGGGCACCCTCAGGGACAAGGCCCTTTTAATCCAAGGACAGGACAGGAACAAGAGGGGAAGGCTCTAGAAGCAGGGACAAGCAACTTCCCACAGAGGTAAGACTGATCATGTGGGCAGAGGTATGGTGGTGAAGGATGGATGGATGGACTTTGAGAGTCTTTCTGTGAAATCCAGGAGGGATCAGCCGCAAAGGGGACGTGTTCTGAATTCAGCTGGAGGGAAAGTTTTGGGACAGGAAAGGTAGGAGACAGAGGCTGTGACAACTGTGGCACCAGCTCACCTAACCTAGTTCTGGGCTCTGCTGTGCCATCAAGCCTGGTGGCCCTGGGCCAGCCACTCTAAACGTTTCTTCTTCAGCTGAGTGTTGTAGGGCACACCTGTATCTGCTACTTGGAATACAGGGGCAGGAGAAAAGGGATCAAAAAACTTTTTTAATTAATTAAAGAATGTTGGGTGTTTGGGAGAGGCAGTCTCATGTAGACCAGGCTGGCCTTAAACTCACTATGTAGCTGAGAATGACTTTTAAGTCCTGATCCTCCTGTCTGTGCTTTTAAGAAGCTGAGATTATAGGGGCACCCTACCATCCCAGCACCCTACCGTCCCAGCACCCTACCATTCCAACACCCTACCGTCCCAGCACCCTACCATCCCAACACCCTACCGTCCCAGCACCCTACTGTCCCAGCACCCTACCATCACAGTACCCTATCATTCCCAGCCAATCAACTGCTGTTCAAATGACAAGCCTCTGTCTGTTAGTGAGCCCTGAACTTGCTGCAGCAGATCAACAAGCGCTTCTAAAGGGTAGAATTGGCTAGAACCCATTAGAGTCGTTTACGGTTAAGAGTGTTTTGTGAAATGTCCGTTCCAGTAATCTATCTGTCTGTCTGTCTGTCTGTCTGTCTGTGTTGGGTTGTGATGTGAGATGTTTCTCCTCTTCCTTCTCCTCCTCCTTCTTTGTTTTGTTTTTCAAGACAGGGTTTCTCGTGTAGTCCTGGTTGTCCTTGAACTCACAGAGATCTGTCTGCCTCTGCCTTCTGAGTGCTGGGATTAAAAGTGTGTGCCACCACTGCCCAGCCAAGATGTATTTCTTAATCAGCAGGGGCATTTTAAAAAACAGCGACAAATTCTCCGGGCTTCCACTTCTCCACTTCTAGGAGGAGCAGACAGTGCTGCTGTGAGTCTCCATTAGAGAGAAGGAACGTGCTCTTCTAGAAGCCAAGTCAGTGTCTGAGCAAAGGGGGCCCTGGGTCAGCTGAGGTCTGCAAGCTCTGGGAGCTTTCTGCCCCCCATAGCCCGGAGCTGGGTTTCTGTTCTGGCCTTTGAAAGCCTTTGCACAGCATGGTCTCAAGAGGCAGAGACCTCCAGGCAATGCAGAGGGAGCATGGATGTCATTCTATGCCCCCATTTGTGCCCCGATCTAAATTGCTGCACTGAAGGCTCTTGTGTCCAACAAGAATCTGGCCTTTCTCTGCAGGGCCTGTGTCTTCCAGGGTTCTGAGAATGGGCCCCATTGTGACCATGTCGATTGCCCAGAGAGGCCAGATTCCTGCTCTGGGTGAAAAGCTGAATTCCTTGGGGGAAGAAAGGGGTCTTGGGTCCTTCAGCCTGTGTCATAGAGGGGCTGGACGTTATGACCATCATAGACCTCAGAAGACACCCCTCCACACACACACACACACACACACACACACACACACACACACAGAGAGAGAGAGAGAGAGAGAGAGAGAGAGAGAGAGAGAGAGAGAGATTTTGCTTTGTCTCCTTAGCATCCCAAAGAGTCTCTGCTGCTCTTTCCACAGAGAAAAGTCAATGCTTGTCCCACCATGGTGGACACAGGCTTTGGGTGTGTCGGAAGCTCAGGGATGACTCTACAATGTCTGGGCCTCAGAGCACTAGTGAGAGGAGATAGTGGATGGGTTCAAAGTCTGCTCCAGCTACAATGCCTGACACTGTGGAGCTTCCTGAACCTTCAGTTATAAAGGAGCTAAAACAATTCTTGCTTTGCAAACTTGTGGGAGACAAGTAAGACAACATGCAAAGCTCTTGGTACAGCATTAGGTTACGGTGGAAAAGACTGGAACACGGAAAGGATTCCACCTGGAAGTGCAGGCTCACAAGTGGGGTTAGATCTGCAGAGGGGATGGTGGCCCTCCCTGGGGAACGGAGCTGTAAGACCATGGTCCCATCACACACGACGCCAACTTAGGATCATGAGCACAAACAGACCTTGATTCTCCCTTTGTACCTTCCAAGGAGTCCCACCCAGCGGGGATACTGACAAGCAATCTGTGGACGGGGAGGGGGACAGAAGACGGATGGATGGATGGATGGATGGATGGATGGATGAATGGATGGATGCGGGCACAGAACAATGAACAGAACAAGCCTCCAAACACGGAAGGGCCTCTTTGACATTCTCTGTGGACTTCATAGTTGAGCCCCATCACTATATAAATGCTGACTTTTCTCCATTTTTCAGAAATCCATGAATCACCTATGGCTAAGAGGTAGTCGGCAAAGTCGGCAACAAGATGTCAGGGACCCCCAGGGGGAACTTCTGCCGCTCCACAGCGATGGGCTCTACGGCGATGGGCTCCACGCGATGGGCTCCACGCGATGGGCTCCACGCGATGGGCTCTACGGCGATGGGCTCTACGGCGATGGGCTCCACGCGATGGGCTCCACAGCAATGGGCTCCATGGCGATGGGCTCCACGGCGATGGGCTCCACGGCGATGGGCTCCACGGCGATGGGCCTGCCCCACATCCTTTTCCTTGGAACTCAGCTTTGTGGTTCTTCCTCCCACACCTTGTCCTAAGAATTATCGCCCAATCACCCCTCCGTGTCCATCTACCAACCCTCACCCATCTTCCATCCTTCATGTACCACAATTATCTGTCCAGCATCCACTCTTCGCCTCCATCTTAACTGAGGAGTTGTTACAGGCTGCTTCCCGTGCCTGAAGCAGGAGTGTGGCCGGAGAAACACTGTCCTGCCTTAAAGTGCACACCATCTAGTTACCAAGTGAAGGCAAACATCCAAGGAAAGAAAACGAAGAACTCCATTTGTGATTGGATACCATAGAGCTGTGTAGAGAGTTTACTGTATGGGAACTCCCAGGGCAGGGAGGTAAGAGGTCGGGAGGGCTGCTTAGAGGCAGGCACTTGGGGGCTGTCTAGGAAATGGGAGGAGACTTGGGGTCGGATGGTGCATGACTGCAGCGGCAGGGGAGAGGCAGGAAGGGAGGTGGACAGCATGCCAGGGTTTCAACTCAGCCTGGTTTCTCTGTTTAGGTGACAGAGTAGGAGGTGGAGGATGCCTTGCCTCTCTCTCCCTGGCCAAGGCTACAGATGTCTGGTCTGTGTGGTGCATGAGACAGACATACAGTCCCACCGCCATGGACGGGCCTGTCAAGGATCTCTGGTTGTTGGCACTACTGGCACTACCCAGTGACCATGAGCTATGCGGGACACTAAGGATTCCCACATGTGACTACCTCAGAAAATGAGACAAGAGCTAGGCACGGTGGCACGCACCCCTAATCAGAGCTCCTAAGAAGCTTAGACAAGAGAATCCCTGCAAGTTGAAGGCTAGCCCAGGTTACAGAATCAATCTCATACATGCATGCACACACACACACACACACACACATGCACGCACACATGGTACAGAGGGTGCTTACTCTAGTTCAATTCACAATGTCAAAACAGAAAAAGGAAGCCTGGAGAATTTTAAGAATTTTAACTTCATCTGGGACTCTAACTGAAAGGAGGACCAGAGAGACTTCTTTACTGCGCCCAGCTCTTTCCTGCAGTTAAGGTGGAGAAGGTTTCTTGCAGAGACTCCTTGAGACAGAAAGCACGGAACTCAAAGAGCTTCAGGAAGTTCCTGAAACCGGCCAGACTCACTGGGTTCCTCCCCTCCCCAGTAAACAGTAAAGAGAGCCCCTCTCCAGCAAGCCAAGAAACAGATTGGGCAAGCAGCCTGGAGCCACGTGAAGGGACGCTCCCCAACCGCTAAGCTTCCCACAGGCTGTGCAGTGTGCTCTGTGTGCCCAGCTTTGTGAGCTGTCCCCCATGCTGGGTGGGCTTTGGTGACACATTTCTCCTCCTGTCAGCCACCTTTCACCCGTACTCCTCATAAGTAACCCCAATAAAACTCACTGGTTCTCCAAGTTGGACTATGGTGGTATCCATACTTTGGTCTGTCATGGGCTCCCTATCTGGAGTGAATGTGTTCGGTCTCCCCAGGGGACAAAACCTGTCACACACAGCTCTGAATGTCACTGCTTCCAAAGTGATGAGACTCAGAGGTCACACCTCCCTGGAGGGAGAAACAGCAACCGAATGAGCATAAGAAAGAACTGAGTTAGCGTCTAGGCTCAGTTCAGCTCAATCCTCCTTCCCCTCCATCTCCCCTGCTGGCCATTCTGCATTGGCCCAGTGGTTTCTTGGATGGAGGCTTTTTCAGCGGAGCCAGGATCTATAGGCAAGCTGTTAGCAGCATCTGGAACAGGCGGCCAAAGGTGGGCACTGGGAGGAGATGAGGAGGTTGGGGCTGCTAGAAAGGACAAGCCTGGGAGGGGTGTGGGGAAAGTAGCTGGGCTGAAGCGATGGGCTGACTGTCTTCATAGACAGCAAGAGATTCAGGCTCTGTGGTAAAGCCACTTTGCCAGGACCACAGGACTGCCGGGTCGCAGAGCTGGGCCCCAAGACGCTTGGGATGTGGCTGCTCCTACTGCTGTCATATATATCCCCAGAAACTCCTCTGCCGTGATGCTGGCAGGTCTCTTGGGGGCTCCTGGATCCCAGGCAACAGGAATGACTGCCAAGTCTAGATAGATGTCTTCACTGTGGCAGGCCAAGAGGAGGACTTAATGAGACAGCCCCACAAAGGGGCAAGCGGCCGCCACATTCCACACAGTGGGCTCAGACTGCAGGCCAGGGGCTCACGGCCAAGGGCCTGTGTTGCTGAGGAAACTTGGGGAAGAGCCTCCCCAGGGCAGCTTAAGGGCTTCCCAGTGACCAACAACTGTGTGTGTTACATTTCTGAGCGTGCCCAAGTGGAAAAGGCTTGCTGGACGGATCCCAACGGCCAGTCCAGCACTGGGGTCACAAGACCTAGGTTTCAGGTCTGGCTTTGCCTGAACAGGCAACACCAGCCTTTTCCATGCCTCAGTTTCCAGGATTAGACTGGGTTCCCTTAGCTCTAGGTCTTATACAGACTTGACTCCCTCTGGCTCTGCCCAGATGGGGGCAGGAATGGTGGCAGTCACTACGAGCCGCCCACCCCATCCCCAGTAAACACTTTTCCCAAAGGTGGGGAGACAGGTGAATAAGCCATCACTAGCGTCACCATTACCAATCCCATCGTTGGAAAGAACCTTGTATTTGTCAAGCGCCCCCACCATGGAGCTTCCAAACCATGTCCAAGTCCTTGACTATGCTTGGCTCAGGACAAGCCTGCGTGGTGGGGGTGCTCCACCCCATTTTGTACAGGCCCATCAAGAGGCTGCTCCCTACCCAGCCGTCCCTGTGTGTGGGTCCAGTGGGTTCTTCAAGGTTCCTGCACTCCTGGACTGGGCATCTTTGGATCTGCTAGACCTCTTCATGCCCAGTCACTGTACCTGGGGCACCAACAGTCCAGCTCTTCTGGGCATCCTGGCCTCTTCCAGGCAGCACTGACCTCAAGCCTTGAGACAGTCTCCACTAGGTAGGGGTCAGCCTTCTTGGTAGCACTAACAACTAGCTGCTCCAATCAATACTGTTATTTGGCCTACAGTGTCTGCTGAGTGCCTGGCGAGCCAGGCTCAAGGGACACACTTGTTCCTTGCCTCTGGGGAGTGGAGGACCTGGGGGTGACAGCTGGGAGGAAGATGCCATGGTGTGTGGGGGGGGTGGCCATGACAAAGAAGGGAAGAGAGGAGTGGGCGGTAAATCAGGGAGAGGGCTGAGCAAAGAGGACAGTAGGGTGAGCTGGGAGGGAGGCCCCCTAGGAAGAGGCCACCGGTGGGGCTCCGAGAGTTACCCTTCGTGCAGTGGGCTATCTGCGGGCTGGAGGGGGGCTGTGCACCCCTGTAGTTGGGCGGGCCAGCCTGCAGCTGGAGCTACTGCTTCCTGCAGGGTTGTTACTATTAACACTGGCTGTCTCTCTCTCTCTCCTTCCCTCCCCACTGGCGTCATCTCCCAATGAACTGCAAGAACTGGCTGTGACGGATGACAAGCCAAGACACCCATCTCTGGGATGACTTTGTCTCAAGGAGTATGCATGGTAAGTTCCTGGGAGTCCCTAGGTCTGGACCTCATGGCACACATGCAAAATACCCGTAAAATAAGAATAATACAATTTTCAAAAAGAGTGGTAAAAATGCTCCAAAACTGGATTGCAGTGATGTTTGCACAACCGAAACCGTGCCCCTAATCATCTAATCAGCTGTGCACTAATAAAGCAATCTGAAAGGCTGGGTGTAGCTGAGTGGCAGAACACTCGCCGAGCACACGCAAGGTCCTGGGTTCCACACCATAAAAAAAACAAATGAATTTTATAACATGTAAATTACACGTTATTAAGGTCATCTGGGAGAGCCGCTGCCCTTCGCTCTTCCCCACTGAGCTAGGCTCTTCAGGCTAACACCAGCCTGTCCATGAAAAGTCTAGGCTGCGTAGACCCTGAAGTCACCTGTACCCTCCTTGTCACTACTCTCAGTGACAAGTGAGCTGGCCACCTGCTAGGGAGCAGGACGGGATCGGTTATGGTGATTATGGATGGTGGGGGAAGGACTAGATTTTTCTGGCTGCTTCTAGGAACAGGCCCCCTAAGTTTGATAGTGCAGATCATCCTGTACCCACCAGGTGGCGCCCATCCTTAGAGATTCATCTTAGAGTAAGACCCAGGGGCTCTGGAGGACAGAGGTAAGGTCTCCAGAAGCACCCTTGGGGTCTCTATCGACGCGCGCCTTTGCGATGGGGAGTACAGCGAGTTGCCTCATCTGAAGAAGGGATCACCAGCGTCACAGGAGAATACAATAGTTAAATAGGACCATTGCAGGAGACTGTAATACTCCATGTTACCACCAGGTGACGAAAGATACACACAGATCTGAAGTCAGGCGCTGATTCCAAGCACCCAAAGATAGGCTGATGCTCAAGCAGCTTACAGACTGCAAGGGGCAAGGATCGTGGGGTTTTCACAGAGCTTGTCCCTGGCTCCGGGGTTGTGCCTATTAGTTACCCCGTTCTTACAGCCGTTGGACCTGAGCTGTTTCACACCTGGACCACAGAAATAGCCACCTAGTTTTGACCGGACCGCAAGGGGAACCCAGAGATCCCAGATTCTGTCCCCATCCTGACAGAAGCTATGTAGATAGCCTGTCTATGTAGCTAGCCACCGCCTCGCACCCACTTCCTCTCAGAGTGCTTCTTCCCAAGGCTCCTTCAGAGACAGACTCTGCCCTGAGGTTTGTTGCGACTCCCTTTGGCCGGGGTGCCCCCACCTGCTACCTGACTTGAGTAGCTTGCTCTACCACAGCCTCAGCTTGAACGCTCTCTCCTTGGCTCCGGCCCCTGGACCTCCACTGTAAATGGTCAGAGAGCCTCCTGCCTGGTGTCAGCAGAGAAGGCCTGCCACAGGGAAACTAAGACCCAGGTTTACATTCAATTCTGACACCATCGGGGAGTTACATCCAGAGCAGCCAGCAATGGTAAGAATGAAGCTTTGAGTTCTGAAGGGAGAGGGGCTCACCTGTCCAGGTAGATATGCCTGGGGGTGGGGCTCACCTGTCCATCTGGAGATGCCTGGGGCAGGGAGCTCACCTGTCCCTCTGGAGATGCCTGGAAGGGGGAGCTCACCTGTCCATCTGGAGATGCCTGGGGCGGGGAGCTCACCTGTCCATCTGGAGATGCCTGAGTGGGGGCTCACTTATCCAGCTGGGGATACCTATTGGAGGGGGGGAAGCTCACTAGTTCAGCTAGAGATGCTGGGGGCGGGGGGGACTCATCTATAGCTGGAGAAGCCTGGGGGTGGGCGACCACATCACTTGTCTAAATGGAGATACCTGGGGGCGGGGCTCACCTATTTAGCTGGAGATGCTAGGGGCCCTCACCTGTCCAGCTGGAGATGCCTCTCTTGGACCCACAGTTCCTAGGTCCAGCTGGCTCTCTTGTCTACTTCGATGAACAGGCTTTCTGTGCATCAGCCAGTGGGAGCGGATGGGGGCTGGAAGAACGTGTGGCCCATGGCCCCGGCTGAATAATGATGCCAGGTGAGCAGAGCTGCCTAGCTGAGGGTCTAAACCAGGACAGTGCCTAGGGCAGGACTGCCTCTCTACCCTCAGTTCCCAAGCCAGAAGCAGTCCACTGAAGGTCACAGCAGAGCTGGCCGTCCGATTCTATCTCTATAATTAACGTAAGGCAAGATTCCAACATACGGGTAGGCTTGAGTATATTGGCCCATGCAGCTCCTGGCATACAGTAGATGCTCAATAAATACCCAGGAGTAAAGGGAGTCTGCGGGAGAGACTCTCGTGGCTCCTCCTCCTGGGGGAGGTAGGAAAGAGGAGAGGCAAGCAGCTGGGACATGCTCCACGTTCACCCTCAGTCGCTCTACCCAGCCCCTGCTATGTCTGCGACACTTACAGGAAAAGGAAGGCCATGTCGTGAAGCCACTGCCAAGGTCCTGCTGCCAGTCACAATGCAGCCTGGACACTAAGATGTCACAGGTTACTCAATGTCTTAACAGTAGGCCTGGAGTTCCAATGGGCTCAAGGATGTGAGGACTCCAAAAGCAGTCGCCCCAAACTCTCAGGAACCTGGCTGTGCTGCCAAGATGGCCTTACTCTGTCTCCCTACTAGGGCTGAGACAAGGCTAATAGTTTCTTCTGACTTAGACCACCGCCTTTTCCACAGGGAAATGTAGTGACTGACCATCTCCTCCTGGTCCTGGGCAATCCAGAATCACCAAGAAGGAAATGGGAGGAGGCTGGACCTGTCTGCAGTGAGTCTCTCCGCATCCAACCTCATCCTTACCCAACCTGCCTGTTCTGTACCCCCCCACCTGCTCTATACCCCCTACCTGCTCTGTACCCCCTTCCCTGGAAAGCCTCATCCCTGTATGCCGGCTTGTCCCCTGAGACAGCCTATCCCTGTCCCCACATCCAGTGCTCTGGTCAACTGGACTTCAGCCCAAGACTACCCCCCTATGTGCCTGATCTTGTGTCCCAAGGGCACAGCCACCATAGGGATGCTAGGGTGCCATAACTGGTGATGGCGGCAGGGTGCTGGAGGTGGACTTGGCTTCACGGAGAGCAAGGTGGGTTGGGATAGGGACTTTCCAGCAACATTTAAACCCCGAGGCCGGCGGGGGCAAGATGATTCTCATCTGCCTAGGCCCCACCGCCTCCCACCTCGAATCTCTGTGAACACTGGGACATTGTTCGGGGCCTCAACAGAGAGCTCTGTGGCCCTGAGGCTGAAGAACAAAAACTAGTTTAGCAGGGCTCTGCCTGTCCCATGAAATTTCAAGAATTTCATCGGAGCCCTGGCAGGCTGGGCCAGCGTGAGGAATGAATGATTGGAGAGGCCTGAGCCCAGAGCTCACTGCCTGAAGGGGTCCCCGCAGAGGCCAAGCTAACAAGGGGTGCTGAGTCAACAAGAGGGGCCCTGGACAAGTGGGGTGTGTCTGTGGGGGTTGGGATGGGACACCCCACATTTGTCCAGGTTCATCTTGGTTGTTAGAACAAATTCAGCCTTCCCAGAGTGTGTCTAAACTGAATTCTGTCTAGTTTTAAGTGTGGCTTTTAGATTTTTAATTTTAGAATCTTAATTATTTGTGTGTGCAGGAACGTACCATGGCATATGTGACGGTCAGGAGACGTTTACAGGAATCAGATCTCTCCTTCTACCGTATGGGTCCCCGGATTAAACTCAGGTCACCAGGATCTTACCCACCAAGACACCTTGCTGATCCATCCTTTTTTATTCTTCTTCTGAAGACAAGGTGTCATGTAGGATGTCTGTACAGTTGGTATAATATTAGTGGGAGCAAACCCACGGCTTTACACCTGCTTGACAACCACCGGGCTACATCCCTAGTGCCAAGGATGGCTCTTTACATCTCTCTTCTCAACCCACGTGTGACAGACTAGGAAGCCCCATCATGAGCCTCGCTTGCCCACTAACCCCTTGTGACTACAAGGCAGGGGGCCTGGCCCGGGCGGGGGGGGGGGCCTGCTCTCAGGCATCTAAGGACATACATGCGTTTTAAGATGTGCCTCCCTGCTTCCTGGCTGTGTAGAGCTTTGGGTTCACCATTTGCTAGCCAGAATGAAAGACTCTTCCTCAGGTGGCCCAAGATGGAAATGACGTAATATTGTGTGGGGTACGCAGGGCGGGGTCAGTACGCAGGGCGGGGTCAGTACGCAGGGCGGGGTCAGTACGCAGGGCGAGGTCAGTACGATGGGCACTCTTTCTGCTGCTCTCATTTCTCATCAGGAGGCTCACACAAGAACATGCACACATGTGCACATGTACACATACACACACACACGCGCACACATACACACACTCTTTTTATATGCTAGCGTTCCAAGAACACATAGCTACAGGTGGAACATTAGTCAAATTCACTATGACAGCACTAGGTGGCAAGGCCTTAGGAAGTGAGGAACCTATATGGGTGGGATCAGTGTCTAGTAAGAGTCCAGAGAGGGGGCTGGAGACACGGTTCCGTGTGAGCAGTGGCCGTTCTTCCAGAGGACTCCGGTTCAATGCCCAGCACCCATATGGCAGCTCAGAACCATCTAAAACTCCAGATCCCCTGGGATCTGACATCTTCACACAGACAAATACGCAGGCAAAACAAAACAATGCACATAAAATAAAAATAAATAAAACAAGAAAAGAGAGAGGGAGAGCCCAGAGAGAGCTTGATATGGAATCAAAATGGCTGCCTATGAAGCAGGAAGTAGGCCCATCTTTGTCTACTGAACCGACTTGCCAGTCCAAGGCCCCACATCATACGGACCACCTAATACTGCTGTGATACAGCCTCCAGTACATGCGGGCCGGGGCGCTTGCAGTCTGCTAAAAAGTCGGGGAGCAGTCGGGGTGAGCAGGTGCTGGGAGTCAGAGAAGGAAGGCAAGGCTGTTCTCAAGGAAAAGGAGGTGGTACAAGGGGCTGGTTCTGTCAGGAGCTGAACGCCCCACAAAGGACCAAAGTGTGCATGGCCAGCAGGTCTGAGAGGAGAATACAGGGCCGAATGACCGGAGCTGGACGGCAACACGGAATAGGCTCGACCAGAGGGTGAGAGCTTGGGCTCTAAGTGACAGAAAGTCTGAACATGGGGGGTAGGGGGGAGGTCACATGATCTAATCACAGGGAGCTGAGGAGACTTGAGAGACCAAACAGGAGGCCGAGGATCCACAGAACAGATGGTAACGGGCTGGCCCCAGGGCAGTCACGAAGATGGCTAGACTCGGACCAAACGCGGAGACAGGATTTGCTGAGGGGTAGCTGGAGACTTGACGCAAAGACAGTACAAAGAAGACCTGGAGTCGAGGTGTAAGAGAGGGGCTTCTAAAAGAGCACTCTGTTCCCTGTCGTGCAGAGATGTGCACAGGCCAGCGTGCTCACAGTCAGACGGGGAACCACAGCCCCAGAGCCACCGTCCTGGGGTGGCTGCAGACGATGCCACACCAGGCCTGCTCTGTGCCAGGCCCATCAAAGGGGTCTCGAGGACAGAACTTTTTGTGCCAGACCACTGGTCTTAAAGAGCAGCAGCCAGCCACCAAAGTGGCCAGTGAGGGGATCAAAGCCTAAAGCTACTGCCTCCCCGCCTGTCCAAACCTTGTCTTCCCTATGGAATGGCAAAGACCGCCAGACCCCATAAAACAGAAGAGCCTCCCACAGCAGCGTGCTCGTGAGGGGTCAGAGAAACCAGGTTGTCTGCAAAATTCCAACACGATGCATAGGCTTTGATAATTTGATAACTCTCTTCAGAGTCGCCACAGTCAAAATATTCTGTTACCTGACCCGTATTTATGTTTGGGGGGGGGGGTGCATGAACAGTGGCCCAGAAAGGTAAGCAGCTCTCAGGGAGGGGAGGCACTCGGCTAACAAATCATCAGGCAGTCGGCCCAGGGTCATGTAAAGGCCTGGGTTCTTTCACAAGGCCTAAATGGGACACAGTCTCTCTTGGGGAGGGAGGAGGGGTCCAAAGGCAGTGTGGAGATGGATCAGGGCTGGGCGACCCCTCTGAACTCTCATCTGCCTACTTCTTGAGCTACAGGTCAATCCCGTACTGTTTCGAGGCGGAGGCAGCTAGGTCCTGTCTCCATGGTGACATAGAAGGCCTCGAGCTTTTCACCGTTCCTGCCGTGCTGTGCTCTGCGAGGCAGAACACGACTCGACTCACAGTCCATGCGGTCCCCAGGCTTTTGCAGCCATAGGGGGAGCATTTACTGCATGCTAGTGGCACTGACTGGGTTATCTCAGGGGGGTCCCTTTCCCCACCACCATGTACTCAGCATTAGATTGCTAGAGACCAGAAAACAGAATTCTAGAAGCTGCACAAATGATCAAAGCGCCTCAGGCGACAATGCCTGACTCCGGAGTGTGACCCAGAACAGTCATTACTCATTACCAAGACTGCTGTGTGGGAGCTGCCCCTCCTGGGAGGGAGCACTGGAGGTGGGCCCAAGGCTGGTCTATTGTACGGCATCAGCTCACGGAATGATGCGTGAAATGGGGCCCACTTATTTAGCAGACTGGCAAGAAGCAGGGGCTGGGATAAAGGTGGGGTTCACTGATTCCAACCATTAACACCCCCCTCTTTCCCTGATCGGGATGTTACATCATCCCAGAGCAATGCTCTCCCTATCATTATGGGGGGCAGCGTGGGGGAGAAAGGCCACCACCTGGGAACAAGCAATAGCAGGTTGGGACCCAGGGCCACGGTCATCCTAGAAAGTGAAGAAGAACAGGGTGGGGAGGACCCAGAAGACAGAAGATCCAGGATCACAGAGACCCCAGAAGGGAGGCCACCTGGAGAGGTAGACAGTGTGGGCTCATTTGAAACCTGGGGGTGCTGTTGTAGTCTGCTTCCCCATGCATGATATGCAGGGGAGTCTCTATCACCTGGGTAGAGCCCCTCCCCCCTTTCAGACAGGATCTCACTACGCGGGCCTGGTTAACCTTGAACTCACAAAAGATCCTGTCTGCCTCATAAAAATGTATGTGTGCATTTTGTGTGTGGCGTATGCAAAAATGTTCACTGCAGCAAAAAAAAAAAAAAAATAAGGACAATAAGTTCCCTGACTTTGAAAGTTAGATAAACTGAGCTCACATGTACGCCTGCGAAGACAGGTGGACCGCCGTAGGGAGCTCACCCACAGCAACCCTCTGCATCAGGAGGGCTGGAGTGACAGTCTCTGCTTCTTGGGTGAAACCTTCTTCGGTAGCAGTAGTAGTTCTCCCTCTACTAGGGTCCCACATCCTCAGCCTCCCCATTGGCCCGGCTTGGCCCACACTTCCCAATCATGCAGAAGCATGACAGTCACTACTCACTCTTTGGGGGGGTTGACATCCTCAGGCCGTGCCTCAAAGAACCGAAAGACCTCATCGCACTGTGAGATGTGGGGAGGCAGGCGGACAAGTGCCTGTGAGAGACGAGGACAGAGGTCATTAGAACTGAAATAAAAGAATCCATCAACCTATTCATCCAACAGGAAAACAAAAGCCAACAACAACTAAGATATGAATATGTAGAGCAGTGGTTCTCAACCTTCCTAATGGCGCCACCCTGCAATACAGTTCCTCACGCGTGGTGACCCTCAACACTAAAATTATTTTCATTGCTACTTCATAACTATAACTTTCTTACTTATGAATTATAATGTAAATATTTTTGGAGAAAGAGGTATGCAAAAAGGGTCGTGACCCAGAGGTTGAGAACTCCTGATCTAGGGTTAGGGAAGACTCAGGAGAATGGGGACTAGTGGGTAAGTAGTCCTGGGTTCTATCCTCAGCTTTTTATAAACTGGCGTCCGCCTGTAATTTCAACCTTTGGGAGGTAGAGGCAGGAGGAAGAGAACTTCAAGGTTACCCTTGGCTGTGTACTTTTCAGGTCAACCTAGAGTAATGAGACTTTGTCAAACAAAACAAAAAACAAACACTAGTGGGGAGTGGTGGTGGTACACACCTTTAGTCCCAGCCCTCAGGAGGCAGAGGCAGGAGAATCTCTGTGAGTTCGAGGCCAGCCTGGTCTACAAAGCTAGTTCCAGGACAGCCAGGACTACACAGAAAAACATTGTCTCAAAAACAAACAAACAAAATAAAACAAAACAAAAACAACAACAGACCAAAAACCAATGATCAAAACCACCAACAATCAACTGATGTCAAGGTGTGATGGTGCGTGTCTCTAATCCAACATTTAGGAAGCAGAGGCAGGAGGATCTCTGGAAGTCTGAGGCCTGCCAGGGTTACATAATGAGACTTAAATCCCATTATGCCAGGCGGGTGTGAGGACCTGAGTTCAAATCCCCAGAATCCCCATCAAGCTGGATTCTGCAATCCTAGTACGCCTATGTTGAGACAAGAGAGTCCCCAAAAGCTTATGGATCAGATAGCCTGGTGCATGCCACAGAAGAGAGTGTAAGGCAAGGATTGACACCTGAAATTACCTGACCTCTACACACATACTGTGACATGCATGAGCCCCCATTTACACACACAAACATGTACACACATACATATACACACAAATGCACATTACACACACACACACAAAGACCAAACAATAACAAACCTAATCTGATGACAATCAGTTAACTAACCAATCATCCAGCCGATAATTTAGTAACCATGTGTGGTGGTTTGAATGACAATGTCCCCATGGGTTTTGGCGTTTGACTACTCGGTCCCCAGTCAGTGGTATGGTTTGAGGAGGCTTAGGAGGTATGGCCTTGCTGGAGGAAGGGCATCACTGGGAGCCAGTTTTGAGCCTTCAAAGCCTGGGGACATTATCAGTTTGCTCTCGCTTCCTGCCTGTGGTTAAGGATGTGAGCGCACAGCTTGCTACTCCAGCCACCACGGCTCCTGCTCATGGCCACGATGGACTCTTATCCCTCTGGAACTGGAGGTCCCCAGTAAACCCTTCCTTCTATAGCTGCCTTGGTCATGGTGTTTTATCACAGCAATGGGAAAGTAATTAATACACCATGTAAACAATTAGCAAATTAAACAAGCAGTTAATCAGGCAAAAAAAAAAACAAGACAAACAAACAAAAACCCAATGAGCACTGAGTTCAGGTTTCTGATCGACAGGGCTGGTCATTCCTCCCCAGGCCTGAAGGAATCTCGTCCTACCCAGAGTGTATTGAGCTCCTAGCCTAACAAGGCAATGTTCACCCTCTGCAGCCCACAGGCAGGCCCAGATCCTTGCCCTCACAACAGAGGATTTACCTTACAACCCTCAGCACCCAAAGCGACACTGCCTGTGCCACTGTGTCATGTCATTAGTGACATCATCTGTCTGACCTGTGGTGGCTGGGGCAGTCTTTCTATAAGGTATGACCCAGGTGAGCTCAGAGGGTTGACCTCAGGCACTGGCCAAGACAATGGGTCTCACACCTTTGTGTCCAGGCAGGAGGGAGTCAGTGGAGGGTGTGCAGAGGGAGAGGGGAGTTGGGAATTTCTGCCCTTGGGCAGCCAAGACACCCTCTGCAGCAAGATTGCAGTTATGAAGTAGCAACAAAAGTAATTTTATGGTTGGGGGTCACCACAACATGAGGAACTGTGTTAAAGGGTCATGGCGTTAGGAAGGCTGAGAACCCCTGCACTAAGAGGAGGTGAAACACTCCATCTTGTGTGGAGCTTTGAACACAGGAAGCAAACAACTCTAAGACTTCAGGAAGTCCCTGCAACTGATCAGCTCCACTAGGCTCCTCCCTTCCCTAATCATATAAGTTGTAAGGACGGCGCTTCCTGGAAGAAGAGTGGACCAGCCAAGCTGCCTGAAAGAGGCTCAGAACTTCTAGCTTTTGTGAACAGTCACCATGCTGGGATGGGCTTTGGTGATGTCTTAAGTCATTTCTGCTCCTGTAAGCGACCCCTCACTCATGTTCCTGCAAGCAGCCCCACTAAAATTCATTGGTCCACAAACTTGGACATGGGTGCTATCCATATTTTGGTTTGTTATCAGTTCCCTTTCTGGGGTGAGTGGAATTTGTTCAAATCTCACAAAGGACAGTGTCACATGACACTGAGGCAGGAGGTTGCTTGGGAGTTTGAGACAGACATGGCCACACAGTGAGGCCCTGCATCAAATGGCGAAGAAATCAAAGGGCAGCCGTAGACAAAGCCTAGGTGTGGAAGGAAATGCACATGGTTCTGGCCATGATGTCACTGTTGGTGGGGACACTGAGTAGTGACCAGTTGTACCGCCTGACGGCAGAGCTGTGGAAAACACAGGGTGTTGGGAGCACTGGTATCAGTGGTATATCTTAGTTACCTTGGAAAGATCAGAGGGCTTCTCAGACCTAAGCTTGATTTCTTCTGTTGTTTGCAGGTTTGTTTGCTTTTGCTTTGGTTTTTTGAGACAGAGTTTCTTGGTGTAGCTTTGGCTGTTCTGGGATTTGCTAGGCAAACAACGTTAGCCTCAAACACAGAGAGCCACCTGACTCTGCTTCCTGAGTGCTAGGATTAAGGGCGTATGTCACCATGCAGGGCATACCTCAGTTTTCTACTTCAGCAGGATTAAAGGCCAGCCGTGGCCAGCCACATTTGTAAAGTCCTGCTTGAGAGGTGTCAGATGGAAACCCTGATCTATCTGCCAGCCCAACTCTGGGCTTCTCCCATCAGGGGGGAAGATGCTGTGGGCTTCCTCCTCTGGCTGATCCACAATCTGCTGCGGATGCCTCAGGCTCCACAGTTCAGAGTAGGCTGATCTGAGCCATAAGTCACAGCTGGAAGGCTTCCTCCTCCCTCTACTCCACCTCCCCAGCCCTGTTCATTTATTCAACTTAAAGCAATAAAAAGCTTGACTGTACTAAGCAGTTTAGAATGGTAAATGCCCTTTAAAGAGAAGAGAGGATATTGATTTGAAGAAGAGTGACCTCTAATTCAGGGCCATTCATTCATGGTTTACAATGAGGAAGAACATGTGACCCAGGCCAATCTGGACAAAACTCAGACCTGGCTTCAATGGGAGTCTTCCCGGAAGCTAAGGACCGGCAGTTCAGGACTCTGTTGTCATTTTAATATCGGAAAGCTTGGTTATTTACAATCACACAGAGGGTCTCATAGCTCACAATGCAGTTGAGGCTGACCTTAAACTCTTGGGTCTCCTGTCTCCACCTCCTAAGTGCTTGAGTTACAGGCATGCGCCACCATGCCAGGCCTGACTTAAAACAGTTGTGCTGCCAAGAATGAGTTGTTAATAAAATATTCGAACATAAAGTGTCTTGTTTACTTTTAATTTGACATTATGACCAAGAAAATTTATTAAAGAAAGCATTTAATTTGAGGTTCGCTGTTCTAGAGGGTGAGTCCGTGACCTTTGTGACTGGGAGAACGGCAGCAGACAGGCATGGTGCTGAAGCAAGACCTGAGAAAACCACCGTGAGGCAGAGAAAGAGAGCTATCTGAAAATGGTGTGGGTTTCTGAAACCTCAAAGCCCACCCTCCATGACACACCTCCTCCAACAAGGTCACACCTCCTAACCCTTCCCAAACAGTTCCACCTACTAGGGTCAAAGTATTCAAATATATGTGCCTATGGGGCGGGAGGAGACTTCTCATTTAAACCATGGCAGAAAGGGCCCAGGAGGAGCTCAGCATGGGGACAGCATTTCGTGAGTCACTCCACAGGGCTGCACATTCCCACTCCAGCCCTGTCAGGGGACCGAGGTTTTCATTCCCCTTTTGCAAGGTCACAGAGCTAGTGAGGCTCTCAGACTAGACTCGCGCTCATAAGTTTTGGATAAAACCTGCCATCCTTCCCTCCCTACAATTCTTTTTTTCAGGATGGCCTGAAAAAAATACATATTATATTTATTCCATCTTCCTGCCTCTGTCTCCTGAGCATGAGAATTATAGGTGTCACCATGCCCAGCCTCCTTGGGATTGTGTGCGCATGTGTGCATACATGTGTGCTTCCGTGTGCATGTGCAGGGATGAGAGAAGGACATCAAGGTGGGCGTACTATTCTGTCATTCTTTGTCTTACTCCCTTGAGTCAGAGTTTCTCACTGAATCTAGAACTCACTATTTTTCTTTTCCTAGCCAGCCAGCCCCATGGATTTTCTTTCTTTCTTTTTCTTTTCTTTTCTGTTAGTTTTTCAAAAAAGGGTTTGTGTAGCCCTGGCAGCTGTCCTGGAACTCACTTTGTAGACCAGACTGGCCTTGAACTCACAAAGATCCTCTGCCTCTGCCTCTGGAGGGCTGGGATGAAAGACTTGTATCACTACTGCCTGGCTCCCGTGCATTTTTCGGTCTCTGCTCTCCTCAGTATTGCGGTTACAGGTGCATGGAGCCACATCTGGCTTTGTGCATGGATGCTAGGGATCTAAACTCAAGTTCTCATGCTTGTACCCACTGAGCCATCACCCCACGTCCCCCTTGGGATTGTTCAATTTCCAGCACCTACATGGCAGCTCACAAACATCTGTTCCAGAGGACTCAACGCCCTCTTCTGGCCTCCATGGGCACTGCATGCACATGGTGCACAGACACTCCAATCACACAAAATGAAATAAAAACAAATTTGAAATACTTTCAATATTCTCTCTTCCTCCCCTCCTTTCTGTGTGTTGTACATGTACCATGGCACATGTGTGGAGGTCGGAGAACAACATGCAGAAGTTGGTTCTCTCCTTCTACCACAGTGGTGTTGAATTACCCACTCCGTGGCACGTGTCTCTACTTGCCAGCTCCTCCCCTGGAATTCCCGAGTCACATCCACAGCAGGTAGCACTGAGCTATCGGTTTATTTGTTTTTTACTTCTTAGAGATTCTGGGCATCAGACCCAGGGCTTGGGGCATACTCTACCATTTACACTGTTTCTTTAACTGTTTTTGTTGTTGTTGTTGTTGTTTTGAGACATGATCTTGTTATGTGTTCCAGTCTGGTCTTCAACTCACTATTTCCCTGCCTGTCTACTAAGATTATAAGCATGCACCTCCATGCCCAGATTAAAAAGGAATTTCTATTTCTACTAAAGTCAGTGGTATCAAGAATAACAGTAAAATATCTAATGCTTTTTGTTTATTTTTATTGTTTATTTTTGTACTTTATATTTTTATGTATTTATATGTTTGTTTGTTTTCTGAAACAGGCTTTCTCTGTGTAGCCCTAGATGTCCTGTCCTGGAACTCTCTTTGTAGACCAGGCTGGCCTGGAACTCACAGAGATCCACCTGCCTCTGTGTCCCAAGTGCTGGAATTAAAGGTGTGTGTCACCACTGCCCTGCATATATTATTTTTTACTACTACTAGGTATCAAACATACTAGGCAAGTGCTTTATCTACTAAGATACTCCTAGCCCTTTACTTGTTTTTAATACTTTTTTTTTTAAAGAAAGGATTTATTGTATGTGTTTGGGTGTTTTGCCTACATATATATGTGTGTACTACATGCATGCAGTGTCTGTGGCGACCAGAAGAGGGTGCTGGATCTTCTGTACTTCTGGAAGTACAGAAGGTAGTGAGCTGCCATGTGGGCTCTTGGAACCAAACCCAGGTCCTCTGCAAGAGCAATGGAGGCTCTTAACTGCTGAGATGTCTCTCTAGTGCACTTTTAAATACATTTAATTTTCTTTTACTTATTTACTTGATACAAGTGTCTGTGCTCTGTGACAGTAACAGAAGACGCCCGCTGAACGCTTCCTCTGAACCACATTCCACACACACCTAATGCACTCCAGGTCACTCTGCCTCCACGATGGAGGGACCGCCCTCTTTCCTATGGGAGAGACTAGTTACGGATGTGAACTAAGTTCATACAGCTAGACAGGGCTTTGAGCACAATCTGTCTGGACGTCTGGGTACCAACAACACTAATGAGTATCTTCCGGGAGGTCCTAGACTATAATCAGTATAAAAGACAGGATTTGAGGCCTTGAGTTCAGAATTAGCACCATGACCCCCAAACAAAACAAACAAAAACATAAGCAGAAAGACAAACAGGCTCTGCTTTATGACATATGTTGGTTCTGCCTGGTCTTTGACATTGGCTATTTAGATGTTGTGCACACACACACACACACACACACACACACAGAGAGAGAGAGAGAGAGAGAGAGAGAGAGAGAGAGAGAGAGCAACCAGAGAACATATTGACATCTATTAAAACTTGTACGAATAAACAAATGTGTATTCCAGATGTCACTGTGCTCAGAACTGATTCAAGCCATACTCAAAAGAAGAGTAAAGAAATAATCCTCCTACCGCCAGCAAATACCACGCTCCAGTCCCTCCGGCACTTAACTCCTAAGCTGGTAGAAGGGGTTTGACCAAGTATTTTATAAACATGGATGCCTTCCAAAAGGGGCAGAGCCCTAGTTGTGATTCCTAGGCCGACTGCTGCAGACAGTGGTCCAGCCTCAGGAGTGATCCCTTCCAAACGACAGTCACCCACACCTCTCACACCCAGCCAGGAAACACTAGGCCACAAGTGGGTTTTGTACAGACATCTTCCTCCAAGGTGGACGAGGCCTGAGGCCAGACCCTTCCCTGACCCCAGCCTTACCCTGCAGTATTCATCGATGGGCTTCAGCCTCTTCACCGCCACGTCCCTGATGTGGCTTCTCCGGAAGAGGATCTTGCCTGGAAAAGAAAGAATCTAGTGAGCACAGCGGTTCTGACTGAGGTTGCTGTAAAGATCCTCTCATCCCCTCACCTCTTGGATTTCCAACTGGCACCCACCTACACCACCTCAGTCAACAAAGCAATAGAGAAGCTCTCACCTCTGTTGGGGGGCAGGAGGCGCCCAAGGCTGAGGCCCCATGGCCTCTCCCTGGAGGCTGCCATCTTGGGCATCTATGAACAACCTGGTCACCTCACCTTGTCTGGGTCTGTGGCGGGATCAATGCCCAATGTTAGGGCGTGGCTTTCTAGTGACCTCACACATAAATCTGAGAAGAGGCCCAACCCATGTGCTATGTTTTGTCTTCTGGCTCCGCCTTAAAAGATCAGCATTCCTTCCTGCTAGCCCGGCAAGGGTTCCTATTCTTAGCTTAGGTGGGTGGCTATTTCCAGGGTGAGACAAGCAGCTAGAAACTACGGCTGTTCCAGTTGGACAGTCCCCTGGCCTCTCTGAACACAAACCCTTCAGTCATTCAGGCTGGGACATCCCACAACAGGTATGGGCGAGATTGACAGGAAGTCCCGGTCCCTCAGGTCTTGCTCAGTCATGATGAACAATTCGGTGTGTTCAGTCATAACAAATGCACGCTGATCACGAGGACGTCAACACACGGCTCTTTTCTGGCCTAGTAAATGCAGCTGGTTCTCCCCCACGGTCCCTATGCTGGGAACTGAACCCAGGACCTCACATACACTAGGTAAATGCTCCATTACTGAGCTGCCCCCCCCCCCACAGACTGTCTGATGCTCATGGCCTTACACATGGACACTTCTGGTCCCAGTGAGGGTCAGTGTGTGGGGTCAGTGTCCATCCCCTTTTCAGAAGGCCTTGCTTGAATATGACATGAGCTAGGAATTATCTTTCTCATTTTAGAATATCCACAATGCATGACCCATTCCTAGGGCACCTGGCTCACCCTTCTGCCCGTGATAGTATAGGTGACAAGACACACCAAGGAACCCGCGGGGCCAGTAGATGACAAGGGCACCTAGAGCTGTGACACCTTTCTGCTGACCCCATCTGCCCCACTGTCCTTTGGAGAAGGCCTCCTTCATGTTAGGCCTTAATGCCAAAAAGGCTAACCACACCCCCTGGCAAGAAGTTAGTTAGCACGTGACACAGGCTAATCAACCAGAGACACGGTGATTGGCTGAAGCATGGGCGGGACCCAGTATGAGCCAATGAGGTTCAGCCTTGAGCTTTCTCTTTAACACAGTGGCTCATTTGGCTAGATGAGAGCCTGGCGCCCCCAGTGGCCAACTTTATTATCGCTTGAGAAGAAAAAACCGGAAGAAGGAAAACAGCCTGGCCCGGTATGAGCTCAACAAATGCTTCTGGAGTGACAAACAGCCATGAGACCACCGGTGAGGGTGATTCACAGTGCTTCCAGAGAGACCTGGGTAGCCGACCTCCCTCCCTCCTATCCCCGAAGCTGCACCCCAGGGCACCCACTGTGCCACTTCTGGCTAAGAGGCCTCCTTCAGGTAGAGTCCAGCTGTTTCCCCAAGCAGCCTCTGGCAGGGAAAAGGGAATGTAGGGGTCCTTGGGACCTGCTAGAAGAGGCTGCAGAGGCCTCTGACCTCCCTGTCACCACAGTGCAGGTCACAGTGCATTGGTGGGGCAGGACCGCCAGAACACTGAGCCTGTGTGGCCGGCTTCTCGTTCACACAGCCCTTCCATGCTGGGAGTCTTGCTCCACATCTGGTGGGGCCCAGCTCACCCCCCACCTGCTCCCAGGACCTACCTAGCATGTGCAGTAGGTGCTCCAGTAAGAACCTCCTGGGCACGCTCACTCCCCATCTCTGCCTGAGCATCTGCCCCAAAGCTTCCCTTCCCCCATGCTCTCAAGTCAAATGTCTGGGCACTTGCAGACAAGAACTCCACCATGGGGTTCCCTTGCCAAGAAGCCAAAAAGGTGACTTATTAAGAAAGAGTGACACTTCCTCATAGGGGAAAATGTCCTCCATGTCCCTGCCTTTTGGCTTCTTATCCCTTTTGGTTGCCTGTCACAGATGTATGTGTGTGTGTGGCTGGCAGATGTTGTGCACAGCAGCCTTTGCCATTAAGCTGACGCTTGGTGCAGGGAGACTGCTCTCGGGACTGAAAAAAAGATGGGTGTCCCAGGGCTGGAGTTTGGGGCTCCCCACTGGAGCTAGCTGCTTGTAAGACCAACCAGACTCTATGACACCAGCAGTCTAGAGGTGCCAGCAGAACCCTGAAGGCCCATGAGAAATAGAAGAAGCTGGGGCAGCCTGGAGAGGCATCACCCTCCGCAAGTGGCACTCCTACCCTTCCCATCCTGTGAGAGGACAGAGAGAGGGAAGGAGGGAGATGTGGGGGGTCATCTGGCTTCCCTTGCCAGCCCTCATCCTAACTGCACCCCTGAAGAAGCCTTGTCCTGCAGGGCTGTAGACAGAACTAGAGTGGAAGATGCATTTCAGGCCTCCAGGAAGTGCGGAGGCTCGCAGAAGGATGAGGTGAGGGGAAGGAAGACCCCACCTGGGGAAAGCACTTCTGGCTCCAGAAGCGAGGCCACCCGGCCATGGGTGAGGGCTCATGTCCCCTCACCAGCCCAGGGGTCAGCTACTCTGAGGCAGAACAGTTTGCAGTTAGCTCCTCTGAACCCCAGCAGGGTGGGTCTCTTGAGCAATGCCTCTTTTTTAGACTTGGGGCTTTGGCGCAGTCAGCCCACAGGGATGAGGGAGGGGAGGCCTGGAAGAGATTCAATGGTTTTGACTTTTCCATGAGGAATCCAAACCACACTGGGAAAGCCAAACCCGGGACCATATTAAAGGCAAAGAGGAAAAGGAGGGGGAGGAAAATCCCCATTAAGGAAGCCGAGACCGCAGGGCATTAAAGGCTGCTTGTAAAAGTCCTGCCGCCCCTTTATGGCAGCCTTGGCTGCTGCCACTCTTCAAAGCTAGGGGAAGGTGCCCCAGAAATGTGATAAGCGTCATAGGGTAGATTACACTCCGACCTGAAACAGACCCAACCCAGCAAGACTTAACTCGCTCCTGGAAGTCAGTAAGAAGCTGGAGGCACTGAGCACCCAGCACTGTCTGGGAACTGAGTGTGTGTGATGGGGGCTGCACTGAGGAGGTGGGGCCTCAAACAAGAGTCCTGGGTCCCCGGCAGCTATGTGACCTCCGTGCTGGGACCTCTGCACTCTCCACTGGAACCTAAGCTCTACAGACTCTTGAGATGGAGCCTTAGTGGTGTTGGGGACCCAAAGGAGGCAAAGGGGGATTAATGAGCAGTAACAGCAGCTGCAGGGTTGCTGGGCTTACTTGACCAATCCTTGCAACAACCTTGAAGCAAGTATTTATTTAAGATTTAAAACATTTAAAAATTATGTGTACGCAAGGGTCTATGTGCTGCACACTCATACACATGCACACGCACACACACGCACACGAGTCTGACATTGCACATGCACACAGGCAGAGGTCAGGTGAGATCAAGGGACAACCCTCAGAAGCTGGAGTCAGGCTTAGCGACAAGCACCTTTTCCACTGAGCCATCTCAACCACCCTGGTCTCCTCTTGAGACCCTTCACTTACTCACACAGCCAAGACCCTTTCCAAATGAGGGCTGTATCTACAGGGTCCAGGGCTCAGGACTTGAACACATATCGGGGGGGGGGTCAGAGTGGACCCACTCTAGGGAGTTACAGGAGAGAAGCTCTCAAATGTTGGGGTACAGGTTTGTGTCCCTACAGCCAGTTTCTTGACGGCTGAGCCTCAAACTGGGGCTTTGCATACGCTAGATGAGTACTCTGTCCAGCTCCTTGGCTTCTACACTCAGGGGTACAGCAGACTTGTAAAAGCCAATCGTTTCACCATGGACTGGGTGCGATGGTGCATGCCTGCGGCCCCAGCATTGGACACCAGAGTCCCAGACCAGTCGGGGTGACAGAGTAAAAATCCCTGTTTCAAAACAAAATAAACTCTTAATTTTGCTGTTACCATAGTTCACATAGCTAGAGGAAGGGCTGTGGCATCGTGTGTGTGTGTGTGTGTGTGTGTGTGTATGATGATTTTAGCACCCAGAGCCAGGGTTAAGGGAAAAAAAGTTTTAAAATTTAGAATCACCATTGGGTGGTGGGGCACACCTCAAATCCCATCCCAGGAGGCTGGCAGATCTTGGAGTTCAAGGCCAGCCTGGTGTACAGAGCGAGTTCCAGGACAGCCAAGGCTACACAGAGAAGCCCTGTCTTGACACACCACCCCACCCCACCCCACAAAAACCAACTTAGGACCACCAAGCTGGAGATCAGCTATGATACCACTACACTCTGGACACAGTATGCTTTCTGTACGTAAGCCTTCTCGCCCACCCAGGGGGACGAACCACTGCCTGGAAAATGGACTCGAAGCAGCGTAGGGACATAGCGCTGTCAAACTAGGCGAGGCTGAGTCACTTTCGGGGACTAGATGAATCCTACAGAGCCAACCTTTGAGTCTGTCTCCTTCCTTCCCTTCACCGCTTGCTCCCTCTTCCCCTTTATGTTTTTGAGCTGGTCTGTCCTCAAACCCCTGGGCTCTTCCCCTCTCAGCCTCCCCAGTAGCAGCTGGGTCCGCACTGCTCTGTCCACGCGTGTTTCCAATTCCTAGCATCCGGAACAATCTTATGTTGTTGTGGTTGTTGCTGCTGAGACAGGGTCTCACTCTGTAGCCCAGATTAGAACTCACTATGTAGCCTAGGCTAGCCTGATCTTGATGGTAATCCTTGAAATCTTGTCTTAGCCTCACAGGTCCTAGATTACAAGTCTGTGCCCAGCTTCAGAATAATACTATTCTATTTCAAATTTCCTACATTTATTCATTGTGCATGCACGTGTGTGTGTGTGGGGGGACAACTTGCAGGAGTCAATTCATATTTATTCACTGTGTGTGTGTGTGTGTGCATGTGTGTGCACATGTGTGTGTAAACCAGAGTACAACTTGAGGATGTCAGCTCACTCCCAGAGGGCACCACTTCTCCGACTGGCCTCCCTCCTAGGATTCCTGCAGAAGGGTACGAGCACAACCCTCACAGATGTGTGCTTAGGGCTCAACACAAGGCCTTGCATAGAGCAGGCAAATAATTGGCTTGCACTAAATGCTGCAATCACTGTACTAGTGGGTGTGTCCATACAGTCTTGGTCTGGGCATCTCTCTCATTTATACACACTGTGTATGTACACACACACTCTCTCCTCACATATTGGGGCTGCCACCTCTGAGGCAAGGGCCAGACTCATCCTCCAGGACCCAGACAGAGTGGGGCCAGAGAGCCTGGTTAATTGACAGGCTGGTACTGAGGCCAAGTGTCCCTGTTCAACTCTTCCTGGGCTGGGGTGTGGTGGGTGTGGTGGGCAGTGGCTCTGCCTCCCAGTGGGAGCTGGGGATAAAGGGCCCCATTCAGTTTGGTTGCCTCAACTCCACCCCTGTGGGGAGCTGTCCTCAGGAGGGGGGTGGAGGGACGCTGGCCAAGGCTTGCTGGCTGCCTCTCCTTGATGCATGGCCCACAGTGTGGGGGGTAGCTGGGCCAGGAACCAGGCTGCAAAGGCACTGAGGGCCACAACAGAAAGGCACAGCCTTTTGGGGCAGCGGATGGCAACCCTTGCCCAGCAGTGACCTGAAAGGCCTTTGTTCACTACTGAACTGCTGGGCACTGGGAGGTTCTGTGTGAGCTCCCTTATGCAAGGAAACCTCAGGACCACAGCGAGGCCTGGCCAGTCAGAGGGGAGTTCGCTTGGCTCTTCTGAGATGGGGCATCCGCCCAAAAGGCTGCTTCTCTGAGGTCCGACTCAGAGGGCAGAACTGAGCCCTGATAGCCAATTGTTCACAACCTCCAAACCCATGGATTCCACCCCATTCTGCAAGGGTGTGAAGGTGCGGAGAAGACAGGCCAGGGGCGTGGACGGGGCTAGGTGCTGTGGACCAGGCTTTCCACTGACTGTTATTTGAGCATCACAGCAAACTACAACTTAGGTAGAGGGACTGAGTTATTTCCATTTGACAGGTGGGTAACTGAGGTTCTAAAAATGAGGGGCCTGCCGCAGGTGACATCCTAGCAATGGTGGGGTCGGGATTTGTAGTCTGCCTGCTCATCTGTGGACTGAGGGACCTGTGTTTTTAGTTCTTTTATCGTGTCTCTTCCTGAACCCGATGCTGCGTGTCTGCTTGGATGGCCATTGCACTGGAGGCTGGGATGTGACAGTGTCCAACTCAGCCCCTACCTTCAGAGAAGACGCGCACACTTGAGACTAGCCTCAGTGGGGTCATATGGGAGGGAGCTAGGAGAAGAAGTAGGAAGAATGTCCCAGCCACAGACAGGAACCCATCAGCACCCCAGTGATGAGAGGGACCAGACCCATCTGAGAAGCTGAGAGAAATCCAAGGTGGCTGCAGAGTGGGGTACATTTATGTTGAGGATGGGGGCGCTAGGGTAACCCCCAAATTGTGGGTCATGGATAGGGTAAGAAGAAGCGGAATGGGTAGCAGCTTGATCACAGGGGCCACACAGGGCAAAGTGATGTCACTGAAGTACACTTCAGAGACACCCGAATACCTGGGTTTGGAGACTAAGGATCACTTCTTTGTTTACTACACTGCAGACAGAACTTGGGACCACACACACATGCTAAAAAGGCACTGTGCTGAGCCACTGTCTCAACACATTAAAGATATTTGTTTTTAGGTAGGTCTTGCTCCAAGTTGGCCTCTATCCTCCTGCCTCTGTATTCTGAGCTCTGAGATTACAATCATGAACATCATGCCTGCAGAATCAGTTTTTATCTAAGAAGACAAAAGTACGTTCTGAGTTCTTTTTCTCATCTGAAGCTTGAGGTCAGGGCCTGAGGGAATAGGCCCAGTCCTGTCGTTAGCTGGCTGACACTGCATGAGCTCAATCTATGGTCCTGCCACTGTCCACGGGGCCCCAAGGTTCATGAGGATAAAAACTAAGAGATCAAGCCAGTGGGTGGTGGAGCACGCCTTTAATCCCAGCACTTGGGAGGCAGAGGCAGGCGGATCTCTATGAGTTTGAGGCCAGTCTGGTCTACAGAGTGAGTTCCAGGACAGCCAGAGGCTGTCTCAATAAAAAAAAAAAAACCCATAAACAAAACCTCCAAGAGACCTCAGTAGCCATCCTACATAATCCCTCACATTCTTAGGTCAAAGCTGAGCTCAGAGAAGTTCGTGGCTTGCCCAGCCTCACAAAGCCAGCGAGAGACCTGGCTCTCACTGTACTTAGAGGCTACACTGCCCGGGCACTCCAGCGTGGCCATCTTTCCTATGTCAAAATCCTATCCCGATCCTCACCCAGCATCCAATGGCGCTACTTCAGAGAACCAAGGGACCCATCCAACACAGGCCATCGACCCTAGGTTCCCACCCACTTCATTCACAGCATGAAATAAGGCACAGCTCTTGCTCTCTACAAACCCAAGTTTCTAAAAACCTCATGACCAAAGCTGAAGAGACTAAAGCTCAGAGCGAGCTTCTGGGTGTCCTTAAGTCACACAGCCAGCTTGACCAGACGATTGGCAAATCCGGGTCCAGGCAGTGGGGCTCAACTGTATGTGCCTGCTCACATGGCTGACGGGTGCCAGGGCAGAAGACGAGGAGGATGTCCTAGATCAGTGAGAGAGAGCGTCACCAGGCCCCACTTGCACGCTGGAAGCACCCAGCAGACAGTGCCCTGACCGATAACCCACACTCACAACCAGGCCTGCGTGGTTTGTGGTCGCCTGCTGTTTGGCCGGCATTCATGGCTCCAGATATTTGGGGGGCACGATTACTTATACACTACATTTCGATTTCTATTTTCAGTCGATTCTTGCTAGCCTCAGCTGCTTTCTCCCAAAAGACACAGGGGAATGGAAGAGAAGAACTCTTTGTCAGAAGTAAGTCAGGGGCAAAGGTTAAGGTCAGAGCCTTGGCTGTGTGTGCCGTCTTTCAGTAGGAGCCTTCTGCAGGAAAACACTCAGGACAAGGGGGCTTTCTGCACCTTTCAAAGGAAATGGGAGTAATTGGGGACAGGGATGAGGGAGGCACAAAGCTGGCCTTATGCGGAGGCAGCCACATTCTGCCAGGATGGTCAGATTCGAGGCGAGGCTAGAAGACCCCAGTTTCCCTGAAATGTTCTTCCTTTTGCCTACGATTCCATCACTAGGCACTTTCTCCTTTGGTCTCCATGGCTTTTAGAGGAAAGTCAACTACAAGTCCAATCCTTGTATTTCACAGAAACGGGAACCCAGGCTGGGCCTGCCTTATGTCATCTGGATGAATGGGAATCACAAAGCACAGGAGACCATGCTGGTATTAATACAGAAACAACAGGCCCACAGCCTTTCTGTTTGAGGTCTAGGAACGAACAAGTAAAACCAAGAATTGAATATTTCCCAAGCTTCTGTTTGGTGCCACAAATGGAAATTTGGGGGGTTTGCCATTGGGTAGAAAAACAATGGTCATCCCACAATAAATCTCTGTTTAGGCGCAGCATTTGTGGTGTTATTACATAGTTCCTTTACAGACACAGATTTCCAAATCAACCTATGGGAAGTTAAGTATTTCCTGTGGGGCACAATACCTGCAATTTGAGAATCTGCCACTAGGTGGCCAATAAAAGTAGGTTAGGTTGAGTGACCCTCAACAAAACTGCAATCTAGACAAAACCTTTACTGTAGGTAGTAAAGCAGCCTAGGTTTGAAGCCAGCTCTGCCTCTCACTAGGGAGTGGTCATGGGAAGTCATATGCCCTTCCTAGCCTGTGAGTCTTTATCTACAGATTTATGGTCATTAAATTGGATAATATGATTGGCTGAACCTCTCTGTACATCATCTAGGGAAAATACACACTTACTGGATCCTTTGACATTAATTTTCTCTTATTTAAAATTGCTTGTTTTTTTTTTAATTTACAGGCCCCATCTATAGTTTCTCAGAAGGATCTACAACTTTTTCCATACAGTCAATTCAAATAAAACAAAACAAAAACAACAGTCACATGTTTTGGACAGCAGCTTCCCTCCATCTTGCAGAATGTACCTGTCCAATAGGCAAGAATGTCCCACTACCCACTAGGTCCACTGAAGCCATACTCATACAAGTATTAACCTTGCAAATTTAGCTTTCAGAGCAGAAGTACAAGGCCAGTTGTGTGGGTCAGGCCACCACACTGACAGCTACTCCCTGGTCCCAGATATCTTCCGGGGCTTCTTCATTTTGTTGCTCTGTTTGCATGTAGTATTACTACCTATTTGTTTATTTGTTTATTTGAGGCAGAGTCTTGTGGTTACAAGTATGCACTATCATGTTCATAATACAGCAAAAGAGATTCCTTTAAAATTTCAGCCTATTCTTCTGTCTGTTACTGCCCAAGACCCCCACAGCAGCCTCCTCTCCCTTTCAGCAGTGCCTGAGCGAACGAACGCTTAGGTCTGAGTCACTCTCGCGTCATGCTGCTGATGGCTCAGCGGGTGAATACACTTGCCTGAAGGTCAGATCATCCAAGTTCTATCCTTGGGATCCACACGGTGGGAAGACACGACCCCTTCAAGCTGTTCTCTGACTTCCGCATGTCCCCTACTGAGGGCCTGGGGACTTGGGGACTGGTCTCACTCCCCTCTTCAGGGGGGTGCGGAAGCCAAGGTCTTATGAAGATGGGAAATGATGCTGAGCCTGATCTGTAATCTTCCTGCCTCGACCTCTCATGTGCTAGGATTACAGATGTGCACTACAACATCTGGCTAGTAGGAGAAACTTCTAAAACAATCTACAATTTCTTTTAAAATGTCAGCAATATTCCTGGCTCTACACTTCCCCGTCTTGGATGGGAGGAAGAGAGTTCTGACTCACCGCTGATGGAAGAGTGTGGCGGGACCTCAGCATCCTCCTCCTTAGGCTAGTGATGAGGAACAGGTGACCATGCTGTTACTCATGACCCCACCCCACTGGATATAGATCCCATAAGCAGGTAGGCATCTCTGGGATGTGTGAGGACACCAGGCCAAGACATAGTCCTCGTCAAGTTCCCATCTGAGGCTCTGACCCCTGCCCTATGTACCTCTGTTTTGACTCAGGGATCAATTTGCCTTTGCTGGCTCAGTAGTTTATACTACATGAATGGACTGATAGCTAGACACCACAGTGCGTTAAAGATAAAGCAGGAGGCCCATCAAGGGGCTCTGCTGGCCTTGAACCAGTGTCTCTCATTCCTTCCTGAGCTCCTGGTAAGATCCAGTCCTGATTCAGCAGGTGGGGCGGAGACCACGTTTCTAACGAGCTCCTATATGATGCCCCAGTTGCTGACCACATTCTGAGCAGCAAATCCTCAAATACCTAAGAATCCTGACTCCGGAAGAAGATTCTAGAAGGCTGTGTTCACACAGTCAGAGAGCAGGCTCACCACACTCACCATGACATTGTGGGTGTTCACCATGCCTCACTGATGACTTCCCACTGACGCTGAGCTACACTGATGGTGCAGAGATGCCAAGGGGAGCTGACCCACAGTCACAAAGCTAGAAGGAAGCTGAGCTGAGATTTGAACCCAAGTGTGTTGACTTTCAGCCCCCCCCCCCCCATGCTGAAAGACCACACAATGCTTGCCTATTTCTGTGCATCCTCCCCAACAAAGTGATCTTTTTCATCAGACCAGCAGTGTGGAGTAGGAGCCCAGGTGTCAGGGCAGATCTGAACCCAAAGTCTGCTTGTTTCTTTGAGGCCCTTACAGGTTCTGTTATGGATAATGGTTAGAGAAAAAGCTAAACAAAGGAGATTAGACTCAGAGTTCTTGTTCTGAAAAGAAAGGGGAAATGCTGTGGGATAATGTTCTTGTACACTGTAAAGATTTGTCACTCATATTAGTTTAATAAAACGTTGAATGGTCAGTAGCCAGGCAAAAGTATAGGGGGGGGGCAACCAGACTAAGAGAATTCTGGGAAGAGGAAAAGTAGAGGGTCAGTCAACAACCAGATGCAGAGGAAGCAAGATAAGAATGCCTCACTGAGAAAAGGTACCAAGTCATGTGGCTAAACATAAATAAGAATTATGGGTCATTTTAAGATGTAAGAACTAATTAGTAATAAGCCTGAACAATATGCCAAACAGGCATAATTAATATAAGCTTCTGTGTGTTTACTTGGGACTGAATGGGCTGTGGGACTGGGTGGGACAGAAACTTCCATCTACAAAGTTCTTTCTCACTAAGGTGAAACCTGGTTCTTTATGCTTTGGCCCAGTGAAAAACGCTATGACCTCTTTTTTCTTTGGTGGAGACAAGCTAGGTGTAACAGCCTGGCCCAGCCCTCTCCCGGACTCCTCCCCTGTCTTCTGGAGGCAAAATTAGGTGAGCAGACTCCATCTTTAGGTCATGCAGCCTGACAGCCTAAGGCTTTTCGGTGGATGTCAGAGCTGGGATCTGTGGAGAAGGAGAGCTGTAAACTCGCTGGTGAGCGTTTCCACATCTGATGACCGTACTGCTTGATGTCAGGCAGCAGAGACTGAATGATGCATCAGTTTATAAGGTAGGATGGGCCTCGAAGAGCCAGCTCAAACCCTGTCAGAAGGGAGCAAAGGCAGGGGCTATGTCTTTGGACTGGGTCTAGTCAAGGTGACTCAGGCTAGCTTCAAACTTGCTACATAGCTGAAGATGAACTTAAGGTTCAATCTTCTTGCCTCTCTCTCCTGAGTGCTGGAACCACAGGCATGGACCACCGTGCCCAGTGTATGCAGCGTAGCCGATCAAACCCAGGGCTCTGGGCCTGCTAGGAGAGCGCTCTCAGCTGAGCAGCATCTCACAAAGCATCTCCTGAATGTTCCAAAGGCAGTGACCTCCTGAGGGAGACGGGAGGAAGACATCTTCTCTCCCTTTATGGTGAACACAGGGTAGGCCTGAGAATGGGACCACTGTAAGATGCTGGTCAGGGCTGACTCTGACAGACAGGTCAATGACATCATCATTCTTGACCCCCGATATCCCCACTTGCAGCCCATAGCCCCTTCACTGATCCTCCCCTAATAGATACCCGAGAACTGTCTTCTTCCTTCATTTCGACCAAGCCCTCAATCTTTGCCTGCCTTGGTCACCTCCAGTCTTCCCACCTCTTGTATAGCAGGATATGCCAGACTGAAGGATCCTTTCAAGACAGAAATCTGTCCTGTCAGCCCAGAACATCTCACCGTGTGGGGATAAGTCTCCAGCCCTTAGTATGACCTCTGAGAACCTGTTCTTCCCAACCCAGTGAAGGTCACCAACCATCTTCCCCACCCTGCACTCCGTGTGACCCAATATGGCAGGCTCATATCAGCGCACGTCTGCCCTCGTGGGCCCCACGAAGCCTAGTCTCCTCCTCCTGCTTTAGTTTCCCTCTTGCCTCTTCACCACTACGAAACCTGGGCTGAGTGACGGACCCATCTGGCACTCGGATGTGAATTTGCTGACACGGCCGCATCCAGGGACACTGCTATCTCTAAGCACAGAGTGAAAAGATTTGACCTGGTAAAAGGACGCAGGGATTACGGAAGGAAAGTCTTTATTTCCAAGGTGAAGGGCATGTGTGGGGAAGGTCATGAGTGTTACCGAGGCCTGAAGTCACATCCCTCACTTTTGGTGATGTTGTCAACAAGCAAGGGGACCACTGAGAGCTCTGGTTAACTTCAATATTGTGTTACGGACACGGGTGGAGCCTGGACTGGAACCCAGGGCTGTTTCCAGAAGGTCAAATGACCCAGGCTGCCTGAGGCTGCAGATTTAACCAAAGGTTTCTGGAGAAGGGGCATCAGAGATACTCCAGACTATGGACTTGGTGAGGGTGCTTAGGAGGTCAACTCCTTTCTGAAGAGATCTCTAAGCTAGGGAGAAAAGAAAGAAAATTCTGACAAAGTGGTTAGTTTTTCCTGGCTCTTAAATGGGGAGCTATGGTAGAGAGGGCTTGGGGCCTGACCCACATTCACTTACAGGAGCAGAGAGGGGCCCTGGGAGACTACCACCGCAGAGAGACATGGGGGTTCTGGGGCTGGAAGCCGCTAGGGCTAGTGACATTGACAACTCACACTCTTCAGGGGTGACCTTCTTGGTCCCGTCTCCTATCTTCCCAGCTCTCTCTGAGGTCAGCTGGCCTGACCCCTTCTCCACTGGTTCATGCTACTATGCACCCGGAATCCTTAGCCCCTCAGGTCACCGTTCTCGCTGTTCTCATAGCCTATGATCCCTGGACCCTGATCTTCCCGTGCCTGGCCTAGTCCAGATGTCACCTCTGCAGAGGCCCTCCTTGGCCAGCAAACCTCAGACATCTTGGGCCTCCTCACTTTTCCTTTCTGGTTCCTGTCACTATTGGAAATTGTTCCTTTGTCTGCCCCCATCCCCCACTGAAAGATAAGCTTCCTGTCAACAGCGGCCTGGCCTCTTGTTCTCAGCTGTATTATCGGTGCCCACGGCTGGTCCCGGCACACAGTGTGGCTTGATAAATACCTGTGGCAGGAAAGGAATGAGTGAGCACAGCTCTTCCATGCAGCGTTCAGAGCAGTATGCTCACAGCAGGCCCTGGGAGCCGCTGGTCCCAGATTACAGAGTAGGAGCTATGATTACAAGGGGAGACCCAGCATTCCCAGAAGGATGGAGGTGAGCGGTACAGGCCTGTAATTTTGTTGATTTTTTTTTTATACCCCAGTAGTCCCAGAAGACACTGTCTGTCATAGCAACATCAGAGAGGTTTGTCTTTTTGACATCTGAGGTTACCATTGGGGTCCAGAAACTTCCCACGCCCTCACCCTCAGGGACTGTGGCCCCTGCCAGAGCTCAGTCATCACTTGCCCCAGTTCCCAGATTCTTTGGGGAAAGGCTTCTTAGCCTGGTGCCTGGTGGCAACAGAGAGGAACACCTATGGCTGAGCAAGAGGACAGCTCTCCCTGAGCGAGCTAAAAAACCATCCCTTCCCCCTGCTTCCTCTGGTGTTGAACAAACACCGGATCTTCTGCAGAGGGCTCCGTGGTCAGGGAGAGGAAAGCCTTGTGTCTCTAGTTCACCAGGCTCCACACTGCCTCTTCATTAAGGGACTGATATGTCAACGGTCACCCAGACAAAAGAAGTAAGCAGTCTGCTGTCTAGAACTACAGTCCTGTGAGGGGCGAGGTCAGCAGGCTGTCTCCAGGCTGGCGGCCCCTGCCTTGAATATGGACATGGGGTCACTCTGTGGTCCAAGTCATTCCATAGCTCATACCTCATCCGCCTGGGGATACAAAGGGCTATGGGTAGGGTCACTCAGTTATTAGCACCGCGGGCTTTGTGGAAGCCCAGAGAGGTAAACTGAGGCCACCACCGGAGCACAGAGAGCCCTTACGTGGAAGGCGAGGTAACACAGCCTTTTCTGCCCCACTGTCTGGCTTCTGAGGTCCCCGGGCCCCTGTCACAGTAGTTTGCTTTTTACATCAGCAGCTATATAAACTCTGCTCTGCAATGACCATTTCCTCCCGAGGAGGCTCCTTGGGCCAGCAACTCAGGATACACAGGAAACGGACTCCAATCCCAGGATGGGCGACAGGAGATGGATTTTCCACAATAGTCTTTTAAAACAAGGCAGAAGGCTCCGTATAAACAGTAGGCTGCACCAAGGGGCTGCAGACGCAATCACGATCAGTCCAGTACCGAGAGCACTCTGCCCGCCCCTCCAATAAGGCTCCAGAAACACTTGGGAGACCACTGCCCCTAGCACTTTGATATTGCCACAGGTGAGGCCTCCCAAACAGGCAGCTAGGCTTCTTTGTTTTGGGTTATCTTCCCAAAAGTAACAGCCTGGGTGCATCTCTCTGTGGTAAAGAAGCAGGTTGGCCTCCTACCTGTAATAAGAGAAGAGGACTCCCTAAAGTCTGGGCTCCCTTCCTGTATTGCATCCACTGCACATGCAGATGATGTTCTCCACCCAGCATGTCGCCTCGAGGGAACTTAGCGGGAATGAGAACAGATGGAGGCATGCCACTGCTCACGCCGGTTACGGGGCTGTAATAAAGTCTAATATCTCTGGCTCAAGAGTTATATTTTGTATGGTGAGCCATGAATCATTAAGCTAACTTAACTGGCTCACAAGTACGGTGGAGTCAGATACCATGCACATGGATTTTTTTTTTGTTTGTTTGGGTTTTGTGTGTGTGTGTGTGTGTATTTGGTTTTGGATTTTTTTTTTTTGAAAGCATGTCACATGTTGCCCAGCCTGGTCTTGATCTCACTTCATAGCCCAGGTTGGTCTTGAACTCTTGATCGATCCTCTTGCTTCCATCCTGCAAGTGCTAGGGCAGGCTTGTGACACCACACCTTGATCCATTCAGAGTCTTGACAAAGCTGCTCCTACACCTACAGCCCGAGGGCAAGGCGACTGACTGCCTAGTTTCTCAGCCCCAGGTCTGTTCCACGTCCAGCACTCAGAAGCCACAGATTCTATTATTGGTATTATTATTGCTATTATTGGTGGGATGTCAATACACAACTCGGGCTGGCCTTGACCTCACTCTGCAGTTCATGCTAACCTTGAACTATCCTCCTGCCTCAGCCTCCTCAGTGCTGGGGTCACAGGCAAGCTCCTAAAGACACTTCTTTGAGCGGCACTTCACTTTGCAACTGAATTTACCACATACTTCTTTTTAATAAAACATGTGGTGTGTGACTTTAATCCCATCACCGGGAAGGCAGAAGCAGGAGGATCTCTCTCTCTGAGTTCGGAGCCAGCTTGGTTTACACACTGAAGACTACACAGAGGGACCCTGTCTCAGAAAGCAAACAAACAAATAATAATAAGACAAAAAGAACCATTGAGTGCAACCAAAAGCTAGTGACATTTGTTCTAAGGAGTTTGTTCAGGGGTCTTCAGGAGAATCCCTTCTGCAAACCAAGTTCTACTCACAGTTTCTTTGTTGGAAGCGAGAATGCTGAGCACTCTGAGCTACAGAGAAGTTTGTCATGGGCTACTGTCCTTACAGGGCAGGGGCATGCTCACTCAGTAGCAGTCTCCACAGGCTTAATGTAGGAATCAATCACCCTGGTCAATGTGCTAGCTAACTGAAGGTGCCAACATCAATTTCCTGGTTTTGATAACATACTAGAGCCAGTTTTCAAAATGTTCCAGAATTGGAGAGGTGGCTCAGCAGTTCAGAGCACATAATCCTCTTCTAGATCGCCTGAATTCCATACCCAGCACCCATCCTGGGCCACTCACAGCTGTCTTCAACTCCAATTCCAGGGGAAATCTGATGCCATCTTCTGGCCTCTGAAGGTACTGCACGCATGTGCATATACCTATAACCAGACACACACATGCACATAATTTTGAAATAACAAAATCTGAAGAGGAAATAAGATATTCAATTGGAGGAAGTAATTTGACGGTGGCAAGCAGCTGGTGTGGCCCTGGGATAAAGCCACCAGCACTGCAGTCGGGTAGCAGAACTGCAGGAGAGGAAGGTGTGGAGGCGGGTATTTCTGCAACATCTCCGAGTCTGTAATTATTTCAGAATTAAAAGGTAAAGCCAGACATAGTGGTGCATTCCTGTAATCCCAGCACTTGGGAGGCAGGGGCAGGAAGATTAACAGTTCAAGGGCATCCTCAGCTATATAGCAAGTTCAAGACCAGCACAGACCCATCAGACCTGTCCTGGTTGGTTTTGTTTTATTAACTTGACACAAACTAGAGGTATCTAAGTAGAGGAAACCACAGTTGAGAAAATGCTGTAGGATTTGCTGAAGGAGGTAGAGACAGGAGGATCACAAGTCCAAGGGCAAGGCCAGCCTTAGCTAGACATTTTTGCTGGCTGGTGGTGGCACACATCTTTAATCCCAAGGAGGTAGAGGCAGGCAGATCTCCACAAGTGAGTTCAAGGACAGCCAAGGCTACACAGAAAAATCCTGTCTTGAAACGAACAAACAAAAAAAAAAGCAAAAACAAAACAAAAGACAGGCCTTTAGAAAAGTCTGTAGGACATTTTCCTAATTAGTTATTAATGTGGGAGGGCATCGTCAGTTGTAGGTGGTGCCATGCCTGGGCAGGGGGTCCTGGGTGCAGGCTGAGAAATGAGCAGCCTTCCTCCATGGCCTCTGTTTCAGTTCCTGCTTCCAGATTCCTGTCATGTTTGAGTTCCTGTCATGTTTGAGTTCCTGTCCTGACTTCCTCAGTGAAGGAGGTGACCTGAGAGTTGTAAACAAAATGACCCTTTCCTCCCCTAATTGTTTTTGGTCACAGTGTTTTTTACAGTTACAAAAACCCTAAAACAAGACCCTATCTCAAAAAGAAGGCAGGGTGGGGAGGTATTTAAGAGGAATGCAATAGCCTGGCAATTAAACGAATGAGGAGCTCTAAGAGCCTTAGACCCACAGAATGTGTGCAATTGTTTAAATGAAAAAACTCAGGCACAAAAGAATTACTCAGTGTCAATGTCCTCAGTCACTCAACGCAATTGGGAGAGACTTCCAGGCTACCTGATTCCCAATTCGCAGAGGTTCAAGGCTACCTGACCCCAAACAGGAAGCTCCTAATGCTCAAGAAAACAGTGACAGTTGAGTGAGGGACCAAAAGGACTTGTGCTTGGTCTCAGCCCTAACTTGGTGGGTACAGCAGTAGCAGAGGAAGGCAAAAGAAGAGCCTTGCAGCCCATGGATGGTGATGCACACCTTTAATCCCAGCACTCGGGAAGCAGAGGTAGGTGGATCTCTGTGAGTTCAAGGCCAGCCTGGTCTACAAGAGCTAGTTCCAGGACAGGATCCAAAGCTACAGAGAAACTCTGACTCAAAAAACAAAACAAAACAAAATAAAGAGCAAAGCCTTGCTGAGGCTGGCTGTGCCAGTTCCTCCTTAGCCAGGGAAAGACAGTACATCCGAGAACGTGTGTGTGTGTGTGTGTGTGTGTGTGTGTGTGTAGGTCAGAGGACAACTTGAACAGTCAGTTCTTTCCATCTACCATGTGAGTTCCAGGATTTAAACTCATTTTGGTGGCAAGTACCACTGAGCCATCTGCTACCTCCAAGTTGACTTTTCTCTAAACTGGGGATTACCGGCTCTCAGTGAGCCTGGAAGGAAGGAATGAAGAAATGAGGAGTGGCTGGTACTAGTCCAGGCATATACTAGTAGCTCGGTAAAATGTGTGTCAATAAGGAAACTGATCAACAAGTCTTAACACAGCCCATAGCAGAAACATGAGTGAAGACCAAGGAGGACGAGGGCCTGGTTTCAAAGAGCCACAGACGTCAGCCAAAGAGATGGGTGTGTCTACCTCACTCTCACACAGTCTGGAGTTTGGGGGTACAGCCTGGGGGAGTCTATCCTCAACCTCCTTTTCCCAAGATGCTCACGCTCTTGAATAACACTGCCGTTTCTTGGCCTGAGCCACACATATCTTCTTCCCTGTAACACCTACTGGAGAGCTGCCTCTTGTGTGTGGGCTCCACACCTTCTATCTCCTTCCATGGCCTTCTCAGGCCTTGTGGAAGCTGGCTGTTCTGTACAGTGGCTCTTCATTCCCAGAATCCAGAAAACAGGTTTTAGTGCAGGTGAAAACAACTTAGGAGACCTTCTTAAGGGCAGTCCATTCGCCACCTTTATAAAGGACTTAATTGATACTCGAATATCAGTAATTGGTCAAACCCTACGTCTAGGACCTCACTGGCCCTGCTCACAGACCTCCCCTAAACCCTATCCCTGGCCCCAGTGCCACTATACAATGGCACTGGGTACTACTAGGGGCCAGCTTCTCTGGGATGAAGACTCTATCTTTGGCCACAGGAACACTGAGTGCTTAGCCCCTTTCTAACCCACAGGCTGGCCTGGACTCTAGGTGGGCCTGACCTGCCTGGACATATCCTAAGATGCCTGTGGCCAGGTGGACTGACACCTGGAATACACCCCAAGCCCCTCCTGGGCCGCAGAAATGCTTGCCATGCTCCAACGGCTCTGGAACTAAAACTGAGCCTCTCTGAGATTTCTCTCTGGAACTTTCCCTCCATGGAGCTCTAGGAGAGAGACACAAAATCGGTCCATTTTAAAAGAGAAACAGAGTCAGGCAGTGTGGCTCACACCTTTAATCCCAGCACTAGGGAGGTGGAGACAGGAAGTGATATGGCTGGGCGGGAGAGAGAGAGGAATATAAAATGGGAGGAGACAGGAGCTCAGGGCATTCAGTCTGAGGGCTCCTTGAGAGAGGATCTTGCCCCCCTTCGGTCTGAGGATTTGGTAGAGCTAAAAGTCTCTCTAGTGGCTGGCTTCTTCTCGGATCTTTCAGCATTTACCCCCATAACTGACTCTGGGTTTTTATTATCAAGACCAATTAGAATTCGCACTACAGGGGGCTAAGAGGGAACAGGGCTAAGGAAAGGGAGAGTTTCCTTTTGGGGAATTAGTCAACCCCTTTTCTCTCAATGACATTCCCTATGGTCACATTTATATAGGGGTGGGAAGGTGTCCTGTGTCTCACTCTTCCTGGCTGGTGGGGTCAGTTAACCTCATTGAGAGCTTCAGAGGTTGGTGAGGTGGCTCAGTGAGATGGAGGGACCTGTTGCCAAGACTGAGCTCCCTGCCTGGGACCTACGAGAGAAGGAGATGCCCAGCTCATGCTTTTCTCCGACTGCAAACGCACAGCAGGGCATGCGTCCACCTCCTCACAGAAAGTCAGTGACTTCCTTTAAAGATTTATTTTAGTTTTAATTATGTCCATGGGGTGGGGGTACCTCTGTACAGAGGTTAGAGGTTTTGAATCCTCCCTCCCCGGAACTGGAGGTACTGATCTATCTGCTCTACATACGTTCTGGGAACTGAACTTGGGTCCACTGCAAGGCCATCTCTCCAATTCCCACCTCCTTCTAAAAGTTGTTTTTATTACGAATTTATTTTGGGAGACAAATCTGTGAGCATCCCTTAGCCTCCATTTCCTAGTCAGTAAAATAGGGACAATAATTTCAGGTCACGTCATAGTGTTCGTGGGACTGTGTGGTGAAAATCCTAAGCATATGTGGAGACGTGGCAACAATAAGAACTAACACTTAGTTGACCCTCGGCAGGGGTCAGCCACGGTTCGAAACAGCTGGCTGCCAACAATTCACTTTTACCACAGCTTATGGGGTAGATGCCGTTATCACCCCATTTTCCAGATGAGGAACCTGAGGCACAGTTACTACATCTGGTCACTGACAGAGCTATGGTTTCCAGGCGTGAATGGAGATAGTCTGACTGTGAGATACGGGACCAAGAGGCAGTGGTACCCAAAGCCATGGCCTCCAGCGCCACCTCCAATCCTACCTTCCCCAAAGCAGCTCTGGCTCTTCTACCTGGGAGCTGGTTACTTCTCTCCAAGTCTAGCAAAGATGCTGAAGATACGTAGTCTTTTGTTGACTTTGAGGGTCGGGTAAGGAACACCCTTCAGAGGGGTGCCACTCTCCAGTTGAGGGGCCACCACCTGTTCAATCCACAGCACGTCCTGACCACAGGCTACTCGTGTCTAACTGGCAACTATAACCCTGGAGGCTGCTGGCCTGTGAAGGTCCAGCGCCAGCATTAACCTAGTGGGAAGACCACTGTGAAGTGACTGTCCTGAGAGCCGGCTGGACCCGGAAAACCAGGGGGCAGTGGGGCCCTCACGGTTCAGGGCAAAGCCCTGAGTTCACGCCTTAGTTCTGCCACTTTCATGGGCAGTTAACTGACCTCTCGGAAGCCCTCATGAGAAGTGATAACGCAGTTCTCAGCAGGAAGAGCCGTTCGCGGTAATGATAAGGAGCAGGCTATAATTACATTACAGGCCTCTACTCAAACTTTAGACATCCCAGTAATAGCGGGTCATGGCTTACCTGAGACATTTTTCTCTAAATTACATATGATTGATTGCATGAAACAGGTTCCAAATGGTGCTGCAGCGCCCGGCTAGGCTGAGCTAGACCCAGACCTGCTAGCTCGCAGGTGTGCTAAGGAGTACCCACAGGACCATAAGGCCCACGGGAGAGCAAGACTCAGGGAGTGTGCGCACTATAAGGGAGGTGGGGAAACAGTTGTGCTTGTGATTAGCAATCCTCTCCCAGGAGAAATTAAAACTCTCAGCGGCTCTGGTTGGTTGTTTAGTTTATGATACTTTTTAACTTAAAAACCAAAAAAGATTTTACAACAAAAAGCCTCGTATTGGTGTCTGCATGCACCTTTAATCCCAGCACTGGGGAGGCAGAGGCAGAGGCAGGCAGGTCTCTGAGTTCGAGACCAGCCTGCACTACAGAGTTAATTCCAGAACACAGGAAAACCCTGTCTCAAAAAAAAAAAACTATGTATGAGTGTTTTGTTTGCATGAACATCTGTGTACCACATGGCCGCCTCACATCTGAGGGGGCTGGAAGAAGGCTTTGCCTCCCCTGGGACTGGTTATTACAGATGGTTGTGAGCAGCCATTTGGGTGCTGGGAATAGAATCTGGGCCCTCTAGAACAGCCAGTGCTCTTAACCACCTGAGATGGAGTCTCCAGGAGACCAGGCTGGGCTTGAACTCACTGTGTAGCTGAGTGTGACTGTAAATTATTACATCTTTATTTTGCATGCATGGGGGTGGGGTCACATATGGAGGTCAGAGCACAGCTTAAAGTTGGTTCCCTCCTTCCACCACGTGGGTCCTTCTGGGACTCAAACTCCGTTTGTCAGACTTGGTGCCAAGTATCTTTATCAAAGTTACCTTGCTGGCCCAGACGCCTTGAACTACTAACCCTTGTGTCTTTCTATGTAGCTCAGTCTGGCCTCAAAATGGTAATAAAGTTCAGCTGAGCCTCTGACTCTTGATGCCCACCTCTGCCTGCCTTTCGAGGCCTCGGATTACAGGGTTACACACATCCTACCCTCTCAGGGTCTTTTGTGAAGAAGATATCAAGTCCGAGAGCCTCAGAGACTCCTCGTGAGCTACAGGCCAAGGGCTGGCAAGGATGTTTATGAAGCCAGTTGGAGGACAGTGGCCTTCAAAAGCAAAGGCTTGCAAGTCCTTTGGGGAGTGGTTAACACATTTCTAGCCTCCTCTTGGCTTAGGGAGGGAGGACTTCTCCGAGTCACCCCAGCCCTGCAGAGGGGCCATTGGCGCTTACCTGGGAGGAAGGGGATGATCCTCTGCTTGGGATCCTTCTGGCCGCCTTCAATAGGAAATTTATCCAGAAGCTGCATCTGCGGAGCCAGACAAACAGACAGGTTTGAGAACACTGAACAGGATCAGCATCCCACCGCAGCTCCACTGAGCTCACACGGATGAGTGACGCCTGAAATCCCTCATTTCACAGCCAATTAACAAACCACATGGGGCTTGAGAGAGAGAAGGGCAGAGCTCTTCACGCATCAAAGGGGGCGTCTGAACCAGCTCAGGAAGGGGGTGGGTCCAGAGGTCCAGAGACACTTGAGAGCGAGGCTGGGCCATGGACCAACAGGCCTGAAGGCCAGACTGGGGTTCCCAGATGCTCCTTTGGGCCCAGCTCCTTCTTACGTCATCTGTCTGTTGAGTGAATCCCTCAGCCACCTGCATCCTGGGCCAGGAACGGAGGGAGGCCCCACCTGATACTTCAGACAGACCACCCACCTTCCAGAACTGTGCTGCAAAAGCAGGCACAGATGTTATTAAAATCAAATCTATCGCACTGTCCCCACGGCCAGGGACCCCTTCCTCCCTTCTTTCTTCCCACCCTGAGCTCACTACTGCTTTTCCAGGGAGGAACCCTCAACAGCTGTTTCTTCTTTTGCTATTCCGGGCTGAAATTCTGTGTGAACGGGACAAACACACGGGAAGCAGGATGGACAAGGCCAGGGTCCTTGTGAGCGTGTGGCTTTAGCCAGGATGTCTGCTGGGTGTCCCAGCTGTGACCTTGGGCAAGGCAAGGAGCCTTCCTCAGGTACCTCCCTGACAGGATGAGGATCTGTTACTCGGTACCTAACGGCCACTTATTCCTTCCAAGGCTGCTGACACTCACTTGATCTTGGATTAAGGGCACTGGACATTAAAAAAAAAAGTCCTTGGCCTCAGGGTGTTTATATTCTGGTGAAGGGAGACAAAGAATAGACAAATTGGTCATCTGTCAGGGACAGTCAAGTGTTACAGAGAAGTATGAAGTCCGCTGAGGTGTCTAAGTAAGATGTGGGATCTTTTGTTTGGGGTGCTGAGAAAGATGTCATCAATGCAGAGACAAAGACCCCCAGAAAGTGAGGAAGCAGGGCACTATGGGTAAGACCTGTTCCAGAGAAGGAACCTGGAAGTGCAAACCACTGGAAGAGGCTGCATGGCTGGCATGTGTGAGTCAGGGAAGAGGGACAGGCAACAAGAAGAGAGAGGCGGGACGGGACAAATCATGGAAAGAGACAGTTGTGAGGACCAGAGGTATCCCGAGGTACCAAAGGGTTTTATGAAGAGGAGGAATGTGACCTGATCGTGCTTTGAGACGATGACTCCACTAGAGTGTAGTGAATGAGCCACAGGGTAGAAATGGCTGGAGTCAGGGGTCAGCATGGCTGGTGATGATGGAAAGAGGTCCTGTGCTAGACTGTGTGCCTGTATACATGCATGTGTGTGTGTGCGCGTGCGTGCATGCATATATACATGTGCATGTGTGTATGTGCACACGTGTGTGCATGCACATGTGTGCTGCATGTGTGTCCGTTCATCTACCCAGCTCTAACACATGGTTCTAGGACTGTCTCTCCCGTAATCATTACTCAATCTCCATATAGCATTTAGAACCCACATAGCAAGGGTTAGGTGGATTCCATTCAAAACAAGATTGTACCATAATCAACTTTCACTTCCCCAAACAGATATTTAGCAAAAGCTGGCTCATGAGTTTTAACTTTAACTCTCAAACATTTAATGATTCCTTGCCGCTACATTTAAATACAACTGTTGGGCTATAACGTTATAAATTTGTACCTAGGATTTCTGCAACACATTCTAAAATAAGGCTGCCAGCTAGAACCCCGCTCCCCTCACCTGTGTTCTATTTTTGTACATCTCATTTTGTACTACATCAGTAATTCTTGCTTAGTGAGGAGAAACTAGAAATTACAAAAGCAATGGGGGTAGGGGGTCAGAAGAGATGAAGGGAGCTAGATGTGGTGGCGGCGGTGCACACTTGTAATCTCAGCACACGGGAGGCTGAGACACAAGGATCAAGAGTTCGAGGCCAGTCTGGGCCGTGTCATGGCCAGTCCTCTCCATAACAAGACGGTGTCTCAGGAAAACACAAATGAACAACCAAAATTAAAAAGCTTTTAAAAAGGCAGATTAATCACTTACATTCAGTTCCCCTAAAAGCCAACACTAAAACTGTTGGGGGCATATATCCTTCCTGTGTGTATAAATAAAGTGACCTCACCAATCCTCTCATGCCACACACTGAACATTTTTTTCCATATAGATGAATATTTCCATATTAGCATTAATTTGAAGTGTTAAGGCCTTGTACAAACTAAGCAAACGCTTTACCACTGGGTTACAGTCCCAGCCCTATGTCAATATCAACATTCTTTTTTTTTTTTCTTTTAAAGACATGGTCTCACAATGTAGCCCAGGCTACCCAGACTGCCAAATGCTAGGATCATGTAGTCTCACTATGTAGCCCAGGCTACCCAGTTTTCCAAGTGCTAGAATTACAAGTGTGTGCCACCACGCCCGGCCATACTGCCATTTTTAATTATGACATAGAATTTCAGTGTCCGCATGGCCCACGGCTGGTTTGCCCGTCACCCTGTTTCCGACCTGTCACTGCTATATTCATCATTTAATAAACATCTTCACACCATGTGTCTCTCGGTGCTTCCTTTTCGATTTTATCCTATGCATATTTATAAATGAATCTTTTCCAAAATGTTGAAGATCTATAATACCATGTGTAGGCCAGGCCTGGGGCCTCCAAGTAATGGCTCCATAAGGGGTCTGAAGGGACAGCACTGAGGTATCTGAGAACAAAGGAGGGCCCAGTCAGACACCCAGATATGGAGTGCTATGCTTTTCTGAATTAACTTTCTCTGGAACCAGGGTGTACCTGGGCCACAGCAAGCTGTGAGACCTCACCTACGAGGTTGTATCACTGAGAACTCGGGCAAGTCTTGCTATAGGGCAACACTGGCCATTATACAGCCCAGATGGCCATGAACTCTTGATCCCCATGCCTCAGTCTCCCATGTGCTGGGTTACAAGTGTGCACCGCCGTGCTGGCCTTCTTCACCTTCTGACTGCCCTCCTCCTCCGTGCCCTGACTTTGTAATCTCTAGTTTCTCCTCAGGTAACAAACTTACAGCGCCCTCCAGCTCTGCCACCCACATCACCTCTAACTCCATCATTTTACTTTGGGCCTCAGATTCTGACTCACACTGAGCACAGGGAACAGGGCGCTGGGAGGAGTGGGCAGGGAGGGACTCGGGCTATTTCTGCATTCATTCCTTTTCGCTAAGACACAGTATGCCTTCCAGATGACAGTTTCTCTGCTACATGTTAGGAATAAGTCAGACGGCGACATCGCCATGAGGGAGCTCCCATGCTGGGCTTTCACAACCTTCACCCAGCAAAGGAGGAAACTGTGAGGGATGAGAACGTAGTTCTGGTTCCGAGAGGCTGGGTTGGGGCCCAGGTGCCTTCACTTTTCCACTTCAGAGTTGCTATGGAAACTGCGGGTGTGCAGACTGCCTATAGCAAAGATGTATGGCTGCACTACCCACAGGGTAACCTCTGTCTGCACATGACAAGGGTCCCTTGCAATGCAGCCAGTCCAGGTCGAGTTAGGCTGTGCAGGTAAGACATGCTGGATAAGAAGTATACAAGAGAAAAGAGGGAGAGGAATGAAAGGAGAGGGGAGAGGACAGAAGGGAAGGATAGGATGGGAAAGGGGACGGGAGAGAAAGATAGAACAGGGGAGGGGAGGGAAGGGAAGGAAAAGGGTTTCATTAAGAATTTTGTACTAGGGGCTGGAGAGGTGGCTCTGTAGTTAAGAGCTCTGTCTGCTCCTCCAGAGGACCCCAGTCTGAACCTGTCAATACAGCTCACAGCCATCTGTAACTCTAGTTCCAGAGGATCCAACGCCTCCTTCTGGCCTCCTCAAACACTGCACACATGTGATACATAGATAAACATGCAGGCAAAACATAACATAAAATTAAAAAATGGGAAAAAAGAATTTGGTATTGATGATATATTGAGAATATTCTAGAACAACTTATAAATGAAACACTTTTATTTTATGTATTTTTATCTTTAACTCTGTGTGTGTGTGTGTGTGTGTGTGTGTATTTGTGCATATGAATGCAAGTGCCAACAGAGGCCAGCGGCATCAGAACCCCTGGAGCTGGAGTTACAGGTGGCTGCCAACCCCCATATGGTGCTGCTACATGAACCCAGACCCTCTGCAAGACCACAAATGGCTCTTAACCACTGAGCCCCTTTTCAGTCCCCAAATAAAAATATTTTAAAATTTAACTTTGCCTGCTTCCTTGCACATTTTAAAGTGGTTCCCAGAAACTGCTGTGATTACCTATGGAGCTCACGCTGTGTGTCTGTAGAACAGCACAGGTCAGGGCGCAGTGGTCCTCCTGTGTGCCCTGGGAGGGGAGGGCGGCTGGGGTACAGAGCTCCATAGTGGCTGAGGAGAAGGCTTCTGGGTAGAGTCAGACAACTCGGGCTTGACAATGATGCCACATTCCTGCTGCCTTCCCAGTGGAAGCAAAACCTGAATTTCTACAGTGGGTCTTTGTGCCTCCTGGGGATGCAGGGTCATCTGTGACAGCCTGGCAAGTGTGGGGACGGTTCCTGGGGGGTGAGGGCACAGTACAAGGGCCCACTGCCTCCCTCTCCCTAGAGAGCACGGCTTCCTCTTGGAGTACTTCTGTTTAACTAGCATCCCACTCTCTACCCCAGCCAGTATGAGGCCATCTGCTGAGTCCTGGCTCAACAGGGCTTTCCCAGAGCTGTGAGCCCCCAGCTGGCTCATTCCGTACTGGTAGCCCTCAGGTGTGGTGCCCAGGCCCCATCACCGAATGCACCACAGCTAGGTTAGCAGAGCCTTGGAGTGGGGTCCTCCCAGTCTTGAGTCCTACGACTCACGGCCATGGAACACAAAGCCAGGCTAAGCAGCTGCCAGTGATACTTCATCTAGCAACAGGTCGCCTTCCAAAGAAATCAAAAGCCCTGGCCGTGACTCCAGAGCAGAAACCAAACAAAGGTGACGTAATGGAGCTGAGCCAGCAGTGTGTGAAGGCAGCAGCCCTTGGTCTGGGAGGGCTACACAGTTAAGGGCCTACGATGGCTGGACGGTGGGCAGCGTGTCCACATTGGATATCCAGAGCCAGTGTAACTTCTTCGGAGGCGGGCAAGCCGCACAGTGCCTGACAGGTAAGGCTGAGCCCCACAGAGAGACGCAGGAGCTGAAGACCTGGCCAGGCTTTCCCGAGGAGGAAGCCTAGGAGCTTGGGCAATGGGCAATGAGAAGGGTCTCACCCGCTGTGGAGTTCTGCTGTGACCACTTTTTTAGGCAAGTAGAGTCTCCTGTCACCCTTGGAGGCCCTGAGTCAGGACAGAAGAAAAGCAGGTCTCCTTGCCAGGGTGGGTCCTGGAGCGAGAAGTGCCTGGCCACAGCAGCCTTTAAAGCACAGCGCAACCCCTTCAGCACGGACTGTTTAGCTAAGGGGTGGGTCGTGAGAGAGATACTGGACAGTTAGGTTCCAGGAGCTGGCTCGGCCAGGGAAAGCTGATTCCACCCTCTCCCAGGGCAGGGCTCCGCAGTAATAAACTCTGGGGAGAAAGGAGGCGGGCCCACCCAAGTGGGGCACATCTGTAACCCAAGAGGTCCAACTGCTGGCCTGCTGAGAGGGAGGAGCTCCATCCAGTGTTTCCACCTTAATCCTTTAGAGTCAGACCATTTCTACCCAGGGAACAAAAAGAACATCGCTGGGAGTGTGTGGCAGGATTTCCCAGTGAAGCCCTACAAATTTCCCTTAAAAAAGAGAAGTGCCCAGCGCCCAGTCTGTAGGACCACAAGTGAGCAAGGAAACCTCAAGAACCCGTTTGTCCTGTGGCCTTGGCAGCTCCTATGTTAGATGCTGGAGTTGCTATGCATCACAGAGGCAGTGGCAGTAAAGGCAAGCCAGCGTGGCAGCTCCCAGCATCCCAGCGCTCTAGAAACAGTTGTAGGGAGCCTCGGAGCTCAAGGCTACACACCAAAGCACTATCACAAAATCCCCACACCAGTTAAATCAGAGAATGCTAAGCGCAGCATCTCACCCTGTACACGCCTTCCAGTCCCTGTGCTCCTGGGTGGCCTTCCCAGTGAGACCTACTCTAAGAGTCCTGTAGGACAGTCCCAGCCAAAGGGCACCATGTTCCTTCTTTGAATCCCAACAGAACTTGAAATATGTTGATCCTAGCTGACAAACTGACACAGCCTTTGTGATTTACACCAGCCACCCCCACCCCCTTGAGACAGGGTTTTACGGAGGCCAAGTTGGCCTGGAACCCACTTCGAGGCTGAGGATAACCTTGAACTTCTGATCTTCCTGTCCACCTGCTGGGATTACCAGCACACACCACTACGTCTGTTTTACATGGTAAAACAGATAAAACCAACTCAGGGCTTCGGGCATGTGAGACAAATACTCTACCAGCTAACTGTGGAACAGCCACAGCCTGGTGGTTTACTCCTGTTTATTCAAGTACTGAAGAGGAGAACTCTTTGCCCCTCAACAGTGAGACATCCTGTTGGACCCATGTGACATGACGGTATATAAATAATAGATGGGGGGCGGGGACTAGGTGCTACCTCTAAAGTATTTATTTAGCAAAATCCTCTTATTTGGGGGACAAGGGAGTTTGGCAGAATTCTCTGTTCAAATTAAACCTGCTATCGAATGTGAGCATAGATTTCAGGGGTGGATACCCCATTATCGGAGCAGTCTGCTAGCCTGCTGAGAAGGCTCCTCTGCCTTCTAAATTAGCTTAAGTCCTTGTCAAAGAGTCAACGAACTCCAGTCTGTTTCAGGACTTCATGCTGTCTGGTGACCCCCGCCCCCCAATACCATCCTCTCGATCTCTAAAGGATTTTGTTAAGTCTTAAAATTTTTCTTTTTCAAAATTAGTGGTTTTAGACCCTCTGCAATTAACAATGTTTAGGCTGATTATGAAACAGTGTTTCTCAACCTTCTTAATGCTGCAACCCTTTTAATACAGTTTCTCATGCTGTGGTGACCCCCCCAATCATAAAACTATTTCATTGCTACTTCATAAATTTAATTTTACCACGGTTATGAATTGTAATGTGAATATCTGTATTTTCCTATGGTCTTAGGTGACCCCCGTGAAAGGCTCATTCAACCCCCAAAGGGGTCGTGGTGACCCACAGATTGAGAACCACTGCTCTAAAATAAAAGCTCTTGAGATTGGGGAGGAGGAAATACACAGAATTCACACACCAATCTAGGGGGCTTTTTTTTTTTTTTTTTTTTTTTTTTTAAGACAGGGCATCACTAACTGGAGCCTAGACTAGCCTGGAACTCAGCCCCGCCTGCCTCTTCCCCCAAGTGCTGGGAATAAAGCAGTTGCGTCACGTCCCTGGTAAGAACAGCTACCTTCACAACGGAGACTTCCACTCTTTAATTTGTTGTTCAGCGTGTGTGAAGACTTTACACATTTTTTTTATTTACATTTGTTATTTGTTCTAATTAAGAATGAACACACAGCTGGGCGGTGGTGGCACATGCCTTTAATCCCAGCATTTGGGAGGCAGAGCAGGACCTCTGTGAGTTCGAGACCAGCCTGGTCTACAAGAGCTAGTTCCAGGACAGGCTCCAAAGCTATAGAGAAACCCTGTCTCGGAAAACCAAAAGAATAAAAAAAAAAAATGAACAACAAATGCGTGTATGTGGGGGCAGTGTTTATGTACACAGTGTTTGCTGAGAGGCATTCAGTCTAGAAAGGAACCTAGGTCTTGTGGTACAGACCTGTAAAACCAGCTAATCGAGAGGCTGAGGCAAAAGGATGGAAAGTTCAAGGCCCTCCTGTGCTACAGAGTGAGTTCAAGGCCAGGCTGGGAAACTCAGAAAGCTCTAGTCTCAAAACCAAGTGTAAAAAGAGAACATGCCCAGCACGTTCAAGGCCCTGAGTCAAGCTCTAGTGCCAGGAGGAAATGAAACCATTGGTGTTCACAACCAATAAGAAGTTACACACAAACTCAGAGATTTCTCAAGAGGTGACCTTTTTTTTTTCTTTTGGTTCTCATTAAAAACAATTTAATCCCTGGATGGTATAAGACAGGAAGTCCTTGAAGAGAAAATAAGAAAAGACCTCGAGAAGAAAATGTGGGCGATCAACAAAGGAACACATTAGCATCCCTGAACTATGCAGTTCACAAAGGCTCAAGGGGTAAATATTGTGCTTAGTGTATCTGACCACAATTCAGTAAAAATGGAGAGAGGGAGAAGGCACGAGTGAGCAAGGGACAGATGAGGAAAGATGGTGAAGGAAGGAGGGGAGGGAAGGATAGGGGGAAAGGACGGGGGGGGGTGTCTCAATACTGAGTAGAATGAGAGCCCAGCAGAGTGGGGCTTGGAGTGGAGGGCACTTTTGTTAACATGGTCTCTCCCTGAGATACATTCATTAACATTCTCCCCCGTTCTTTAAGACCTACATACACATAAAGCAGAGCAAACCAGTGTGGACAGTGGCTCCAAAACCATACCAGCTAATCTGGTTACCCTCTGGAGTCCAAGCAACGGGCAAGATGCCACAACTCATTAACAAAAAGATTGGAGAACAAGAGGATGGGGGATGGGGCTATGGTTCACTGTAGGACAGAAGGGGGCAGCCTAGAATGGGGCGGTCATTAGAGATCCCAGATGCTGAAGCTGATGTTGGACAGTAGGATGGATGCAAGCTCCCCCATAAAAATCACTACAGCCCCTCACAGCTGATCCAACACTACAGCCCCTCACAGCTGACCCAACACTACAGCCCCTCACAGCTGACCCAACACTACAGCCCCTCACAGCTGACCCAACACTACAGCCCCTCACAGCTGACCTTACACTACAGCCCCCCCACAGCTGACCTTACACTCATGCAGACATTAAGAAAGCCCAAGAAAGGGGCTGAAGAGATGGCTCAGTGGTTAAAAGCATTGCCTGCTCTTCCAAAGGTCCTGAGTTCAATTCCCGGCAACCACATGGTGGCTTACAACCATCTGTAATGGGGTCTGGTGCCCTCTTCCAGCCTGCAGGCATACACGCAGACAGAATATTGTATACATAATAAATAAATAAATATTTTAAAAAAGAAAAGAAAAAGAAAGCCCAAGAAAGAAGACAGCAACAGAGAGGACTCTTCCACCCTGGCAAGGATGACTTTATTGTTGGGTCATAAAACCATAACATGCTAAAGCCAAAATACAGGGTACTAGAACATTCCCCACTGCCTAAAGGGGTCCACTGTAGCTTCCAAAGTCTGCAAAAAGTTAAAGAAGTCCTTCTTGAGTATGTTCTGGAAATCACACAGCTGTCACTGATCCAAGCCCCTTCCCTTTACCATGGTGGTCTACACGCTGCATTAAGAGGATCCAGTGTGAATCATGGCCCAGACTCTGAGTGAGCTGGGACACCCCCACAGAAATAGGGTGGCTTTGGATGAGGGTCATGTTGCTTACACATAATAAAAGTTAGGGAGGGGCCAAGATGAGGGACTGGGCAGGCAAAGCAGACTTCCCCAAGAGGACCAGGGAGCTAGGCTCTGAATTAACACAGTGGGAGCGAAAGGAAGACAGGCGCTCAGCCGGAGGACAAGAGCAGAGGCTTGTGGGTGTGAGGGTCGGTGCTGCTACAGGAGGCAGGCAGAGCGGACTGAGTAGCCTTGCTCCTGAATCCCATGAAATGCCGCCATGTGTCAGGGAAAGTGGTGAGATCCAGGGTGGAGGCTTGGGAGCGAGGACACAGTTGGCACCAGTGTTGGTAAGGGTGGGTGCCCAGCGTGCATCTCCAAAGTGGGCCAGACATGCTGGCGCGGCCCCAGAAATGCAAAGGATGGAGCCACTGCCAGAAGTCAGCTGGAGGACACTGCCACTCATAGCTGTGGGCTCTAGGGGTGGAGGGGTAGGAGAAACATTGCGGGAGCTGCTGAGGCACCAGTGCTCACTGAACAGCCATCTCCATCAGGTCTGGGGGAGTCAAAGAGGTGTCTCTTCCTGAAGCTCCAGGAGAAAGAGTCCCCACGCCTCCATCAGCTTCTAGAGGTCGCCCTCACTTCTTGGCATATAGCTTCCCCACCTCCTCCGTGTGTGTGTGTGTGTGTGTGTGTGTGTGTGTGTGTGTGTGTGTGTGTGTATTGTGACAGAGTCTCATATAGCCCAGGGCTGGGCTTTGTTTAGAACATGGGGTGCAGCTGAGGATGGACTATGAACTCTGCCTGCCTCCACCTCTCAATGCAGGCAAGGGCCACCACGGCCAGTTTACATTGTGCTGGGGGGATTAAACCCGGGACACAGTGAATGCTAAGCAATGGCCCCACTAACTGAGTCACAACCCCAGGCCATGTGCTGTCTGACTGGGTTATTTTGTTAGGGCCATCATGGCACAGCATCATAAATTAGGTGGTGTAAATGACATGGGCCTACTGTCCCACAGTTCTGAGTCCAGAATCCCAAACCCAAAGTGTCGGGGGCTTTGGCTCCTTCTAGGGGCACAAGGGAGACTTTGCTGCTCGCTTCACCATGGTTTCTGGTCATTATGGCCACACAGGAACTCTATGGCTGATGAAGCGTCACCTTTGTCTGCACATGCCTCTCTCCCTGTGACCCAATGTCCCCTTTGAGAAGGTTATCAGTCACGCTGCACAGGAGACCTGGCCTACTCCAAAGCAGACCTCATCTTAAAGATACGGCCACTTCCTGAGGACTGGGGTTTAGTTGTCAATATATGGACTGGGAGAGCATTATTCTCTACACATGCACACACGCACAAACATGCATATGTGCATGCACACACACATACATACACACACACACACACATGCACGCACACTGTGCGTGTGCACACATACACCTTAAGACAACAGATAACCACTAAAGGAAACTTGCTGCCCTCCTCCTCCCAGAAGTCTTGCTGGAGTCGCAGTGGCTTGGCACAGCAAGTTAGTAAACATGAGGAATAAACAGGCTGAGCCGGGCAGCTCTATACAGATCTGTTCCCTTGTCTGCTAGGCGGGGACAGTAGTACTGAGGTCGAGGATCTAGTGGGGATAGTGGGAAGCAGATGGGGAAGCTGTTTTGGCCAGGCCCTACCTAGCTGTGAGTATCCAGGGGCCCCAGGGAGCTGCCCAGCTGGTGTGCGTGGGCCAGTCTCAGAGTGGAGGCCTCAGATTTTCCCAGCAGTTCAGCGGGTGTTTGTGTGTTGGGGGAGGGAGTTCAGCCAGGACATGTGTTACATTTAACATGGTGGAGGCTGGGCCAATCGCCTACCACCTGCTGAGGGACTCACAAAGAGGGAGGAAATCAGTGACATGCTATCAGAGCTATTTCCAGACTGTGAGCCCTCTCTCTGTGCCTGGAAGGTGCCCAAGCAGGCTGGCTACCCCAGTCTTCCCCATATCTATCTCCATGGGCTCACGCCACATACATGAAAGAGAAAGAGCACTGGATTGCAGTCAAGTGGAGGGTTCCAGTTCCAGCCTGCCAAAGACTTGGTGAACTGGGAAACCCTCTCTGGGCCACAGTAACCCCAGTGAAGAAATAGCTGTCGTGTCCGGATCCATGGGCATAGCAAAAACACTCAAGAAAGGGCTGCTGAAAGGTAGGCCCATTACCCCTGTCCCTTCCCGGGGACTGACGTGAGGTGGAAGAGGGAAAACACGCAACATGGTTAGAACTGCGGAGAACGGAGGAAACCGTCAGACGCGGTGCAGCAGTGGAACTCAGTCACGGGACACTTGAGGCACACTCTCCCATCAACCACTGATTAAGAAAATTCTCTACAGGCTTGCCTACAGCCTGATTTTATGGAGGCATTTTCTCATTTCTCTGATGACTCTGGCTTGTGTCAAGTTGACACAAAGCTAGACCATCATCTCTGAGTAAGAACAGTGCCACGGAGTGAAGTATGGGTGAGTAGGACGGCACAGGTAAGGGTAGGTTTGGCTTACTGTCAGTCTGTGGTACCGGGCTGTCTTAAGACAGTGACACCTGACTCCTGGTGCCATTCCATCTCTGGTGCTGTCCTGAAGCCTTCTAGCTCCCAGGAAAGCTGGGCAGTGTCCGTTAGGCCCAGCCACCCCTTACTGTCAATGGCTGAAAGGCCTTTAGGGTACGTCCTCGGTGACTTGACGGCCTTTTGCATCCTAAAGCTCTTGGCTTCATCCCATGTTAGTCCCCACGCCCTTCAGCTCTCTCTGGTCAAGAGGAAAGGGTAGGCATAATACCAGAGGAGCCAACCACCGGGAAAGCCAGGGGCAACTACGCCAGGGCAGAGGTGTGGGCTTAGCCAGCTTCCAGCCTGGCTTTGGGAGAAGTGAGCAGGCCACACATGCCATGAAATGTAGTTCTCCTCCAGGGAACAGGGCACCCTCAACCTACTCACGAGACGGCAATGCCCAGGGATGGTACTTCCTGGCTCTTCCTCCTTCACTCCCAGGAAGGTGGCCTGGACTGGAGGGTCCTGATCCTGAGGAGGGCGGGGCTGAGTCTGAGGGGAGGAAATTGGACTTCCTGCTGGAGGCAACAGGGAGTCTCTGGAGGATGCTGAGCAGAGAAGGGACACATGCAAAGTGAATTTTAGAGAGACACATCTGGCTCCTACACAGGCTGGGTAAAAGAAACATCTGGGGGGAGGGCAGCAGTTGGCCAGAGTGCTACTGATGCCCAGTCAGGGCAGGGTGGTAACAACCACATGGAGGTGAAGTCTGGCTACGATCACCCAGCTTCCTCCTAGAGGTCTGTGGTCCCTTAGCCTTGCCAGAGACCCCTTCTAAGGTTTCTAAACTATGCCCAAAGTTGCCAACACCTCCCTCTTCCAGAACATCCAAGAAAAAAAAAAGAGGGAAGAGGCCCTGAAGATGTGAGAAGAGGGGAAGAGAACAGAATGGAACCTTTTCCCCTAGTCTCAGTTTTTTATTCTTACCTACTGTATGGTTAAGATTGCGGTTCCCAAACTGCCTGGGGTGCCCTGAGATCAAACTCTGCCCAAAGTTTGGGACAGAGAACAGAGATGAGGCCTAGGCAGACCTTTAGGGCCAAACTACTGTTCAAGGCAATGAGATTCTGGTCCAGGCTCTAACGCGCCCTCCTGATGGAAAGAGCGGCCAAGCAGGATGTCAGGATGTGTATGATGGCACACTAACGCCTTACTTCTTTCTGTAACTCAAGTGGCTTCATTCCCTGTTGTTTTCTCAGTTCTAGCTGCTTCTTCTTCTTCTTCTTCTTCTTCTTCTTCTTCTTCTTCTTCTTCTTCTTCTTCTTCTTCTTCTTCTTCTTCTTCTTCCTCTTCCTCTTCCTCTTCTCCTTCTCCTTCTCCTTCTCCCCCCTCCCCCTCCTCCTCCTTCTCCTTCTTCTCCTTCTCCTCCTTCTTCCCCCTCTCTCTTCCTCTGTGTGTGTGTGTTTTGAGGCAAGGTAGCCCTAACTGTCCTAGAACTCACTCTGTAGACCAGGCTGGCCTTGAACTCACAGAGATCGTCTACTTTTGCCTCCTGAGTGCTGGGATTAAAGGCATGCACCCCCATGCCCAGCTGTTTACTCTGTTCTACACGGGTCAGGGTCTTTTCAGGCCTTAAAGTTCTTTCCCCACAAATGTCTTGTACAAAAGGGAAAAACAAAAGAAGAGGCTGAAGAGAAGGCAAGGGTGGAGTGGGCAGAGCCCAGCTCTTTTACCAGCCTTCCCCTTGAGGCTTAGCTACCCAGGAGCTCGCCTCTGCTTTTCTGGGGCCAGAGAGCAGCTATGACCGCAGAGAGTGCAGGTCAGACCCAGCCAAGCCTTTCCAGGCAGCAAACACTCTAGGGTTGTAGCACAGGGTCCAGGCACCTCCACAAAGCTACTATTATTGTCTGCGCAGACAAGGGAGTCCAGCAAAGGACACGCTGGCCTTCTGAGTTCTGGCTAGGGTTACTGAACCAGGAACTTGGGTTCCCCAATGCTCCCCTTTGTCCATTACAAATTTCACAACCACATGAATGTCACTAATGTCCCAGTAATCACGGTGCCAAGTAAACACCAGCTCTGAATGCTGCTGCCTCGGGCTTCATACCCGCTACTGGCTTTCTGCCATCTGCATGGGACCAGCATGCTCAGGACCTCTGCATCACTGGTACATGTAGTCTTGTGTCCTGCTGCCTCACATGCGTCCCCACACATTGCACAGCTGTCTGTAGTCCTCACAAGCACAGCACACTCCTGCAGCTCCCTCTTCTGCAGGTGGCTTCTGCAGAGTGGCCATGCTTCTAGAACTTCACATTTGTCACATGACCTGTTTACGTGACCTGTCAATGCTTGGAAGTGTATAGAAGTGAACCTGGGCATTGAAAGTCCCACTGTTCACCACAGTGGTCAAAACACACCGGACACATCTAACCCACGCTTCCTATCCTCTCTTGCTGGCAGTATAGTCACATGACCGCATCCTGGTTGGTGGAACTTGAGCAGGCTCCACCCTCAACTCCACAGGCACAACCTATGAAACTCTTCCTGCACTCCTCCAGTGGCCTCAGATACCAATCCACAGGAGATGGGGTCTGCAGATGGGTGAGTCCCAACTCCTGAATAGCTTCCTGGAGCTGAACCTGCCACTGTCACTGACTTATTTTGGTCTGGGACACGAACAGAAAATGAAAGTTTCTTATGTTAAGTCACTGAGAGTTTGTTAGGCAGTGGCTGTATTATCCTAATACAGGGAGTTTAGCCAAGGTCTCCGGAACTAAACTGAAAATGTAGAGTCCGTCTAGGAATGATCTGGGGCCACACAGCTCAGGCAGTATAGTCCCTGCATGGGGACTTCTATACAAAGTGAGCCATCCTTCCCCAGCCCTGCCAGCCCTGCTTCCCAAAGTGAATGAGCCACCGCTGGAAAGCCTGGTTCTTCAAGTCTGCAGCAAGTACAGGGACACAAACTCAGGTCCAGTTCCTTCCGGGTCACCTCAGGCTAGGACCAAATGGCTCTGCACAGAGATCACACTTGAACAGAAAGAAGAAACAACACAGAGAACGGAGACCAACAATAGGGACATCAGCTAAGAGCCTGGTGGAAAAGCAGCATCACCCTGCCCGCTGGCTACACCCAAACCTCTATTTGAACAAGGGCACAGAGTGCTTCAGGCACAGCTAGAACTCAAGAAGTCCCAATGTTCTTTGCCCCCCATGGATTTGATAAGATCTTCAGCAAGTGACGGCAGACCAGTCCGTAGGTGAAGACCAGGACTGCCCAAAGGAGTGGAAGCCTAACACACCTGCCTTTGAAGCAGAGAAGCATGTGGCCCCTCACCATCTCCCACAGCCGATGCTCCCTAGGATCCATTCACAATGATTTCCCTGCTGGCCTGGTAAACAAGCATTGCTCTAGTGACTGGGAAGACAGAAGCCACGGAGCTATTTCTTCTCCTAAAGCTCATGTGGGGAAGGTGAGAGCAAACAAATGGCTGATAAGATGACAGACGAAGAGAAGAGACTTGAAGACAAGGTAGGCGGTCAAAGGAGGCCTTGACGTGGCCTAGGAGGGAGGCCTTGATGTGGTCAAAGGAGGCCTTGACGTGGTCAAAGGAGGCCTTGACGTGGCCTAGGAGGGAGGCCTTGACGTGGTCAAAGGAGGCCTTGACGTGGCCTAGGAGGGAGGCCTTGACGTGGTCAAAGGAGGCCTTGACGTGGTCAAAGGAGGCCTTGACGTGGCCTAGGAGGGAGGCCTTGACGTGGTCAAAGGAGGCCTTGACGTGGCCTAGGAGGGAGGCCTTGACGTGGTCAAAGGAGGCCTTGACGTGGTCAAAGGAGGCCTTGATGCGGTCAAAGGAGGCCTTGACGTGGCCTAGGAGGGAGGCCTTCATGTGGTCAAGGAGGGAGGTCTTGCTTCGTGACTAGAGGCTCAATGCTCAGGGATCCACTCTTAAAGATGTGGGGAAGGGAGTCCTGGAGAAAGGAGAACAGCAGGGACAGGAAGAAGGCTCTGAGGTGGCAGTGAGGGGAGCAGGGTCAGTCTGAAAGGGCCCATGAACTGATCACACAGGGTCAGGGACTGGAGTTCAGAGTTCATTTGGAAAAGACGGCAGATCTTTCAGGATGCTTATGCACAGGGCCATGGTATGACATGGCTTCTGTCTGAGAAGGCGCACCCTGATTGGCAGAAAGCCTGGGAACAGAAGCACAAGGCAGAGAGGAAGACTAAGTCCGCGTCTCTCAGGTGCGAGCAGAGTGGTCAGAGCTGCAGGGCTGTTCTGAGGGAGGTCTGAGAGGAAGAGCCAGTTCTCCGTGTGTTGGACCCAGGATGTCCAGCTAGGTCTGTGTGGTCCCAACTGAACTCGACTCTCTTGCCATGCCTCAGGGGCCCCTAACAGCTGGCCTGACTCTGGCTTTGATGACTTCTTCCCAGGTTCCCAAAGCTGCTTTCCAGGCCAGAGTTGTCTTCTGTCATTGCCCCCAGGAATCTCTTTCAGGCAAGAGCTTCTAGCAGTCTCTTCACATTGGGGGAAGTAGGGAGGAAGTGGAACCCAGATGGAAAAAGAGAAATCCCAGAGAGAAAATAAAAGTTGGGTGGGGTTGCCCGGGGAAGCCTTGTAAAGCAGCCCACGCAAGAGAGCTGTGTTCCCACAGACAGCCATGCCCTTGCAGGGAACCGTGTGCCGTGCTCCCGCAGAGTGTGGTGCCCACGCAGAGAGCCATGTCCCTGCAGAGAGCCATGTTCACACAGAGAGCTGTGCCCCTGCAGAGTGTCATGACCACGCAGACGGCCATATCTCCACTGAGAGCCATGTCCCTGCAGAGAGCCATGTTCACACAGAGAGCTGTGCCCCTGCAGAGTGTCATGACCACATAGACGGCCATGTCTCCACCAAGAGTCGTGTCCCTGCAGTGTAGCATGACCACACAGACGGCCATGTCTCCACCGAGAGCCATGTCCCTGCAGAGAGCCGTGCTAACGCAGGGAGCCGTGCCCACACAGAGAGCCATGACCATCGGCCTTCCCATCTGGGCGATGCTCACTGGCCTTCCTGTAGGAAAAACTGCATCTGCCAGAGAACGGGACATGCCACAGGGAAAATGTCTCTAAACATCTGGGTGCCTTCTAGTCCACCCTGCAGGCCGGCTAGAGGTCACCTCTCCAGGTAGATGTCCTGCCTGTGGGAGGAGGCAGAAGTACAAGGGATATCCTGATGGTTGCAGTGAGGTCTCCAGCACCTGCCTTCAGGCCTGTGTGGGCTCCAGACCCTGGTGGCCGCACAGTGGGATGCAATAGATGGGATCTATAGAGTTGAGCCCTCCTACATGAGTTTCTTAGAACTATGGCCTTCTGGTCCAGACACTCTGCTTTGGCCGCACCTCCACTGAACGGCCCGATGGAGAAAGAGTGGGTACAGCCAGCATCCACTGAACACACAGGGGTTCTCGCCACCCTTCCACCGGGGAGTCCTCTTCCTACGGCTCCAAGCTGAGAAGTGAGGCACTGGGAAACCCAAGACAAAAGGAGCCTGTCTCACTGGGGAGGGAGACAGGCTGGCCTTCAGAGGCGCCCCTGGGAGACACAGTGGGAAGAATGGCCAGCTTGTCACACACACAGCCACCTCTGCAAGCATCTCCCCACCAGCCCAGACACCAGCCGCATGCTTCCTGTTTGAGTTTTTCTTTTTTCAATTTTATTTTGTATATCTGAATGTCATCCATTTAGCCTGAGGGCCCCCCTTCCCACTGCCTAGCCACTTCCCCCCATCCTCCAGCATTCCAACAAGGCTGAACTGGCCACTCTGTTCTGCCAGGCAACAGATGAAGGCTCCCTAATTAGAGACAGAGCCAAGGCCTGGCTGCTTTGAAAGCTGTCCCCTGGCCAAGCCAGGAACACGCGCTCAGCGAAGCTCCAGAGATGCCCAAGACCCTTTTGTAGCTGGGGACTGATCCCCAAGTCCAGCTGGGCTGGCACTTGCAGAAACCTGGAGACCCGAGCACCTTCATTCCAAAGAGAATCTACATCCACAGTCCCCTAACAGCTGTGTCCGCTGGCTGCTCCCGGCTTGGCGGGGAGGGTCTCCTGTGCTTTGTCCCTTCAAACACTTCATAGCCACAGAGGCAGGTTCTGTAACCAATGCAGCTACAACCAATGTAGCTACAACCAGCTGTGGGGAACTCTAGGGCTTGGGTGACATCCTACAGTCAATCATCAGTAAGAGACGGGGCCAAGGCCCAAACTCAGGTAAATCTGCCTGACACCTTCTGTGCTTCTGTCACCCCACTTTGGACGTCAGGGATGTGGCATCTGGAGCTGCACATGCCCTTGGACAGTGAGATGTCATACAACAGCAGGGGGTCTCTGGGGAGCTGAAATCCCTTTTCCTTTCCCCAGCTCAATGCGAGCTATAACAGAAGCAGCTCAGTTCTTCAGTTCCTCCTATTACAGTCCCACCTGAACAAGCATGCCTTGGATCCAGGGATTGCAGAACCTAAGATCATCTAGCTGCTGAGGCTCGGACCCCATGGCTGGTCAATAAGGGATGGAGGTGATGAGGTTCACCTCTCCCAGAGATACAAGTCAACTCTTTCCTCCCTTAGGAGGGCCCACGACTCAGGCTGCCATCCCTTATCCTAACTGTCCCATATGCATAGTTCCAGGAACGTCAAGCCAACTGTTGCCGTCATCTGGAGCTGGGAAGTACAGGATGTTGAGACCTCCGGGCCTTCGACAGGGAGCAGCCTGCACAGCTGGGACGCCCCAGCACACACGCCCGTGTGGGAGGTCTACAGAGGAGCCCCACCAGGGCAACACTCCTCTGCCATTCTTGGATCCTGCCACTAGCTGACGGTTCCCACTCAAGCTAGTGCCGTCAGCCTGCCTCTTCCCCTGGAGTTCTCAGTATCACAGAGCGCCAGGCATTTAACTGGGGCTCCTCAGGAGGACCAGGAGAAGTATGAAATGCTCTCTGGCAGGAAAGGAGTGAAGTGATACAGATGAAACTTAAGAATTCATGTACGTGCATGCCTGCACACACACACACACACACACACACACACACACACACACTCACCTGACCACCACCAAAGAGCTTTCTTCCCTTCATCCTCCAGCTTGGAGGGGTGCACGGCCAGCTTATGTATTTCTTCACCCACTTCCTCCAAACAGGGTGGATGGGGCTCGGTGAAGACAAACTGAATTTTCTAGGCCAAGCCTTTGAGCCTGGAACTGAGGAGGGAGGTGCACAGGGCGGCAACTGCATTCCAAGGCCTCCCTGACGGGACACCCAAACACACCCCGGCATGATACCTTACACCAGGAAAACAAGGTGTGCAGCTCCCGGCAGGCACAGGTGGTGTGCGCTGACTCAGACAGACACGGTGGCTGGTGGAGCTGGGTTTGTTATTCAATAAGAGGGAGGTGATACGGGCTGAGAGCCAGGCAGCAATGGAGCCTGAGAGAGACTGCTTCAGACCTTTCTAGAAGCTAGCAAGAGTCCTGTTCTCGGCACAGTCAAGGGAATGGGCTCCCACGGTCTGCTGGCAGCCATCTCGGCAGTGACGGTGAGGCATCGTGGCTCCTGCCCTCCTTCCCAAATTAGAACCACCCCAACTGGAATGAACTACAAGCTAGGGTACCACAAATCTTTTTGGTGTCATGATTTGGGGGAGGTTTATCTGTTTCCTTTTTTATTTTTTCCCATTTTTTCCATGTGTGTATAAATCACCGGTAGGCACAGATATGTGTGGATGAGTGTACCCGTGGATCCTTGCGGTTGATGTTGGTAATTGCCCCTAACAGCTTTTCCATCTTATCCAACGAGGCAGGGTCTCTCAAACTCAGAGCTTGTTGATACGGCTACTCCTGCTAGCCCTCTTGCTCTGGGGATCCTTTCTGTGCTTTCCAAGGCTGGAACTGCAGGCGAGCTGCTACACTAACTGGCACTTATGTGGACTTCCAGGTATTGTAACATTGGCCCCATGCTTGCAGGGCAAGTGGTGCACACGCCTTTAATCCCAGCACTCAGTAGGCAGAGGCAGGCGGATCTCTGTGAGTTCGAGGCCAGCCTGGTCTACAAGAGCTAGTTCCAGGATAGGCCCCAAAGCTCAGAGAAACCTGTCTCGAAAAAACCAAAAAGACTGAGCCACCCTCCCAGGTCTCTGATGCTATGACTTTTGGACAAGTTCAAAGTTAGCCATAGGGTCCACTTTCCTCATTTATCAAATAAGGGTAAGGAGAAGGATCAGAGGTGGCCAATTAGTTTCACCTCAAATGTTCTTTGCTAAGCGATAAAGAGTGAAGAGATTTTGTTCTTTTAGAGATTCTGAGATGCATATGGCACCTGACCAATTAACAATGTCTGTCACAGACTTGGTGGGAGAGATTGTGAGATCGATGAATGTTGTCTATTGTGGGCATGTTAGGACAAAGTTACTTGAACGCCAGCTACGTATCACCCTCCCTTCGCCTCTAAAGGCTTCTAACTACAAAACACATTCTACCCATCCCTTAGTGACCATAGTTAATACCAGTTTTATGAAAAGTATGTAACTTTTATAGTATGACAGTCACTATCCTGAGTGAGGTAACCCAGACCCAAAAAGATGAACATGGGATGTACTCACTCATAATTGGTTTCTAGAGATAAATAAAGGTCAGTGAGTCTATAATTTGATCTCCTAAAGAAGCTAAATAAGAAGGTGATCCCAAAGAAAAACATATAGCTATCCTCCTGATTATGGGAAGTAGACAAGATTGCCGG